>NC_088250.1:13125000-13435833 GCF_036013445.1 Caloenas nicobarica | reverse complement strand
CCCAGGGACCAGAAATTCCACAGGTAGTAAAACCATCCCAGCCACTAAGCACTGAGCATGTAAGTGTGCACAAGTGAAATTATTCATAAGGCACTTGATTAAAATACAATATTTTGTATGAACTTCTATATTTAATGTCTGCTTTTCTATTTTCAATATGCAACTTGTGACTGATTCATGTCTCTTCACTAAACTACTTTTTAAAGAAAAAAGACATTGTTCCCCCACATTACAACTTGAAATACTTAGATTCTGAAGTTACCTTATTAAGAAACATATTTCAGTTTTAATCAAAGTTTAAGAATTTACCAAAGAGTGGACTTGAATAGGATGATGTTTTTTCCACTACAGACATTGTGAGGGAATTACTCTGACTGGACACTTACCTTAGAACAACATAAAAGTATTAACTGGGTAATTTAATTCAAAATCTAGTAGTGACTTAAGGCATTTCAGAATTACCACAGAAACTCAAGAAGCAATAAATAATGTGTTATATCATTAAGGACTAAATTTTAATGCATTTTGCATTAGGATGAAAGGTGCTAAATAAATGTGGGGGATTTATTATTATTACTGGAATATTTATAGGCTAATATGTCCAAAACTCAAGTTTTATGAGATAGCAAACTAATAAATATTTTAAAACATTTATAGTGTCATTAAAAATGGACCTACCTGCAGAGTTAGCTGCTATCCATGTGAGTGTGAATGGCAGAAACAGACCTGGCTCTGTAAAACAATAACAATTTTGCTCCGGGTTTTTAAAATTCTTTCTTCAAGGAAATGTCTTGGAAATGAAACAGGCTGGAATTTGTCCTTCGATCTGGAAACTAGAAGAGAAATGTAATTATTGGACAAATAATCATAAGCAATGAGGTGGTTCCTCAAGATTCATTTTGAAGTCCCACATATGGTATGATTCATAGTATCAAAACAGAATAAACCAATTTTATGGCAGTAATCTATATCTTCGCTATGTGTAATTATAGTATTTGTGTTAATCGTCAAATATACTTAAAATACATAGTATAGAATATAGTGCATTGCACTAAATCTGTATTACAAATAAAGTATAATCATGTTACTATGGACAAGTTACATTTTTATATACATACACATGCGCTTACTTATAAGATTTTAATGTAACTTAAAGTCTCTGTGTCGGTCTTCAGTAAAGAAGGTGCATGAAAGGAATCACAGAGCATTCACAAAGCCAGGTCTACAAAACATTCCCCTCAAATGCTGCATATGTCAACAGCAGAGCACGGGGAATTGTTAGAAGGAAAAAAAGGTCTGAACAAATATTTTGAGGAAGACCTTGCTCAATTCATAAAAGGCGTGCCAAGAGCTGAGCATCACAGCCATATTGACTGAACAAGCCCCCCCTCCCGCAGCAAGAACCAAAGGCCATTGCAGAAGAATTAATTATTTGCATTTTTTCTCTAAGGAGGCAATTAGGAAGGTTCCCACACTGCACAATCTTCAGAGATGAAACTGTTGGAAGGTCAACAGAAGATACTCCAAAGCAACTCAATAATTTGAATAGTAACAAACAGCCAGCAGTTCTATTGCGGATCTCTTAAACTCTTGCTTAAAATCTGCTTTAATGTGAAAACAACTGGAAATTGTGGAACTGGTCTAAGCAAAAGGGCTCCAGCATGGATCCCTATTACTATAAATTGAGAGAAATCTTATATAAATACCAGACTATCAGATAAAAAAATCCTACAACGCAGAATAGAAAAATCCTGTGTAAGCCCATATCACATAGCAAAACAGTTTACATTACTTTCTTCTCTCTTCTCCAAGTGAGTGCTTACAAATTTTGAAGGAGTCCACAAAGGCATGAATAAAGTTGATTCAGTCAATTCTTGCCTTTTCTGGCAACCCCCTCCTTACAAGCAATAGAAGAGAGGATCCTCTAGCAAAATAAATAGTTGTAAAAAACAGTAAACAAGTAATAGGTCATCAATATTCACAATGAAGGAAGGTTGCCAGAATGGTACAAAAAGACCAACAGTATCTCACAGTACAACATCTAACAACATCCCCAAGATCTGACTCAAAGGAAATGCTTGGGTTGCCAGCTTAAAGAAATAGATAATTTTTTCATTTATCAAATATCTGAACTCTGTAATTCCCTGGGAAGGATCAAAGTTCAAAGGGATCAAAAATGACAAGAGGACAGGCCCCTCTAACCCCAGTAAATATAATTGCTCCTGGTTTCACCAACTCTCCAGCAGCCACCACAGCTCTCTCATAGTAGATATACTCACCAAGCTTCTGCTTCACAGTCAGCTCTTTATAACAAAAATCTGCTACAGCTGTGTGTCACCATGACCATTGATTAAACAAGAGGCATCACGGAGTAAAAAGACAAAGAAATAAAGGGAATCTTCATTGACTTTGCATCTCCAAAGAATTCTGTTCAAGAATATGCAGTTTCATTGATCAATTCTCTTTTTTATGATGGAATTTTTCATCCATTATTACCAGGAAAAAAATGAAACTGGTATTCATATTTTATAATGTATTTTCTCCCTCTCTTGCGAAATTCATTCTGAATATAAATATTTATAGTATTAGCTAGATAGCTAGAAAGTATTAATGTTTTGCAGGCTACTTATACAAAAGAATTGACAAAGGACCCATTGTTTTCAGGGTGACCAAGAGAAATAGTTCACACTTTACTGTACGCATGCCTTTTTACATTTAGTTCCTTAAGTTGTTGTCATTTCAATATGTTTTTGTCCCAGTCTTGCAAAAGGTTTGATGCTGTTGTTCATGTATGTTTTTGTACCCTGACATCATTCTCTCCCTGCCCATGCAGATCCCCTTCTAATTTCAGGGGCTTAGTTTGCTTTGCTGTTTTCCTTTCTGATTCTTGTCAATCTCCAGGATGATGTACTGTGACAAATATCACCTTGTATTAATGCCTTCCATGTTATTTGATGGAACAAGTCATAAAATGAAATGATATGCGATTTTCCAAAGGAAGCTCACTGTCAGAATTATGATTTACTCTTAGGTTTGTCATCATTGCTTTTTTCTTCAACCTCTAATACATTTTCTAAGATTTCCTGAGCCACAAGCAGAAACAAGCTATCCAATACTTCAAAGAAGGGAGTAGCTAAATTGTGTAGAAGGTCATAGTAGCAACTGTGGTCACACTGCTACTGGCAGTTACTAATCAAATCCAGGATAGAGAAACCTGTTGTCCTTTTACAGATGGTATTAATAGCATTCTTGCAAATTGGTGCTCTTACTGGGATTCTTACTATATATTCCTAGTTATTTTCTCCTTTGAAAGCTTAATTTTCCTTATTTCAGTCCATCTAGCAGTTAGGTATGCAAGCAATGCCGGCAAAGTGACATATTTAGGCATTTTCTAACACCTCTTCACACTCCGAGAACCAGATAAGAGGTGGTCTCTTGATGAGCAGTAAACTCATCAGCTTTCACAAGACCTTTCACCACCTGGGCCTGAAAACAGAAGTAAATGAACAAACTCTCCACTCGGATGTGCTACCTGACATTACAAAAGCTCCTGAACACTTCGAAGTAACACTTCCAAGTACTGCACTAGCACAAGTTTGGGTTTAGGATCTTTTTTTTAAAAAAAAATATATATAATTATTAACACGTACTCAGGGCTGGAAATTCTCTACATGCTTGTTCAGTACCTTGGAAAACAGGGTTCTGAGTCTCTTTGGCACTTTAGAAAAACATGCACAATGAATACCAATATTCAGCATAAACAACAAATAGCCCTGAGCACTGCTGTACTTAACAGCAGTTGTTAGGATAACCACCTTCAGGGATCAGTTCTAAAGTAAACATTCCTATAAATTGTCCTATGTGATTTTCCTAACTTTTTAACAGCTTTTCCACAAACACTTTTTCATTTATTTTGTGGATTCTTGGATATCATGCATTCTTTGCCTATATGCACTTTGTGTATGTTGCTAATATCGACATGTCTAAATTTGGCTTTCTATGGCATAAAATTATTGTAAAAGACCAGTATTTTGTGCCAAACAAGAGCAGCTGTAGTGCCAAACATCTATAAAAATCCTCCTCTTTTTTCATACCAGGACTTGCTGGTCTTTTCCTCATTCTGTTTTTCAGAGTCTTTCATCCTCCATATTAGAAAATCATGTTGAAGAAGATAGCTTTGCAATTTGATAATGAATTGTTATGGCAGAATCAAACATAACAAAGTCCACTGTCTCTCCCTCTGTCTCTCTAACTCTGAGCTATTGGCTGCTCTCTTGTTTTCTGTCAAATATCTGGAAGTTCTTACACATGGGACAAAATACTAAGTTTGAAAGACTGATGAAGTTTCCTGCTTTGTTTCACTAGGTATTAAAAAGAACCATACTGGAAAGACAGGATAACAATAACTCACTTAAGAGGAAGATTAGTCATCAATTTAATAGAAAAAAAAAAGCTGTAGAAGCACTCTTTTGGAAGTGAAATATATGGTTTCACAACACTGGGTCATTTTGTTTTCATCTTGGGATGTGGTTTTACACTCACCCAATTTGGTGCAACAGCAGTCAAACACCAAAGGTGTCCTGCTCTTCCCTTCTCTTCCCCTGCCTTGCCTATCTATCAAAAAACTACCATTTTTTCAAAAGAAAGTATTTTTTCCAACAGTTCAGTTAGCTGAACCAAACAGTTCTTGTGGTTGCATTTCTGCTAATCCTTCTGAAAGTAAATGTCAGAAGTGGGAGCCGGTGGAGCAGGATGACATCTATCAGTGGCATCCCACGGTGGCACAGATGAAGTGTGACATTGCTGCCGTACCTTTACCCCTAAGGAGAATAACATGTAAATTCTAAACATCAGATATACACAAACAGTACGATTTTGTGATACTGGTATGAAATGTGAATAAGGCCTCCTCTTTCTCTCACCACATCTCCTTTTAGGACTTTCAAGTCACTATTAAACAGTTAAGAAATGATCTTGCGAGGTTTCAGATTTGTGTCTTTTCAACAGAAAAAAACCCCAATGTAGAAACACTGCAGACTATTTTTGGGTTTAGCTAAAAGTAATTTTCAATAGGTGTATATTCTACTCATACTTCTTTGTGGTTTTTAAATATTAAATGAAAGAAAGATGGCCATTATTAATATGACATGTTGGAAAGAAAATGAGTTCATAAATATATTTGCATTACTTAGTTATAGCATTCTATTTCTATTCCCCATGGAAGTTGTATTAATATTAAGCATAATTTTTAAGCCACAGAATGTATGCAGCAGAGATAAAGGCTGCAATACTATAAGCTGCTGCATAGCTATACCGTACATCATCCTGATGTGCCCTAACCATTTGTATCCTACTCTTTACTGGTTACTGTAAGCAAGGGCAGTTAGTTTGGCCTTACTGGAACTGGACAAGAGACCCATCTTTCATCTTATAGATTAACCTGCCTCACAATCCCATGATAAATACACGGCATTTTTTTAAGACATTATTTATTTAGTATGTTTCTGGCTCACTGGATCTAAAAATTTGGTATTGAATTTCAAAGGTTTTATCTTAAACTTTATATACACCTATCTACCAGGAGAGAAGAAATAAATCTTGGAGAGTGTATGTTAGATAAAGAAGTAAAAGATTTTTATTTTTTATTTTCTCATACTTGAAAGAATGAACTGAAGACAAACAACATACGTTGTGAAGTTACACCTTTTTATTAACTATGAATTTTTCATAAAGAACTCTAGATTTTTAAAACTTCGTGAAATATTATTGTATTTTTTAAAGGAAAATGAAACCCTTGAATGAATGGTTTATTCAAATCTGCTTTAGGTCATAGGAAGCTCAGGAACTACCAACTGGATCAGCTCTTGCCTTCATTGCTCACTGTTCAAAACAAGCTCTTCATTGCCTGAGGTTGGTCACCGAGGTCATATGATGCCATTTGTGTATCTATCAGGAGAACACCTACAGTGTCGGTGTCAGAGTTTCTGTGCATTTCTGGAATGAAAATCCATTTGAAAACTACACAAAGATTTCTAATTTTCCCCCAATACTAAGCATTTGAATCCTGTTCTAAACACTATTCTATTTAATTAAAATTCTCCACTGATTTCCATGAGATTGTATCAAGTCAAAACTGGTTACCATTTAAAAGCATGAAAGCTCAGAGGAGGCAAAAGGAGGGAGTCACAACTATTTTCAAAGCAATTAAAAAAAACCCAAACAAACTCAATTAGGCAGTTGTATTCATCCATTCCGAATCCCCAGCTCACTGAGTAATTTTAGTTTATCAGCCGCAGTATACAGAAATGTATGCCTGTGTTTTAATCAGCACAATCCACTCCTCATTTCAGTCACGTTGAGGTGTACTCATCCTCTTAATATATACGTTTGGCAAGAGCAAAATGCAGCTTTGGGGGAGTAGAAATTACAGAGGAGCTTTAAGGTTTGTGTTCTAAAAAGAGTATGTGCTTATGGTCTTATACCCATTGAGCCTGCCTTTCAACTGAGCCTGCAAGCAGCACCACTGGAGCCAAGGGCCAGTTAGTAAGTCTATTGTAAAATTTGCTTTTGAGAGTTTACATGTAAAGAATTCACCGTGGGATGAAATTTGGCATCAAAGGCCCTGCCATAAAGCACTTTTAAAATGACACTAGTGCAGAAGAAAATCATTTCGGATCTAATTCGATATTTCAATGGGGAACTGCAGAAAGTGTTCAAATCTGCTAAAAATCTGGCTTTTATAGTATTGTCTCCAGGAAGGTGTCTGATAGAAAAGTTTCAGTGCCAAGCAAAAACAGAATTATCCTCCATTTAGAAGGAAGTAAATAGATCATTTTTCTCTGACCTCCAAAGAGGAAGAACTATTCTATCCACACATCAGTGAAATGTAATAAAAAGAATTATACCCTTGGGATCCATTCTACCAACGAAAAGCCACTGAGCACACTAACAGCACAGAAAATCAAGGTAGTTGCATGAAAAATGAGGAATTTAAAGGATTGCTGGGAATGGGACTCTGGCCAGTAAAAAAAAAGCTTGCAGACTAGCTAGGGGCAGTGAGTATAATTTAATATATTTCTGGCAGAAAACAAATAAGAAAATACTCATCTGCAATTACAGAAGATGTCATCTCTTTTGAACTACAGTTTGCAGAATCTATTTGTAAATACTGCTGCGTTTTCTTCTCATCTCCACCCCTATCCCAGCACAATGCTCTACAATGGCATGAATAACACATAATACTGAAAAGTTCAGGAAAGATTAACTTGTTTTGAAGCAGGGTAATATTTCATATTTCCACTACACTGCACATTATTTTCAAGTTCATTCACAAAGATATGGATAAAATAAGTATTTGGAATTCTGTGATCAATGGGGCTTTTTCGTAGCCCCATGCAAGAGCACAGTGGTTTTGTTCCAGGAAAAGCCTGGTGGCTGTAGTTGGCTTTCAGGCTCTCCCTGCCATTGGAAAATTAATCTTTTTTGGGCTATTACCTGGTGCCATTCATTTCTTCACCTTATCTCCATGGATGTAACACAGGCCCTACTTCACCCACAGGTGTGTGTGGTTGAAATCAGTTTTCCTAGGAACAGCAGCCATAGAATCACAGAATCACAGAACAGTTTGGGTTGAAGGGACCTCCAAAGCTCACCCAGTGCCACCCCCGCCATGAGCAGGGCCATCTTCACCCAGGTCAGGTTGCTCAGAGCCCCGTCCAGCCTGGCCTGGGATGTCTCCAGGGATGGGGCATCCACCACCTCTCTGGGCGACCTGGACCAGGGTCTCACTACCCTCAGGGGCAAAAATTTCTTCCTCATTTCTAGCCCGAGGAACATCTTTGTGGCAGTCCATTAGATCTGGCTTTTTTTCTGGGGATTGTTGGAAAGACAACATGAAACATGAGGAATGCTCACCGGAGTGCCACCTCTCTGTCCCACCACAAGGGTCAGAGCACTGCCTGGGTACTGCTCACCAGATCCAACACAGAGTATAGTCCACAGTATTGCACTCCACATTTAACACTGGTAGCAGGGTTTGAACCTGCCTCAAACCCTTCTCTGAATATTTTGCTAGGAAAAAACCACCTCTGGCTGAAGTGATCCCAGCTGCTGATTTTTGTAGGGTCTGCCTGAACAGCGTAAGTTCTCCTTGCAACATTTATAAAACTGGAAAAGATTCTAGTGATTTCTCTTAAAAAAGAGCTTACCTAGACCCACAAACACATTACACCACATGAGTTAAGTAAGTTAGTGCTTTCGTATCCTGTTTGTTTAACGCGAGACTGTGTGTTCCTTAGTCCATGCTAACTGATCCTGTGGATGTTTGCTTCACCGTGTGGCTGCGCTTTAGCGAGCTGTTGTTCAGCATCAAGGTTTTCTCATGGTTATGGCAAAAAAGATAAAACATGTGAACTCCGGTGTTAAGCAGCAATATATTAAATTAATATCTCAAATTAAGAACACCATCAAACATTGGTGTTGTATCAAAATGCTTAATATATGTAGGCCAGTTGCCATGGGGATGGCAAAGCTTCCAGAATGATTTCGTAGTAATGGCAACAACTTTAGAACCTAAATGCTTCCAATTAGGCTATAAAGCTGCATAAACACGGAGAAAAAAGGCAATTGCTATTCCTGATACAAATTAGCTATCTGATAGATTTCTGAGCAGGTGTTTCAGGAAGAAAACAAGTATTAGCAGTTGCTGTACATGTTCCTACAGCATATTTTCTTTGCAGAGGCCTCAGCTTTTGCAGTTGGTAGTATAGTCCATATTAATTTGAATTGAATTGAAGGTGTTCAGTAACTGTAACAGCTGCTTTTTGCAATTTTCTCTGCTCTACGGAAGCACTTTTCCCTTCTGCATTAAGAATGAAAAGAGCCATCAACAAACTGCTTACCTGCAGTCTGAGTAAAAAAACTACTTAGTAGCTCATGAAGCTTAAGCCATCCCATTGGACTCTGGCAGCAGGTGTAATATCCCACCTGAACTGTGTTCCACTTGACCAAAAATTAACTTGGTCCTTTTAGGGAAGAAATTCATGTGTCCTGTAAGGCTGTTGTCTTCCATGGATTGGACTAAACACGTCGAGTGCCATTAGTGAGGATTTGAGGGAATTTTTGAGTGGCTAAGATGGCATTGTTCTGTGCTCTGACTGGCTGAAGTGTGGCTCATGTCCATTCATTTATACTCTGTACCTTTATAAACCAAGTGACATATAAGCAACTTGTAATGCAAATTAAGACTAAGACCACTGAATTTGCTAGACCTATATAAAAGTAACTCTGGCATGAGTGGAGAACTGATTTTCCTGTATTCTTCTAGTTTTACAATCGGCTGTTTTCTGTCACCAGAAAAGGGCGCAATATAAATGACAAAGGGAACAAGGAGGAACAGAAAATGCCGTTCTCTCAACCTAGTACCCACAGTTTGATTTTATACTGTGAAAAAATACACTGATATTCAGTGGCACTTTATGACAAAGAATCTTACTGAGGGCAGTTTAGACTACACCACCACCCAAGGTAAAGAAGTAACCAAAAGGGTGAATTGCTGATGCACATTTTAATGGACAAAGACTTGCAGCAATTACTCTTTATGTATCAGTGAATTATTATTATTATTATTATTATATGTAAGTATTAGTGAAAAAGACAATAGGTGAACTGGTTCCTGCTTTCCTCTAGTAAAAGACTGACAAAATAACTAGCTCCATTAATATGAGCTTTCCATTGATGCTTGAGGAAGTGTAGAATGAAGAGGCCTCATTGTCTTCATCCAATTTTGTCTGAAAGGAGGTTTAACCTTAAGGGATTTTGAAAAGCATTGCCCTAACAGTACTAGAGGTTTAAATTCAATTCTAGTTATTTGGGGGAAAGCATCTATTATCTTGCATCTATTCTGGGATTGCAAATAAATGATATCTTTTGTAGAGACTATCTATGTTTCCATAACTTCTGTGAGAGCAAAGGCAACCCACAGCTTCATGAAAGAGTTACTGCACTTTCGTGAAAGCAGTTGATAGTGACATCTGAGATACATTTGTTTTGGGAGAGCACAATTACAGGAAGCGAACTCAGAAATAAAACACTAAACCATCTTATTTCACCAGAGGAAGTAAAATCAGAAGGGAACATTTCCAACAGAAGTTAATGTCAGTGTTAACTGAAATAACCTGTGCATTTTAGCAGTTGCGTATGTGTAGTCCGTGGAGATTTTTCCAGCTACATGTGTTTCCCACCCTGCGCACCACCCCCCCACCCCGCATCTGTCAGATAAATCAGAGAGCCAAAAGAAAATCTAGTACTCAGGAACATTATGTATTATAATACTATGTCACACCCCCTGGAGGGTTGCAGGTTCATAACAAAATGAATAAATTACAAGGAAGCAGTCTGAGATCCTGAAAATTCCACCTGTCCTTTAGGACAAGCATGTCAGCATAAATTCCATTTAATTACACTGAGCACAGGTTTAAAAAAAATAAAAATAAAAGCATTATCTTTCTGTCTGAGTCTCCATGTGTATAAAAGTGAATTGACCTCATTTGCTGCTGCATTACTTCATTACATTAGAACTCCACAGAAGTGACACTGAAATAGATTTCAACTAGCAGAAAAATAGAGTGACAGTGTTTAACTAGGCCCATATCTTGATATTTAAAAACAAGGTAAATGGACAAAACTAGGTAAGAGTGGATTATTACATTAATGTAAACCCCAACAATTGCTAAGGGTTTTTTCTCTTGCCTGTATAGCCTTCTCCTACAGGAAGAAAAACACTCAGCAGTTCCCCATAAAGAGCACTTGGAAACTTTAAAACAATTAGTGCAGCTGGAGAATGTACACAACAAGCAGTGCGTTTCCACATGTTAAAATTCTCCCAAAGTAGACAGCACCTATAATTTCCTTCTTTTTGTGTTACAGTAGTAATTCAAAGCAAATGCCAAGAAAAGGTATGGTAGACCTTGCTTTGATTTAACCTGAGGCTCACAATGGAGTTACTTTGTTGATTTAACTGAATTTCTTGCCAATTAACATCTCTGTTTAGGAAAACACTGTTAGCTTTTCCAAATGTGGGCTTTGTTCAGAAGTTGATGTCAAAGATGTGACTGAGATGTTACTCTGTGCAGCCTTTTCAGATAATGCTACAGCTGTTGGTAACATAGCAAAGGGACAAAGACAGACAAAAGACACGTTCTGTAACTTAAGCTCTTCATAGTATTACAAAACATCAAAACACCAACAGCCAGGTATTCTCTTCTAAACAAGAAAATTATGCCATGTCATCTTCAGCACCATTTCTGAACAACATCCCTGTGTGACGTCAAAGACCAGTCACTGAGAGCTTTTTAAAATCATTAAAATCAGCTCACAACAGACGTGCGTGTGTGGGAACCTGCCATCCAAACCACCTGCAGGGATTTACGGAAAAGATCTTCCAGGCAACTTATATTTGGCTTTCATCAGTTCCCACTGAAACCCACAGTGAGATACCAACTGACTTCAGTGGAAGCTGGTTAAAGCCATCAGACTTCCTCTGTCTTTGAGTCCTCTCCTAATAAAAAATAGAAAACTTTGGGGAAAGTGAGTCTTTGCCATGGGAAAAAAATAAAAGTTTTTGTGACAACACTGTGTACAGGAACTAGAATGTTTCCTCTGAGGAAGAAGGAAACTGAAAGGATAAAAGAAAAACATTTGAATGCTGCATCTCTATGGTTTCAGCTTGCCCAGCTTGATTGCAGAGCCATCTTCTGGTTGCAAATAAGAATTTCATACTTGCTGAAAGTGTGCATGTGTATATTTACCTAGCTATGCATTCTGAAGTGTTTCAATTCCCTGCTTTTAGCCACTTCAGAAAAATCACACGGAAAAGAAACTGTGGATTCTGCTTTGTTCTGAATCCAAATAGCCCAGTGACACATCAGGATTTTAAACAAAGTCTACATTATGCTCTTAGGACTACTTATTGTATGAGAAACTAAGACTGGAAACATGGACCCTGAGAAGCGGTGAAACCCAAATGAGAAGAGTCAATAGAAACAGGATGAGAAAAGTTCCTGATCTATCCTGTGAACAGTCTCTTTCCACAGTGCATCTTCCCTGCTGTTTTGACTTCTAATAACATTACTTTCTGAAACACAGAAACACCTCATTAATTTTCTTTTTCTTGATTTCTGAGCATTTTCGGTTTGGGGTTGGTTGCTGTAAGTTTTAGCTAATACAGCATTAAGTTTTGGACTGATTACAGTGTTAGAGGTGTCTGCCAAATTATTATAGCCCAGATAGAAAACTAATCATACAGCACCTCAAGCAGAGCACGAGTGTTACAATGTCACTCCAGATCACAGTAAGTTTTTCTTATAGTGGTGTGATTAGAGACGGCCAGTCTGACTCCGATATGGGTCTTGCCTTACGTGTTTCAGAAAGGCCAAGGATTACAGAGGCACAGAGTTAGCAGTTTCTCAGTGGGATCATTACAACAGGTGGGAGGGAAATACTGGGGGGAAAAAATGTTATATCAAAAAAACCTCTTTGTTTTCCATTTTGGAATGAAAAGCTTCTACAGTTTTGGAACTGAGACAGCAAGAGACTGATCCTCATCCAAGAACATTGGAGATCAGTGGCTGTGGCTCACTGTGGCTCAGAGGAAGAAACGAGCCCCTCACATCCATTTAAGTTTTAAGCTGTACCTTCCACATTCCAGGTAACTGCTCTATTCACAAACCACCTCATCTATCCTGGAGCTGTTCCAGGCTCTATAAGCAATTTCTTTCCCATTAGAGCAATGATGTGAACTTCAGTCTGCCATCTACATGCCAGGCAAGTTTCCTAATCACAGCACCCTCAAATCCTTTCTCTTCTATTCAGAATGCAGAATTATTTACAGAAACTTAAAGAGCTCCAAGAGAAGTCAGTGCAAGGACAAGACTGACTCTTTAGCCTCCAGACAGAAGATTAGAGCCTTTCTATATATATTTATATGTGCCAAGTAATAAATGAACCACTTGGCATGTTAGCCTCTTTCTCTCAAAGAGAACTAGAAATTTGAATAGTGATTAAAGGCCTTCATTATTAATATTACCATTTTCTCACAAAGTTGTTTTTGTTGGAGCGTGGGCAAGAAAACATTTACTCCTGAAATTTGTGAACCATTGTATACGATGCTAGCTGACACGACACAAGATGGGGTGAATGTATATAGGGAGGCAGCCCCTGTGCTCAGGGTGCAGAACCCTTCATGCTCCGTGGCTGATGCAGTTCGTAGCATAAAGTCAAATGCTGCTTCCTTAGCAACTCTGCAGCCATCAGGGAATTAAAGTTATTAAAGTCTGAATTTTATGAAAGACCTAAATTCAATAGTATCTAAGCCAGGTACTACTGAAATCAATGGTGCGACTCACTCCAATTTAGCACAGCTAGACTCTAGCAGCCATAAAACATACATTTGTTGCATTTCGAGTGTCCTTGTTCTTTGCCTTATATGCACACATTGCACGTATGTTTCTAGGAAAGCAAAAGTATTTAAAGAAAACTTTGAGATATTTTTGGTATCTGATAAAGAACAGATAATTTTTCATAATTCATAATTTTTTTTAATTGCTATATTGTTTTGATGTTTAGCTGCTGCTGTGAGACAGGCTTACAAACCGTTTGCTTTTATGTTCACAGGAATACCATTGGACTACTGAGTTCACATTACGTTGATTGCTGCTGAATACAGGACTTTTCAAGTTATCACTTTAAATCTGTTGGATATTTTAAAACAAAAGTCCTGTATGTGTCATCTTCATAGTAGAGACTTTCAAATTATTTCATGAGAATAATTTTTAAAAGTTAAATTATTTATGACCATTTTAAAACCAAACCAGAACAACAACAAAAACAACCAACCAACAAACCAAAAAACAAAACAGAAAAAAACAAGTTCTGTTAGGTCTTTTAGATTACTTCCTAACAGAAATTACTTGTTCTCTCAATGTGTCCTTCACACTGCTTGCTCTTAGAGAGTGTTTTAAAAGCACATTATTTATGAGTAAAAATGCAAATTTATTAGTAGCTTTTGTTTAATGCTCCCCAATCCTTAACCTGCATTTCCACTAAGGAAGGAGGTTCACAAACTGTATCAAAAGTCAGAAGAACAAACCATTTCTGAAACCAGGCACTAGTTCCTTAGCTGAGTAAAGCTCAGGTTCGGTAACTTCAGATCATCTACAACAATTAGGACCAGATAAGGGGATGGCTCAGTGCTGGCACAAACTGGGATCCTTTTATGTCGAATCTGATAGAACTGGTTGGTCCATAATATTTACCCTGCCACAATCAACACCTATTAAATTCCTCATAAATGGAATGCAGAGAGAAACATTAAATGTCTATAGTTTTATATATATAAAAATACACATATGCGTGAGTGTATATGTAATCATATTACATATGTATATCTATATGCATATGTCTACGTATACATATTTTTTCTATATGAAAAACCCTTCAGACATATGCAGGTTTATACATGCAGAATAAAGGCTCTGCTTTTGGACAGACAAAAGGTTTTTTCCAAGTTCTAATACCACAAAAGTCATAGAGAAGTTCAATTAAAATGAGCGGGAAAATTTTAAAGTTCTGTATGTAAGCTGTTCATTCTTTTCCTGTCATAACCACTGGCTACTGCATTAGTAAAAAACATTTCAAAGTAACATTTTGGATGCTCAGTTCATGCTCCTCTATAACTATTTTTAAAGGGGTGGTTATCAGTAGTGGTTTAGTTTCTTATCTTTTTCGGTTACTTTTCCCAACACTTCAAATGGAAAATAATATCAAAAGGAGGAAAAGGAAAAAATAACAAATAAAAAAACTAGCACATGAAAATGGTAAAGAAAGAAAATAAAATCAAAAGCACCTGCATAATTACAAAATTAATGGCTTTGTTTAGCTCTTCTATATATGAGCAATATTTTCATACATTTCCATTTGGCAAGTAGTGTCTTTATTTACAAGCAGAATATTTGTTGCAAATTAAAATAATCAATATTTATAATATTCATTCTATTTTATGCTAGCTTGATTATTAAATTCGGTTTCTTTTCCTTTTTGTCATCAGGGGTTGTTACTCTCTCATTTCTACTTGGAGGAGCGGAGAAAGGAACCAAGTATGAGACAGATAAGTGAATTAGACAGAATAATGTGTCAAGACACAGATTTATAAAATATCACATCTTCCAGAGAATTATATACAAATTATAGTAAGTTCTAGTGGCATAGGAGAATATGCTTCATGACTTTTCTTATGATGTGATTTGAGCTGTGATTTGATTTGAAAAGAACATAAATTATCAGTCTCTTGAAAGAAAAACAACTCTGATTGGGGGCATGGTTTTGATTACTAGGTGCCTTATTCATTCAAGCAATTGTCTTCTAAAACATTTTTACAGGAAGGAAAACTTGGTGAAATGCATTTACAGAAGAAAGTTCTGACAGAAGGAGGGGTGAGGAGAGCACTGTAGCATCCGCTGCTCATAGGAACAAGGACGATGGGAAGGACCTGCACCTGGAGCTCTTTGATATGGACGTGGAAACACAAGGTGCTATTGGCAGTGTGCCCTGCAAATGCTTATTTTATGTACAGCTAAAAAAATAGAAACTGGATGTTTCTTCCATGGGTATGTCCACAAACTAACCTGTGTCAGAATCTTTAGCACTGATTTCTAAATAACACATATGTCTTATGCTTTCTTCTGCCCTTTCGGAGGAAGCCATTTGACAAACACCACCAAAATGTTTTCTCCCTTAACCTGACACCTCAAAGCACCTATCTGGAATCATTACTTTTCAGCAACACATACCTTCAAAACTCATGTCCAATTACAGTGAAGATGTGTTGAAATCAACAGAAAAAGAAAAAAAAGAAAAAAAAAGGAATTTACCAAATACACAAAGGTGTAAATTATTTGTTTTGAAATACAATAATATTAACCTTATGAAAAGTGTTTTTTCTCCTATTATCAGCTTACTAATGTGTGACTCTTGTACACTGAGATCAGCAAGGAGCAAAGCAGCTCTTCTTTTTAGAAAAGAAGAGACTATAATATGCTACAACATTGAAAGCAAAGGAAAGAAACACTACACTGGTCCATCCAAACAGTTTTCCAGAAAGATGGAAATGAAATACCATAGATAACTGTCTATGCTTATTCTTGCTCAGGAAATCAATGTTAATTCATGATAAAAAGCTCTCAAAGTTATCCTCACTCAGGAAAACCTTCCTAAAAAATTACTGTGAGTTTGCGTATATACTTCAATATTATTTTTAATGTGACTTTAATCCCACATTTCAACTGAAGCATATGTTTAAGTACCTTGTGTCAATATAGATGGACTTAAATATATGTTTCAGTGCTTTCTTGAAATAGGATTTATGCCACAAATTGTGCCTTAGATTATTACATTGAAACAAGTTTCTAATTATAATGTATTACCATTTATGTTGTCTATTTTCCTGCTCCATTTAATCAGGCTGGAAGGAAAGCCATTCTGGTAATTTCATCTTTTGTTGTAGATGGATAGGAATTAGACAAGAGGCTGTAAGCAGCTATACGTTGGGGAAATCAGGATTCAGATCCAGGAGTGTTTAATCTATCTCTTTGAGATTTTTGTTACCTCTTGTAATGTCTGTGTAGATTCCAGCAACCACATAATCATCAAATTGTATTGGCCACTTTTTGATGCCATCATTCTCATTCCTCTGTTTTCAGATTTACAACACTGCAACCATTAAATGATGATGGTTTTTTCCTGCATGCCTAATTATAATACATTTCTGCCTGTAGATTTCTACCATAATACCATTGGAGACTTCTATCTATTTTGCTTTCAACTGGACAAGTTATTTACACTGAACTATTAATGCAAAGAAACAAAAAGAAATTACACTGCACAAATGACAACCTTGAAATTAAGGAGTGGGAATAAACAGAGCATTCAAACAAAAACCTTAGCTATTTCTCCTTAATACACAATGGATTAAGGGCACAGAGTAAATTCCATCAATCTAATTAGGAAGCATTAAGTGAGCTTCCTCATTAATCAGCTCTTTAGTGATTTTCTATGAAATTAGTATTGAATTCTTGTATAGAAGCAGTCTTTTGCTTCCATTTTTTTCACACCTGCCTTCACAGTGAGCCAGATGAATCATCTGCTCACATGCCTGCACACCCAAACATCTGCACACGTGTGCATTTACTTCGTCACAGCTGAGTAAGACAAAAGAGAGAGGAAAAAGAAGATGGATCCTGAGCGTGGCCATGTCACAGAAACGACAGCATGTCACCAAGCACATGGCCTTTGCCAAACATAGCCACAGGATTCAGAATCTGGCATGGTTTCCCAAAGGAAAGCAAGTCAGGTTGGAACAACTCCTTTTCTTGGCTCCCAGAGTCGGAGGAGTTGGGGGGATGAGGTGTGACTATCTGAACGATGCATCCGCACCTGGATTTGACTGAGGATGATTCCCCAGGCTGCACCTCACAAAGCCTAAGGCAGAGGTTAGGTACAAACAAATAAGCTTTTATAATTTTAGGGAAAAAAGCAAATTCTGTACTGGTTTATGAATAAACTTTATCACCAGTTCTTCTCTGCAGTTGTCACATTTTTAAAGCTTACTTCAATTATCTGTGTTCCTGCAATTTTTTCCAAGTTTATATTCCCATTTAAGCCAGATCCTTTAGTCAAATGAATACCGCCACAGATCACCGCAGTTCATGTGCTTCTGCACATGGCTAAATACCCCAGTAAATCAGATTTCGGGATATGTAAATGCCTTTTCACTTTTTATCTCTCTCTCATAGGTTCCATATACTATGTCAGGGAAAAGCTACTCTATTTGAACCAGTAATAATGATCTAGAAATCACTGGATAGAGCTAGTCAGATATTCTGACTGAACAGCTCCCTGTAGCAAAATGCTGTTTCATCAGCTGCTTCTACAGGATGATTTTGTGTACCTCTGAATCTTAAAAACTCTTGTCAGAAAATATCCAAATATTTTGTTTAGCTTTCTTATTTTGACTCATTAACATTATGCATTTCCTTTCAGGTATCTGTCAATAACATTTTAACAGGAAAACAATAAAACATTGTTTAACACTACAGTTTAATAAACATAATATGTCACATTATGTGATTTGGTCATATACTATTTTTTCTCAATACTGCATAGGAATAATGCATTTTCATGTTTTCCTTTTCTACACAGACCTGTCTAGCTTTGCACCAAACTTAAGTCACTTACACAAATCCTTTCATTTGGACTGGCAGACAAATTGTGTCATTTCTACATTGGTTCTCATCTAGATCACAATGAGAATTTTAATGATTGTTTGAGGGAAAAGAAAATTCAGAAAAAGTATTTTATATAGATGTCAATACAATTTTTTAACACTGAGAAATTTTAGTATGGAACAGTCGTTTTCTAGAGGGTGTTAGTAAACTGGCCTTTTTAGTTTGGGAAGGAAGGAACTAACAACAGCTCACATCCACTTGACAACATGTGTGTTGCAGTTTCTATTTTGTAGCATCTACAAAATGCTTTTACTGCCTCAATCCAATTAAGTTTCTCAATAAAATGAACTGGGACTAAAGCATCAAGGAAGCAGCACCCAGCCCCCAACAGTCACCTCTCAGTGCATTTTACATAGGAAAAGGTTCACATTAGTGCTCCTGATGCTGCTGGAAGTAGCAGTTCAAGTGTTTTCAAATATCTGTAGCTTCATGTGAGATTTATTAGCAAAGCAACTCAAATTATCCTGAATCAGCTCCTAAAGCATTAAAAGTCCCAATGGCAACAGCAATGAACACTTTATGCTCTCTCTCTTCCCATGGCTCACACAGGTTACACCTCATTAACACAGTTGCGTATTTTTATTTTCAAGTCCGAATATTGGAAAAAACAGATTTGTAAAGGTATCCCCAAAATGCAGCATTAACATACCACTGGGATCCAAAAATATAAGCCTTAAACGGAAGAGGAGTGGCTTCTCTGTGCTGTCCCATCCCTGGGATTTTAGGCTGATGAAAGAAGCTTCAGTGCATGTTACTGTAAGCTAATACCTGACCCAATAGGTTTGTATTAATACAGAACTGATGCAAGAGGGGTCAGAGTTAGATCATTGAACTCAACTTAATCTGTCAGAGAGCAAAATAAACATAAATGTGTGGAAACACCATCAACAACTTATAGAAATAAAGATTTTGCCTTTAATAAAAAAAGTGCATAGAATAGCTTTAATTTGCATTTCACTTGAGACAAATTCATTTATGCTAACGGCATGGAGAATTGATTTCATTTAAGTCTTGCTGCAGAAAAAGCACATTCATTTTTTTTTTTCCCAAAAGAAGTTTTTTCACCCTTAACAAGACAGTAAATTTAGGAAAAAACCTGCAACTTGTCAGTATGACATTGTTTAATTTGCAACAAACTGTAAGCAGAGTAAAGAAAATGGAAACGCTAATAGAGACAGGCAGAGACAAACCATATTTTTTGCACGAGAAAAAAATCTGTGTGGCAAGAAATGAATCACATATATTTGCATTTGTCCCTGTGACATAATGTTAAGTTTAATTACTTATATGTGAAGCATCCTATTAGAAGGTAGGCACCTAAAAAAAAATGTTAGTTTAGTTAATTGCTATCTAAATTCTAGTCAATGAATGAGTATTCTACACCCATTCATAGATGCTTCCAAATTACATCAGAAAACGTATAACACTTCATTTGCTTAAATGTCAAATGACAGAATTATCCTGATAGATACCATTTAAAATCAAGAAATATTCAGAAACCCCTAAGTGTAGCTCAACAATTTTTTGAATCGGAATGTCAGAGTCAATATGTAGGAGGAAAGCATCATCTAGTTTAAGTTTCCACTGAGAAGCTGGTCCTAAATTTTATGCTAATGCACTTACACATGTTAGTGTTTCTTATTGACTGTAACATTTATTATAGCACCCAATCCTTCCAATTGCTCTGGATCAAATGGTTTGTTAACCAAATCTACCCATAAGGGAAATTGTGTACCCACGTTGCCTTAGCCAAGCCGTTTGCCGGGCAAGGAGCGCTTGTATTTATCCTAAAGTATTTTAATATTGCCATGTGTTTTAAACATTAGCTTTCCTTGCTTGAGGTTGCTTTGATGAGCACATAATATGTGTGAGAATTATGTGAATAGAATACTTGAGGCCGTTGAAAGACTTTGGAAAAAATTTCATACTACCAAAATGATTTCAGTAACACAGCTACTGATCATGACTACAAATACACTGTAACAGAACCCCCAAGCAATTGTATGCAGAAGTGTACATTTGAATATTTAATTATTCATATCCAAAGTATTAAGAATAAAGATTCTGAACTACAGTTAGTCATAAGATGAAATCAGAAAATAGATCTTTGGTCATTCCAAGTCCTCCACCTCAGACAGATCTTTGAGTGGCATCTAATTATGATACTGAGGCCTCAGAAGTGTTTAAAGATGTGAGGCAGATAAATGTAACAGTAAGACACTCAAACAGGTAATGACGACACCTCTGCTGGGACCTCATTCAGAACCTTATAATGCTACTGGGACATACCACAAATATATAAAGTCCACATTGTGCATACTCCTTGGTAATCTGGCATATGGAAGATGGTACGATGAGTGAGTATCTAATGTGCTGGTTCAAATATCTGCAACAGCTGTTGGGTTTTTTTTTCCTTCTTTTGCCTTTGCTTCCCCTCCATTTTCCTTCACTAAGTGGGTGTTGTGACACTGAGCTGCTAACATGCCATTTCAGTTGCATGGGCTAGCTGTAAACTCTCCTGTCATTCATATTTTTCTTTCCCACTCAGCCGCAGTGCCTTATACTATGTCTAAATTTCACCTGGCAACTTTTCCACTGTTGAAAATAAACCATTTATGGCAAACAAAAATGCAGTTAATTTGGAGAGCATAACAGAGTCCTTGCACAAATCACTGTTGTCCCAATTCTTCAAGTAAATTAATAAGTTTAAGCATGTTGAATCAGGCAATGACTGGATATATTGTTAAGCCAGGCTTCAATAAGCATTGATGATTCCTGTTTTCTAATTGGGGCCATTAAGAATAAATAAAACCAAAAGTAATAGGCAAGAGAAGAATGTACTGAGGGAAAGCAAGCTGGGAAGAGAGAGAACTTACTAATAACATGCTGAAAACTGAAGAAAAAGGTTTCCTGAATGGAAGCAAACAAAAAAAGCAAACAGAAATAAAAGCACCTCAGTGAGGTGGGCCACAAAGAATCAAGCTCAAAAACTGGATAAGTTGCAGAGCAGAATAAAAATTAAACCATACTTTTGTAATTACAGTCAGTTTTTATTTAATCCCACCAATTATCTAAAATGTGATTCAAGAATACTTGACTGCCGTGAATTACGTTCTATAGCACTTTTATATGTATCATTCTCAAAAGTCAAGTGTGCATTGATTGCATTTCAGACAACCAGCCACATTTCCAAAACAGTCGAGAGGAACGGAAAAAAAAAAAAAAATACACCATCCTGGAGTTTGGGTGTGTTTCCACATGCTCTGAAGTGTGACTTTTAGCAGCCGACCTGTACAAATGGGTCTTCTGGAGCCCAGGATCTGCATAAAACCATTATGTGTTAATTCTAATGTCCTGCAAACCTTCTAGGGTGATATAAGTTCACAGGTCCAGATTGCCACTAACCCTCTTCTGATCCTCTTCTGACCTTGCAGACACAAACAATCACCCTGGCGACCTCAACAAGGGCAGCGGCCAGAACCACACTCATGAATTACTCTCCTTTTTTGGCTGGGTCACCCACTGGGGACTTCGTGAGGTGAATATTCATTCTGACAAACTGCTGTTTTGAAGGCAGTTTTAAAATGTCACCAGATCAAGGCATGAACTTACAATCAGGGAGCTGGTTCTCCAAGTGCCTGGGGCAGGGCAGAAACCACTTTTCCTGTGCCGAGGTAGGACCTCACATAACCACCAGACCTGTGAGGTGTGGCAGCATTTTCCCATCTGTAGTCAGATTAAACCTGGAGATTCCGGCAGTGGAAAATCTCAGTTACGTCAGCAAAACAGAGGGGGTTTCCTCCATCTTCAGTATTTTAGTAAAGCAAGCCTGGAAGAATTACGCCTGTTCCCCTAAAGACTGTCTTTCTATGGTTATTGGGAAGCTTTTCATGCAAATGTGGTCATGCTTTCATTCCAGCTAGTTTTGCCTCTGAAGACACTGCAGGTGGTGATTCTTGTGTCCTTTGATGAGAGAACAGACCGCGGTCGGTGTCCTGTGGCTGCTACTTGTAGGAAGTAGCGTAAAACCAACAAGCAACCTGCGTCTCTTGTGCAAAGTCTTTGAAGATCAGCTGCCAGCAGATGCATTTTGATCCGAGACAATGAGGGAGTACTTCCTAAGGCATTTTTTCTTTGGAGATCTGTGAAGGAAACTGTTGAACATGGATGGATTTCCTACAAAGCTGCTTTCACTTTTGTTTTGGTTTTTTTTTTCCTCCTCACCTTGAACTGGCAGTAGGGAACCCTAGGGATGGGAGCTGAGCGTGCATGTAATCAGTTCTGTATATAATCAATAGACACGCGGTATCACGAAATTAAACTAATATTTCTAGCAGGGCAAATGAAAACATGAATGCAACATTTGGGTTTGAAATATTGATGTGAACTTCAACAAGATAACAACCAACATTTTTCATAGTGACTTCGAACCTCTCAAGTTTTGAGGGCAAGATTTCCAGACATCTTAGGGCATTTGTTTTCCAAAAAGAGAAAAGACAATCAAAATCCTACAGCTCATCCCCACAAACATATTATGGTACATGAATCCGAGAATAACACCCCAGGGCTGCTGGAGCATTTCCCACCAGTTTCATGTGGATGGCCCACGGATGGTTGGAGAGTGTGTCACACTCTTCCTTTGGGTGATTTTACTTTCTCCTTTATTTCTGGGCTAAAACATTCAATAATTTTTGCTATATTAGTTTAATTTAGGTCAGAAATCTCTTTCTGGCACCTAATTCTAATCTCAAAATGCCAACGATCAGTCTTTTCAGACTAGAACCACTCACTCTTGGGTGAAGGTGTTAACGATACCGTCCCTAGCACTTAGGGGATTTATTTTTATGTCTCTCTGACCAGGGAATCGAACTTTAGGCACTAAGACAGATGTTAAGTTCTAGTGATTACGCTGACCATTTAATTCACACAAATCTAATCACTTTCTCTAGGTCACTTTTCAAACACCCTTGGTTTCAGTGTTACTCACATGTTCTGAATTCACACAGTTCTGTGCCTACACTTGAGATGCATATGAAATGTCCTAGGACAGTCATTTTTCAGCCAAAAACTCCTGTAGCTTAAATATTTGACAGGGAAGGAGGAATTAATTTTACTTTCAGAAGATCATTTATCCGTTAATAATTCCATGCTGGGGTGGTTGGAATTATTTTTTAATTCTAGCTGTATTCATTGAATAATTTCTGCTGAAGCAAAAGTAAACATTTTGGAAGACTTGTAATAAAAGTCTGCTTCTTTGTTTATCTTTCTCTCCCTGACATGAAAACAATCTAATGCAGGTCAAACGTGGTGCCACAGCAAGACTACCTTTAAATTTTCTTGTTTGTTTGCTTCTCTGAAAGAAAAGGGATGTTTATTTCTGGTTGATCTGAATCTTTTGCAGGCAAGATACATGCTTAAATTCTGCTAATTCACCTAGAGTTACCTGGCACTGACTGCAATGACAAGAGCTGGAATACAGTCTTTGGACTTTAAACAGTGAGATTTTGCCAATCCAACCCAGAGCAGTCCCAGCTCTCCAGAGAAAAGATAAAATAACTCACAGTTGATCTTGCAAGCCTGCAGCAATGGAAAGAAAATCTTCCTGAATCAGAGGATGTTCAAGAGTGCCTGAAGCACACTGGGAGGCACAAATCCAATAAAACAATAGTATATAAAACCAGAATGCTTGAAGCTGTGGGAGGAGGACAGTGAGGAGATTTGCCTTGCCACCAGATCCTGAAATGTGCTGTGTGCTCCAGTAGCCCAATTTACAAGGAGGACAAGAGAGGCACAGAGCGATTAGCAGGGCTCATACCTGCCAGAGAGGCTGCCAGAGCCTCCCTGGCTGAAAACCACCCCCAAGACCTTGCTGATTTTTGTAAATTTTAATCCAGAAAGGTGGATAAGAGTTTAGTGCTAATACGTAGGAGTTTATTTCTAGCAGTTTATATCAGCATAGTCTTTGCTGTTCACTCCACTCTAATAGAGGTCAGTTATTTTTCCTCCTGCGAACAGAGGTAACTAGCCTTTTGTTTCCCTCCTCTCTCAACATTGCAGTGATTGAGTGATGATACAGAAGCTGTACAACAGCAATCAGGTCATATGGTACATCGAAAACAGCGGTCAATGAAACACAGATAAAAGTTTTTCAAAGGCAGTTCAGGATACATTTAATTTTTTGATTAATTCTTTCCGTACAGAGTTGGAGCTGAGAAAACAAGCTGCCACTAGAGAGGTCCCAGCTGTGTCAAGGTTGAATAACAACCAGAAGTCCTCCCTGGCCCTTCCTCTTTAATCCACAGATGTGTCTCTGGGGGTTGCAGGGCAGCGATGAGAAAATTATAAAAAGGGCCCACCAGAAAGTGCTGCAGTCAGCAAATGCCTCAAACTTTTGGTGTAGACTAAAGCAGCTCCTGTCACCCATGGCCTGCAGGATGGTGCTTTATCACCTTTTGGCTGCAAATTTGTTCACAGGCAATCACCTGTGTAGTGCAGCACTGGGAGCCTTTTATTTATGTGTTAATTTATATTAAAACAGCAATAGCAATGCAAAACGTCTTACTGATAATACCAATAAAAATAATGTAAAACTCCCCAAAAGAAAACCTTAAACAAGAGCGATGTTACCAGGTAATATTCGGACTAACGCACAGACCTTCTCTAATAGTGGAAAAGTGAAAGGTTTGTTGTGAAAAGCCTTTCTGTCCTGTTGAAAATACCAATACCACATGCTGGGGCTGGCAATATCCAAGAAATAAATATTGATTTCCCTCTTTCCTTCTGTACGAATGGCAGACAATGGCTTTCCGAACTCTGAATCTTTTCATTGTTTTAAGGTTGACAGATCCTGTTAGTATTGAATTTTTATTGTTTCATTGTTCTCTTGCTTTCTGCTGCCCTCCTCCCACTTCTCCCTCTCCCTCTCTGAAACATTCAGGGAGGGTGGAGTCGTTTTTATGTTGGTTTTTTTGTGGTAGACAAGACAGCAAAGGAATAGTTGAAATTAATGTAGCACTCCCTGCACAGCAGTTCTTTGTCAGGTCTGATTCATCTAATTTTAGTATTACTATCAGCAACATTGTAACAATTTCTTCAGAACACGAGGCGCTAGTGATGATAAAACATTCTTATTTTAAAAAAACATATTTTCCTGTAAATCATGCTATAAGGCATGTTTGTTGTACAACAGTGAACTGTGTACACTATATTCCACTTGGTTCAACTACTACAAACATCAATCTTAATTTCTGTCCAGTAGAATCTGTAATTTCACCAATTATCCCACAAATGTGAGTTGCAGAATTGAAACAGGAAGTCAGGGGAATATTTAGGCAGATGTGTTTCAAATGATTCAAATGCTAAGCAGAATTTGAAGTAAAACGGAAGGATAACAGCAGGGGTTTTTGTTTTGGGGGTTTCTTTTGGGTTTTTTTGTTTGTTTGGGGTTTTTTTGTTCATTTGTTTGGGTTTTTTTAATAGAATATCCACTATTCTTCAATATTAGGTATATGTCATGAAAAGCTTACAAAACAGTTATTCATTTTCCTGAAGGTCATCCAGACATAGTAAGTTCATTTCATTTTCTTGACAAGAGATCCAGGCTTGTTATGTACTGTATGAAACATGACAGCGAGTGACTGTCCCTCCCATCCATTTCAAGCAAATATGATTTTACCTCTGAAGAACAGGGAGAGAGAGGAGGCAGCTAAACCTGCTCCAGCTGTACCTCTGCTCCCCCAGGGACAACACATGCTCTGATACACAGCGTAGGCACATGCAAAAAGAAAAGTGTGGATCTGCGCTTTACTAGAATGCCCACAGCTCACAATAGGTATTAAGAATAAAATATTTTATTGGAGTGCTGTTGTTACTTACTTTTCTTTCACACATCTTTGCTAATCTCACTTCTCATGCCACTTTCATCCCAGGCAAATTATTCCTGATCCTTTTCATTTTTCATTTATCTGGACCACCTTGTATTCTGCATGGATTTGAAAAAGGTACATCAGTGGATATTTGATTTTTCTTGTCACAAGTTTTTAATTACTGTCTACCGATCTTACGGCACACAATAGAATGAGATTTTTGGAAACAGGGATGCAGCTCCCACTTGGGAATTACACATCCGCAACACGGGCACAATGCAGATGCTTTTTTAGCATCTTTTTTAGCACTTTGTGTTAGTGATGTGATGAGGATGAAGCAGGCAGGTCCTTTCAGAACAGAAAATCTACAGAAGTACTATGCTGAGATATGGGCAAACGCAGCAATTAAATGGGGCGTCAAGCATGTATGCGAAGGGTAAACAAACAGACAAAACTAATTACTTAAAATTTGACTTGGAATTGGTGAATAATAAGAGCTATGAATTATGAGACAGCTGTCTCAGTGTTGCCAAATTTCCTCCTATCTTTTTAGCAATGAAAGTTGATGAAGACACTGAGCTATAGTTGATATTTATCCATTATGATCTTTGAGAATGGAAATACGAAGAAAGCGTAAGAAGCTTTCTTACTAATGTTAAAAGACAGACAACCCCAAGTATATCAATATAGCTATATAAACAATCTTTTTATAATATTATAAATACAATTGTATAAATATAGTAATAGTGTCAAGGTGTCAAGTGACAGAAGATTTGTTTTGCATTGTTCCTGAAGAGATCATGCTTGTAACCTCTTCAGAGTCAATGAGTTTCTCATGGTTTCTTACTTAACCTGCTAGACTTGCCTGGTTCCATGCTGATGATATTGCAACACACTGAATATCTTGCCTAAAACACAGATAACTGAATTTCCTAGCTGCTGGATACTTTAAATTCAGAATTGATATTTTGCCTAAGTGTATTTTGTAATGAAGAAAATTAGTAAAGTTTTTAATCATTAAATCAAATAGACATTTCATATTCAAGTAATTGTGGTGTTCAACTTAGGGAGACTGGGGATGTGAATCAGTTAAGTTCACTGATGAGTTAATGGAAAAGCAGTATGGGCCCAAGACAAAGTTTACATGCAAAACATGATCTTGTCTCAGATTCTGTGATATTCTGCTTTTTAATATTTTTCTAAATAAATGTTATGGGCTTTCAGTGAAGTATTATTATATAGTCTGACTTTTAAATGTGAATAAATGCTTTCTAGGAACAAGATACACCCTTTGAAAAGACAAAAGGAAAATCAGCATCTATGGCTTTTCATTTTTACTTTTGGTAAAATTCCTCAAATTTGGTTTTCAAACTCTACATTTTCTTTTAAGCCAGCAATTTTTTCTTCTTTTTCTTTCTTATTTTGAAAACCCTAGAATTTTAATGTCCTTTTTGTATACAATGAGTTAAAAAATCATTGGGATTGTGTGATCAGTTTGAATCACAGAATCACAGAATGTTAGGGATTGGAAGGGACCTCGAAAGCTCATCTAGTCCAATCCCCCTGCAGGAGCAGGAACACCCAGATGAGGTTACACATGAATGTGTCCAGGTGGGTTTTGAATGTCTCCAGAGAAGGAGACTCCACAACCTCCCTGGGCAGCCTGTTCCAGTGTCTGTCACCCTGACTGTGAAGAAGTTTCTTCTCAAATTTAAGTGGAACCTCTTGTGTTCCAGTTTGCACCCATTGCGCTTGTCTTACCACTGGTTGTCACCGAGAAGAGCCTGGCTCCATCCTTGTGATACCCACCCTTTATATATTTATAAACATTGATGAGGTCACCCCTCAGTCTCCTCTTCTCCAAGCTAAAGAGCCCCAGCTCCCTCAGCCTTTCCTCATAAGGGAGATGCTCCACTCCCTTCAGCATCTTCGTGGCCCTGCGCTGGACTCTCTCCAGCAGTTCCCTGTCCTTCTCGAACTGAGGGGCCCAGAACTGGACACAATATTCCAGATGCGGTCTCACCAGGGCAGAGTAGAGGGGAAGGAGAACCTCTCTTGACGTGCTAACCACCCCCCTTCTAATACACCCCAGGATGCCATTGGCCTTCTTGGCCGCAAGGGCACAGTGCTGGCTCATGGTCATCCTGCTGTCCACCACGTGGTTCACCAAATGTTCTGATATGATCCATTAAATAGAAAGAAGTTATGTTAAGAAATTGTAAAAACTTGCATGAGTAATCATTTTTTCTTGGTAAATTCTGGGAGAGCTGCCAAAAAACCTCTTTCCGACAAAAGTTCCTAAGCACTGCAGTTACAAAAAGAGTAAATATGTAAATAGTAGTGCCAAGAATAAATCCTACAAAAAACATATTTATAGTGAAGGAAAAGGTGGTTGCTGAAACTTTGATTTTGCTCCACCATCATTGCAATCATCAATGAATGCTAAATGTACTGTAACATTTTATGAAGAGACGCACGTGTCTACTAAGAATTGGACAAAGATTTTGTAAGTATAATGCGGGATGATAAACAATGAACTAAACCCACTTCTGACTGTCACTAGCCTGGCCAAAATCCAACACATGGCATTTTCACACTAAGAAAGGCATAAACAAAAGTCTGCTAAACTTAAGAGCAATAGAAAACTCAGAGCTGAGAAAAGCAAAAACAATTTCAAGCCAGACAAGATTCTAATGAGATTGTCTCCTAAACACTTGTAATCTGAATGATCCTGGAATAAAAATTGTGCTAAATGCAAATAAGGGTTGAAATTGGATAGAGAGAGGTCTGAAGGAGACAGGTTCCGTGCAGATCTAAGCTCTCCTCAAATTTTGAATGTTTAAATTCAGATTTTCAGTTACCAGGCCAACTCCTTAATACTCAGCCATGATTTGCCTTTAAGAGGATGTTGTGGTCGATATCACATAGAATAGGTTTGTAGAAGTGAGTAGATGTATAACAATTTACACCAGCTAAGGATCTGCTCCTTTATGTTTCTAAAGCATAGATTGCAGAAACTTAATTTACCACTCTTGATTGTAGCCAGAAACATCTGACTGATGAAGCTGGAGATTCCCACGAGCTTTCAGGCCTCAGAAGGGGGAACCGGGATTACAACTGAAATGTGGATAATATCTCCGGTATCACTTGACAATTCCAGACAACTTACAGTGCATTACCACACTTTCCTGCAATTTGGTGCTTGGATGTCATAAATTACATTGACACACCATTAACATAGGTAAGTAGAGGAAATAATTGATTTCTCCAGAGAAACATTAGAACCCACTGTAACAGCAGAGATCTCTGGCACATGTGCGCAAATCGCTATTAAGAAACATACATACCTCAACTGTTTTTCTTTTTTCTTACCTACAGATAAGCCAAAATTACTTTCCTTCTAGTGTCCTACTCCTGGGTTGCTGTTCTTGCACTAATGATAATATGATAGGCCTTTAATATGTAAAATGAAAAAAACAGCTTACCAAAAGCAGTTTACAAGACATCTATGGAATTACATGTGGGCGTTTTTTTGAAGGAAAAAAAAAAAAAGATTATTAGTCTATGCCATAGCACGTGGGGTGTTTTTCTCAGTGAAAGAGCAGGAATGAACCCGTAAGTGGGGTACTTTATGCAGGACAGTAGGGAAATAGTACCCCTGTAGAAATGGGAGTGTAGTCCTCAATGTAGAGCCAGGTGCAAAGCAGTGTCACTGTGACCATGGTGATGTGGGCCTGGCTGTGACCAAGACCCTGCAGAGCTGCATGCAGAGCTCAGCACATGCAATGTGTTTGGGTCAAACACCGGGGAGCTTTTTGAGTGTTCTTATGATACTACATCTCTGCCAAGAACCATATTAATTACTGTGGGTTTTGCTCTCCATACAAAACATTGTATGGATCAAGTGGATTTTTTTGGGTTGTTTTTTGGGTTTTTTTTAAAGCCAAGGGCAAAGTAAGACCAGATGGAGTAATAGCATCCCTGACTTCTGCAGACACAGGTGGGTGTTGAAGGCTCAGAGGAAGCAGCCTTGGAAGAGGGAAGGTGTAGAAAAATGTAGCAACTGCACAAAAAACATCATTTGAGAAGGTGTATAAACCCTGAAACCATCAAGGCACATGGGAGCAAATACTGGTGTTTATGACTGGTGAATACACAGAGCATTAAAATAACACAATCAGTGCTGTCTCTAATAATTATTAAAACCCACAACTAGCTCAGCAAGTTGCTTCTAAGATGTATTTATTCCTCCTTGCTCTGTGGATAATGCATTCTCCTTCCAAAGAAAAACGCACAGTAAAATTTCTTTCCTGGCCTCTTACATGATCATCGTGAGAAGGAAGATGGCAAAAAACCCCCAGAAATTTCTGTGTGGAATTCAAAACCAAAATTACATCCTGACTAACCAAGCATTTATGGAGCTCCTGTGCCCTCATTGCTGAGTTCTTGGAAACTCTTTTGGCATAAGCAGCAATCTATGACATCATAAATAGGGAGTCAGACCTTTGGCCACTGTAAATGTGGGCAATTCAATTGAATTTCCTATTAAACTGTGCAAGTTTACACCAGCTCAAGATTGACCCCCATATGCTTTGCTTCACTTCCATTTTTAGTCGCCCAACTGTGTTAAATATTGCTAATTAATGAAAAATCCATGTGTATCTAGCGCTAGCTAATGGAGAGAAACTTCTTCAGCATTTTCAAAGCATTTTTATTTTCTGCGCAATCCCATGTAGCATGGGAACACGCAGTGTTCCCTGATTGTAACAATATTACACTACCACAGTGACACAAAAATGCTGCATAAAAACAATCCAGTTAGGTCTAATTAAATTTAATGACAAACTGCCAATAAGACACTCACACAGAACTTCACGGAAACTTTAGGAAATGAAAGTCCGAGCTAGTTCTTGGCTTTGCTACCAACTCCCTTGCTCAAGTGTCTTTCCATGAACTGTTTCACTTTTTAAAATTTTTTCTCTGTTCACACTTCAGTATATGTTTGTGCTCAATAAAGGATATGTCTGTCAATATGTAAATTCTTGAACAAATGTAAATAGTGCAAGAAAATTTGAATCCCAATTCCTGCAGTTTGCAAGCACGGTTGGGTTTTTTTGTTTGGTTGGTTTGGTTTTGGTGGGCTTTTTGTTTGTTTGGATTTCTTTTTGAAATTTTTATGTTCAGTATACTGCCCTTTTACAATGAGTTGCAGCTGAGTTTCTAAATGATACAACAAAATAGAACTCATCATTGCTTTATACCTAATTAGGGATCAGTAGTATGCACTTAAATTCCATGGAAAGTGTTGCTATGATGTAAGAAATATTTTTTTTAATTTACTGACCATCTCTGTTGTTCCTGCACATGCAAAAAAATTGGTGTTGATGACTTGGAATACATTCACCTTTAGAAAACCTAATTTGGTTGTGACTTTCTTTGTACAAAACACATAACTGCTTCATTTGTGGCCAGAACTGTTTGGGATAATGGATCGATACGCCACAGATTTTAAAACTTACAGAACTTACACGCTCTCTGATAAAGGTATTATTATGAAGCAAGCCACAGAAGATAAAATTTACTGAAAAGAAACAAATAGGTGTAGAATTTAGTACTGTGTGAGGGATGGTAAAGCAAGAAAATGACAGAGCAGCAGGTTGTTTGACTATTCAAGAACAGGAGAGGAGCTGAGAAGGAGAGAGAAAGAACAGGAAAGCAAAAGAAAGTGAGAGAAGGTGAGAAAATGAGTGAGAAAGCAAGAAATAGAAAGTGGTAAGTAATCCATTCTAAACATGCAAATAAAGAGATGAGCATGGGAATGCTGGGCACAAAATGGATTCACATTTTGGATTTTCTAACAGATTTATGTACTTATGATAGGATGTCATTCTTTATCAGACAGATCATATTGATCCAACAAGCAATGTAACTGAAGTTATACAAAGGTTTGAGGTAATAACATTAAAAGAAAGAAAGACTGGCCACTGCAAGCTCAGAGTACAGTTTACATCTGTGGTCTTCATACTTTACTAAAAATATGCTGGTGGCATATGCTGTTTAAAGGACAGAAAATATTTTTAAAGCTGGGTTATTAAAGCAGCTCTCTGACTCAGCACAGGTGATGACAGGTAGCCATGTGTTCAGATAGCTGAGGTCTGAATCATCTCAGGGCTACCAAGTCATCCCAGATATTCATAAGCCATCTGTTAAGTGAAAGAGCATTAGGTGTACACAGTGCTAGTAATCCTTACGTTTAATAATTACACTCAGCATGATATATCATTGGGAACAATTTGGATACCCACAAACCTGTCATACGGGATTTTAAATACAGTAGGTGTTGGTATGTTTGAGTGGGCAGCGATAAGCAAGAGGAGCTTTGCACATAAGGGGTCTGCTTGGAGGACGTGCTTGTTTTATTTTCTCACAAATTCCAAATATTAATTTTGTCAGCAAGGTTGTATGTTTTCTTTGGAGCTGGCCAAAAGATTCTCAGAAATAAAAGTCTAAGAGAAAAGCAAAATGCATAGAATGCTAATATTTTGACAGGCTCAGTGTGTTTTGACTCCAGATTAATGTATTGTGGTTCTCTCTCATATATAATTTTCCATTATAAATTCTAGTGGACAAATTCCAGATCAGCCTTGACTGGACTATGGCAACAATATCCTGAGCAAATAATATCCTGATGGCCACATTCTTTCCTCCTGCCTTGACCACAGAAGAAATAGTGTCATCTTTATCCTTAAGATTAGTGGAAGTTTAGGCTACTGTAAACTGAAATTTCTTAAAGGCAGAAAAGAAAGGACACCATCTCAGTAAGGAATATACCTTCTGAGTCCAGGATACAATCACGTGTCAGGCCGATATTTGGTAGAGATGCAATGATGTGGCTTCCATCCGTGGTACTCCATCGCACTCCCATAGAAAGTGACTGTATTAATAAAACCGGCAGCTCACAAAGAGATGCAGGTAAAACCATTGCAGCAGGACAGGAAAGTTGTTTCCCTCCTTGAATGATGCAACCCACTGAAGGTATGCCAAAAAACCAAATGTGCACTTGCTATAAGGTTGGCTTCAATAACTGTTCTCTGTCTTTCATGGTAGAGCTGCCTGGTGTTCATTAATTCAGAAAGAACTAGATAAATTATTCATAAACATGTAAATAAATATGCACTTATCAGAGGGATGATATTATTCATTTTTTTTCAAACTAACAAAATCAAAGTGATGAATTGTACGTAAACTGCTTAGTTTATGAAGCAAAATGGTGACCTAATCCTATTGCAAATCACAAGCACAAAGTCTAAGAAATTTCAGCATTACAACCACCGTTTTAATGTGTCAGTGTGAAGTGTTTTTGTTTTGTGGTCAAATCCACTAGACATAACCAAAGCATATGACTTCTTAAACTGACCATTCAGCTCATATTTACCCAACGCTAACCATCATTACCTCTCTTCATATTTACATTCTTTTGCTATGTTGCAATACATTTTTGTTTTATCATATTTCTGGGAAACCTGAAAAACCTTTAGGGGAGCCAAAGGCTTATTTCCAATCAAAAAAAAAAAAGCTCTTGAGTTGTATGGATCCAGTACTTGTGATACTGTACTTGCATAAACTTGTATAAAACCTTAGTAACCTAACATTTTTTCCTTTCCATGAGAAAATAAATTGGTTCTTTCTCAAAATGATTTTTTCTGAACGCAGGGAAACTCAGAATATCCAAAGATGCAGTGAACTTTTCACCACCAGACTAACTTAGCTAAAGAGGCAGCTTTAAATTCCTCCCTCCCTTCCCCATCTCTTCTCGGGAATGCAAATAGAAGGCTCAGGAATAAATATTAGCAAATGGGAATTTTCAGCTGTAAGCCACTGTTCACATCTTGAGGAAGCCAGGAGTAAGACATTCAGTCCTGAAAAATGTTTGCAGTCCTTGCGACCTCCCAAAGCCACCAGTGCATCTAAAGCAGTTGATGCCAGTGACAATCTGTGACTTTACAAATCCTGGTCAGTTCCTTTTTTGCCCCCTGCGTCCCCAAAGCCACTTCCCTGAGGAGTCCCACTGCTGAGAGTAGTAAGACTGAGGACTACAACTAAAAATGTTATGATATGAGGATAAGATGATGGTGAAGAAAGGCACAACATTGGTGAGGGGAGGCTACAAGTAGTTGTAACTCCCATTGTGTGCTTGAAGAGATGGAGTGTAGAAATAACATGTTTCATCTGCCTGTGCTGGCTTAAATTTTCCAGTGGAGTTAACAACGGTGCTTCAGTTTCTGACACCTGTATCCCTTTTGATCTTAATATGGAGCTGTAATGTCACAAGATCAAAATCTATCTAGGCAAGAGCAAAGAGGACTGGCCATATTTTAGGGGGTATTTTGCGAACTGAGAATGGGAATTAAATCAGGTGAAGCGCAATAAAAACAAAATGTAGTTTGCCTTTCATCCCAGCACAGGAAGGATTTAGGTTTAATTTGGTTCAAGTGTGATTTTTGCTTATTTTCCTCCTTTTTATAGCCACTGCACACAGTAGCAAGATGTTATATTTGTGAAATCCCACAATTCACCAAAATGGTGTTACAAATACCTCTTAAGAGATATAATTTAACACTAGTTTTAGTTTAATGAAACATTCATATTAAATTTAGCTTGCTACTTTTAGAATTTACGCTTTCTAATTTAATCACTTGTTGGGTTTTTTTTAGAGAGGACAAAGTTCAGAAATATAAATGCTTTAATCATGAAAAATGCTGTAAAACTAAGAAAAATAACTTTGATAAGTGCTGTGTTGAGGGAAAGATGAAGAGGAAAATCACAGACAAGAGGAAAAGATGTATTTATGTGAGATGTACTCATTTAAGTAATTTAACCCAGGATGTCCTCACTGTTTTTGACAGTAATATTTGTCTGTTAGATACTAACTCCTATACTGATGAGCAGTGTTCAGAATACAATGCTCTTGCTTTGGACTCCTAACCTAAAAGTTGCATATCAATTTATCACTTAAACATAGGTTTAAATGCACACATACGTGCAGAGTGTTTGGAGCCTGATGTCCTCTCTATTCAGTAGGTGTTGTAACTGTGTCCCTGCCTGGGATTTTTTTTCCCTGCTCCATGATATTTGAACTGTCCCTTCCTAGTGGCACACTGTCACAAGAGGAATGGGCAATACTTCTTTAGAGCCTTGCACTATGACTAAGCAGTTGGCTTATTGCTTGAAAAATGAAGATTTTAATCTCTTGGGTCTGGAAAGGGAAGAAAATTACTCTTTTTGCCTAGAAGCACTTTATTGTTTAAAGAAGGCCATGTTGCACCTCTCCTCTCTTTGTGCTTTGGATTCCAAGCATGGAAAGTCTGACAGCTGGAAGGCTTTCAGATTCCTCCATTTTGCATTTCATGAGATACTAGATGTTTGCTAGAGAAATATGCTATACAAAGGTATTAAATATCCTATAATACACGCCACAAATTGGCATTAATATTTTCTAAGCCTACACCGTGCAGTTGGATTGAACCTTTACAATATCACAGCACATACTGTTAAATATCTTCTCATTTTGCTCATAGAATGTAGGTTTAATGAGGATTTGAACTGTGATCTTTTAATGTGATCACTTATTTCATTAAAACACCGTATCACCTACACAAATCTCTCATTCGTGAGGTTCATTGCAGTGAATCACAGCACACATGAGTAACTGCAAAGTAATACTGTTTTCCTACATCTTTCTGGTGCAGTCCCCATTGGGTTCTCCCACTGAGGGCTTTTTAAAGACTGCTGTCCTGAAATAATAATGAGAAAGCCCATTAAAAAGATCCATTTTTATTGTAAGGAATGGAACTGGGTTTATGGTGAGTCATCACACTACAGCATGTGAAGTTCATAATTCTGCTTTAAAGTTCCTGTTCATCCACTACTGCAAACAACAAAAATTATTGCTTTTGGTCAATGTTTGACATGCTGAGAGTTTTCTGTCATCTAAAAAAAAAGAGGACAGGGAATGAAAGAATGGGAAAACAGACGTGACAAGATAGAGAAAACCTATATGAAATGGAACTCAAAACTGCTCTACTGGTCCCTTCCATGGCTTTCCAGGAATAGGCCATGATTTTTACAATAGTTGAGCATTTGGAAGCAGCAACTAGTTATTCAATTCTACATGGATTTTCAATACAGCTTTTAATTTTTAGTTTTTCTTCCCCCTTTTTTTTTTTAATTTTCACTGGGATCTTAAAATTTCTGGTTGTTCTGTTAATTCCTAAGGTTGCTAAATGAAGGATGAGCATCCTAAGCACATAAGAGGGGCAGGACACTTTGAAGTTTATTATTAATATGCACAAACTGACCTGGCATTGCAACTATTAATGATTAAGAATTTTTCCATCCAGTCTTTGGAATCTTTGCTCGCAGGGTCAGATGCCTGCTTTAGCCACATCGTCCCCCAGTGCTGCCAGGCAAAAGCCTGAAAACAAATAATTACTCATTCCTGCTCCTCCCTTTCTGCAGGAAGGAAACCAGGGCTGACAGGCTGGGCTGCTCCCAGACAAATAGCTGAACATTCATCTATATTCAACTATACATTCAGCTAAATGTCTGAATGACACGGAAGGTGGACTGCAAAGCACCTTCACAGTCTACAGAAGTGTCCCAGAGTTAATGCCTGTTGCTCACTACGAACTTGTAATACATCACTTCAACTTCCATCAAGGTTCAATGACTTGACTAAAAATTATCCATATATTTTCCTGTTTTAAGTTCTGTGGAAGAATGGTTTCTGAATATGAGCCAGCAGTGTGCCCAGGTGGCCAAACAGGCCAACAGCATCCTGGCTTGTGTCAGGAATAGTGTGGCCAGCAGGACTAGAGAAGCGATTGTGCCACTGTACTTGGTGCTGGTGAGACCCCGCCTTGAATCCTGTGTTCAGTTTTGGGCCCCTCATCATAAGAAGGACATTGAAATACTAGAGAGAGTGTGGAGGAGGCGATGAAGCTGGTGAGGGGCCTGGAGCACAAGTCTGATGAGAAGCAGTTGAGGGAACTGGGGCTGTTCAGCCTGGAGAAAAGGAGGCTGAGAGGAGGAGACCTTATCGCTGTCTACAACTATCTGAAAGGAGGTTGGAGCATGGAGGGGGTTGGTCTCTTCTCCCAAGTAGCAAGTGATAGGACAAGAGGAAATGGCCTCAAGTTGTGCCAGGGGAGGTTTAGATTGGATATTAAGAAAAAATTCTTCCCGGAAAGGGTTGTCAGGCATTGGAACAGGCTGCCCAGGGCGGTGGTGGAGTCACCATCCCTGAAGGGGTTTAAAAGGCATTTAGACGAGGTTCTTAGGGACATGGTTTAGTGCTGGAATTAGGTTATGGTTGGACTCAATGATCCTGAGAGTCTCTTACAACTGAAATGATTCTATGATTCTACTGTTAATAGGAAATCCATAGAAATTTTTCTTAATCTTTTTCTTTCCAAAAGTCAGCATTTATTTGCCTTACTAAAAATAGAAAAAGTTTAGTAACAATACTTCTTGATTTCTGGTAAAGGCTAGACAATTTTGGCAAACAAATATTGACATCTGAATGAAAGTAAATGTATACAGATATGGATAATATACATACACATACAAAAGGGTGAATCTTTCTGTAATAACCTTTCTTCACTCCCTGAATTTTCACGCTAAATCTAATATCATTTAGTACTTACAATGCATACTTTCCTCTCTGACTATATAACACTTAGCAGAGGCCTGTAGATCCGGCCCACCGGTAGATCAGGTGCAGAGTGAAGAGACACTATACAGGATAAATGCAGTTTATCACATGGCTGTCCCATTTCTCACCCAGACATCGCCATGTATGGAGGGTGTATAAATTATGTTAACCTAATCAAAATCCTTCTATCAAAAATAATTGAACAATAGAGCTACTATTTACAAAAATGTGATCTTTCCACAAAAGCTATACTCTGATACTTTACAGCAGCTGGGTAGCAGCTCCTGGTTGTCCCCTTAACAAGGGAGATAAGACAACACTCTGGGTGATTAAATATGACAGAATCCATCCTGGAGAAGTATCAGCTTGTATAAGGTCTTAAAGAAAGTGTTGAATATATTTACCCGGACAGCGTCAAGTTATGTTGCGCCATTATTATAAAACTGACAAGTAAAGTGCTAAAGGTAAACAGCAGTGGATAATGTAAAAGGGTAGTGAAAACCAACCGTCAACAAGATGTGAGGGGAAAAAAGGAAATTATTTTGGTAGAAGAGTCCTTCTTAAGTTACTTTAATGCACAGAGACGCAGCAAAAAAAATTTTCTTTTTTATCATAGGATCAGTATAGACATTCCCCTAAGTCAGAGTGCACCAAAAGAAGCACTTTAAATCTGATAATCAGAGGTAGATAGAATGCAATAACAGAAGAAAGTATGTCCCAGAAAAAAGACTTTCAGAAAGAGAGTCAGGGTCCTGATCTTCAGGACCCTGCAAGTGGCAGTTTCTGATTAAGCTGAGCTGGGAACCCTCTGGGAGAAATAAAGGGAAAACTAAATCTTTCAAAATAGCCTGAATAATAATAAATTTTAAAAACCATTTATCCTGAAATAAATAACTAATTTATTCCCAGAATTCTTCATCATTTCTGAATAATATACGTGATGAAGTGTGAGAATGATGCTTGATTAAATGAGGTCCCTGGAGTGCATCAGAGGAGATTTAGTCTGGAAAACAGCATCTGCTGTCTCTTTCTTTCCTTCTCTCAATACTGTGTTGTTTCCATGTTTTACAGTATATTACCCTCTTTCATTTTTAACAGAATGGGACAATATTTATTCAGATTTTTCTGTGGTGGCCATACAATGGGTCTTTCAGCGCGAGGGTCTGAAAAAAATATTGCTGAATACTTATTTATTTTTCCTGGCTGGAACAGTAATTACCTTCTCTTAGTCAGTCACAGGTTATACAATTCTAAGTCATTATCTGATATAATCATGCCAGTAAATTTAATTCAGCTGGCTTCTTCCCAGACTAATTTTTTTCCATATTTCTATTCTTACCAATGCATCAGACATTGAAGATCACGGCTACAGTACAGCAGTAATGACAGTTAAACAGATATGTCAATGATCAACAGTTGGAGATGTTACCACTTATCCTTTGCCATCACAACCAGTTTTAGAATAAAAAACATATGCGTTGTCTGACACAGCTGTGCTGTACATACCTCGTCCTACCCAGTTCTAGAAGCTGAGGCCATGAGCAGCTTGGTTGGAAGGCCAGCTGAAAGACCAAGTTATTGGAGTTCAGATGCAAACACATGTGGTAAATTTTGAACCAGAGATATGACTTAAGAGATCCTCTTAGCCCCACTACTGCTGGGATTTGGGAAGAGAAGGTTGCAGAATATTGAATAATCACATGAATGAGGGAAAAGTTAGTGGTGCAATCACACCTGATATTTAATGGGTATTTTTTAACTTTTAAATTGCTGTGTTCTCGCTGTGATCTGCTTTGCTCTTCTGGACTGTTAGTAGGACTATTGTCCTTGGTACTCTCACTAGGCTCATGTTCTTCTACCATCATCTAACATCATCCTCCCGTGGACCTACTGAATATGTGTCACTTGCAGCGTATCTCAAAATACTTTAACTGGGGCAAGAAATGACTTAAAAAGAACTTGTAAGGGTATCCTTAATATCACATGCTTCGTGTTTGGTATAACTGGTGAAGATTTGGAACAACCTGCCCGTTTTTTTTTCCTTTCTGATACAACTCCAAAGCAACCTACTGAAGTGAAACCAGAAAAACAACAGCAGAGACATACCAGACACCATCTATTGAGAGTTGCCTAAACCTTTCCATCAGACTTGCTGCTTGAAAGTAGTTATTTAAATTACTGAAATGAAAATTAGGACCGGGCAAACAAGGATACTGAGCAAAGTGCGTAATAGTAAATATTGTGCCAGAATCTGGGTGCCACAGAAAAAAAGGCCAGACAAAAAACACCCCAAAAAACCAAAACAACTGGTGAGTATCTCTGGACAGTCCCAAGATCTCTTCTAAAACATACAAGCCTGGCACTTGCTTTCACCAGTGTCCCAGCCCAGTGTCTGAATGGGATATTCATCCTACTTTCTCCTGCTGTACTCACACTATCTGCTTGCAAGTCATAGTGCTATGGGAACATTCAGTACCTGCGATACCAGCAGCTTGGATTAAAAAAAAAAATATCCCATTGTAACTGTACTTATTCAGCATCAGAAATAAATGCCAAAAGATGACTGGTATGTAGGTGGCCAGACACTTGTCCATAAATAGCTTTGGATTAATAATGGGTCTAGTGGGTGTTTTTCTTTTTCTTTTTTTTTTTTTTTAAATCGAAAGTAAAACTGTTCAAACACTTCCAGTATGCATTGCTTCTTCATTAGCACACATTTTCTCCCAGCCATGTACTAGATTTGATTAGAAAGGCAACCATTTTTACAAGAAGATGTTATGACAATATTAACTAGCAACAAAGATAATATCAGAGATAAAACTGCTATTGAGTTATTACAAGGCTGTAATTTGCTTGAGCATTTTTATGAAATTATAAAATTGGATATGATATCTATATCTGATTATGAACAGCAACATATTCCTATGAGTTAATAATTACAGTCTTGTTTTTACCTGTTGACAGTCTATGACTAATTGCTTTCTGAAGAGAATTTAAACAGATCAAGTCAAAATCAACTGTCTACAGAAAGGTAACATACTTAACATGTATTTATTTGGGACTGCAAAGTTTCTGTATTTTATTTGAATAGCTCTATTATATGGTAGCTCCTTAAAAGAATAAAACCAAAGTGCATTATCTAAAAAGAGATAATTTACTAATTGTTAAATCTTTTAGTTCTTTGGGGTTTGTAATGCTGCTGTTAATTTCCCTGTTTTGGAGCAAAGCAGAGAGTACAAGGATTTCCAATTTCCAAACAGGATTTCCACTATCTAGCAACAAATTCCTGACAACCTGTCCTTGTCCCAGTGACAGTCTGTTTGTTCCTTAAAACTCTGGATGACTTTTGATCCCATGGACTGAATATCTTTTAGAGCTGGAGTGCATAAAGCATTCTCTTAGGGTGTATTTTCCAGCTTCATTTCAGCTGAAAGGAATTCGGGTCATACTCTGAAAGTTTTCTGTAATGTGGACCCGGGAACAGTAAGTGGGGATGATACAGAGATTTGCTTCAAAAGCACAACCATCATCCACATGAAGGCAGAGATGCCCTCATGGTGCTGCACTGCTGTTTAGGAGCAGTAATACTAAAGCCTGACTGGTTAGTTGGGTAAACAGAAACGACAGAATCTTATCTTAAACCTTTTATCATCCAGCTTTCAGAAAGGATATCTCTATTTAAAGAATAGGCACCTTTATCACATCAGAAGGTTTTTATTATTTTTATCTGGAATGTCACTTGAAATTCCGGCTTGTGTGTGTTCTTTAACAAGCAGGCATTACCACTGTTTCTAAAGGTCCCAAATTTTGTGTGAAAGATAAAGCAAGGCTACACAAATATTTGTTTTTCTTCCTATCAATTTCTATCTCTTTATTAAAATGCCAAGTCTTGTTTCTTTTAAATATGATATTTAAACTGCAGCTAATGGCTGAGCTAAAATAAGCAAGCATACTGGACACTTCACAGAAATTTAGTTCTGCCTGAAAAGCAGTAAGAGATTCCCTGCTTGACAGTGTTCTGTCTGTTCTCTGGTGAGAAAACTGTGTTCCCTTTATATTTATCTAATGTTGTAGGCTCTGTACTAAAGTTGAGGAAAATACCCATAAAGGTTGTGGAGTCTCCATCCTTGGAGATATTCAAGACCCAGCTGGACATGCTCCAGCTCTGAGCAGAGGTAGGACCAGATCATCTCCATAGATTCCTTATATTCTAAGAATATTTTTTGATAGTAATATCAGAGTTTCTCTGGTATTAGTGAGTTTCTGAAGAAGATATGTTTTAAATATTTTATCAGGAAATATTTAATATCAAATATCTGAAAATTAATAACGGGGGCTTAATATGAAGGGAAATTAGAAAGAATTTAGTTAACTAGTATGTGAAGTGACAGGTTAATTGCTCTGCAGATCACTAAGTAACACATTTATCTGGCAACAAATAATTCAACCAATGAATTCAGTCTGTTAGCAGGAAAAATACACTTTTTAGGCATTTGCGCATATTTTGAATAAATTTAGTTGGTGAACTTTTCCACAGGCAGTTCGCTTTCAGCTTTCATTCAATATGTATTACTTGCAGCTCAAGCAAGTGATGGGTCTCTGCAACTGCATTTAACTGTCTTCTGAAGATGACTGCAGCCTCAACTGTTTTCTGTTGTGGGGTGGTGGGGTTCGGGGTATTTTTTCGTTCCTCCCTGCCCCTGTAAGTAGGCCAAAGAGCTATGAAGAGAAAGCACATAACAATGTGCAGCTGAAGAAGTGCCTTAAAAGTCAACCTGGAAAACAGTGCAAACAATTCTGTAATGAAAAAGGATTCTTAGGAACATCAAATCGAAAAAAGCTACAAACTTGCACAGTACAACAACTTCTCTTTCCCACACTTGGTAAATGAGGGCCAAGGACTACAACGGAAAATCACGACTACGCTGGGAACACATTAATTTCAAGTCTCAAAGCAGGCAATCAGAATATCTTGCAAAGACCTGTTATTCTCTCTTCCTAACAAATCTTCATACCCTATTTCTTAGAATACACAAAGGTCAAACTTTTAAAAAAATAATATGGACAATTTCATGTGCTTTAATATCCCTGACATGGTTAAAGATGCTACTTAATTCTGACAAGTGGTGTTTTTCAGAAATTTAAGTAAGCCGGTAAAACAAAATTCTTGGAAATCCATTATTTGCTCCCCACATATGCATAATTCCCACTGATTTCAATAAATAAATATTGATCTTTGTTTGGGTACCTATTAAGATTAATTGAGTCAAGAACTAAGTATTGACCAAAACAAAGAGGGAGTCAATAGTTACATTGAAGGAAAATAAATCTTCATCTTCATTGAAAACGTGAAGCCAATAGGCCAAATATTTGCCTTAATTTATTTATCCTTTGTAACTCCTGGAGATTCCACTGGTGTAACCGAACATAAAAAATGAAATATTATCTGGTATATATAACTCACAGTGCTCAGTTGAAATGAATTCTCCCTATTTTGGCTGTTTCAAGGGGAGAAAAGGCTATTAATTTCATTTTGTCATCACAAGACTCAGCAGTTGGGATTAACTGTTCTCCAAAGTACTGCAAGTTTTCTTTTTTTCACTCATGTCAATGTGTTAGGGAGCATGAGAGCCACCCTAGGGGAACATTTAATCTTGGTGTTCTTAAGAATTATCCTGCAAATTCTACAAATGAGAAAAACTATTTAAGGAATAATTGTAACTTCAAATCCATCCTGCATTTAAAACTTTTTCTAGTTAGGTACAGAAGTCTTTCATTTGGTGTAGAACAAACACTGTGCTTACTAATATTTGAGTAATTATTTTCCTTGCAATTTAATCTGACCTAAATATGTAGCCTACAACGAAAAACATTATAAATGAGCAATGGGTGACATCTTTATCACATCTTACACGAAATATTTTATCATAATCTTTTCTGGGTATTATATAAATTAAATATGCATTCATCTAGCATATTGCACTGGAAAAACCTCATATGGTGTGTTTAAAAAGAAAACTGTAACATATTAATGTCTAAAATACATTTATCAGGGAGAAAGCCTGCTGAAAAGAAGCAGAGATTGCATAGTGCAGGAAAACTATATTTTTTCAGAAAATCAATCAATTTAATTAGGAATGAAAATGTTTATACACTGCTAGAATGCTGCTTCACTGGAAAGAGCATGTGCCTTTTAACAAAAACACTAATAAAAATAGGGGAAAGTGCTAATTTACACAGATGATTTAACACTTGGCTTTTGAATATATGATTTGATTGCAGCCTTAGTATGAAAGCAAGGACCTCTCATGCAAAGGATTAAATTTCAGGTAACAGCTTTTATCTTTATTTTCAACCTTTTGTGATGAGGAAGCAGCATGTCAGCTTCTTTGTTTTAATATTCCCATTTTGCTTGTGGGCGGTAGTCATAGTGTCTTGGACAAAGCCTGCTACAACACTATTTCTGAGGGGAAAAAGCCCAGTAAGAAAAAGAGATCTAAACAATCTCATGCCTTACCTCTTCAAAAATCTTGTCTGAGCTATTTCTTTTTTTTTGTTTCACTAAAGAAACCCCTTACATATTTCATTCAGATCATGGTTACCCTTCCATCTCTGTCACTTTTTTTGGGAAAGAGGAAAATAACTGTAGCGATTGACATTTTAATTTCTATCTGTCAAGAATGAAATATCTGAATGAGCACACACTCTAACAGGGCAGGGGAAACTTGACTGAGACTAGATTCAGGTGAGGAAAGAGGAATTAGGAAATGTCTCTAATGACCCACACTGAGGAAAAATGATATTTTACTTAGTTTGGATAGGCGTCTTATTTTTGCATAAAATTAGTAAATTTGAAAGTCTAAGTAAGAACGAAATTAATCCTGTGCTACTTTGCTGATTATGCCAAGATCAAGGCAGGTTTTCCCAAAATCAGTTAAACCTTTATTTCTCCATAGATCTGCAATATCTCCTCAAAAATACTCCTCAAATGCTCTTCAAAAATACTACAAAAATGTACATTTATGAATAAAGTCAAGCTATAAGTCAAGGAGACACATCCTATTGTTTCTATATAGAGTGAGAATGCATACTTTAGGCTGTAATGCAAGTATCCAGAACCTTTGTCTCTCTTACGACTAGAGAGGAAGAATGAGGATATTGACTTTCATGTGCTACCCTGTTTCCCCAAAAATAAGACCTACCTCAAAAATAAGTCCTAGTATGATTTTTCAGAATTTTGGAAGATGTTTGAAATATAAGCCCTACTCCAAAAATAAGTCCTAGCTACAGTTCATTAAAAAGGTAAATTTAAGTAGTGTCCAGGCATCTATACATGTAAAAAAGTAATACATTTTGGAGCAAAAATTAATATAAGACCCTGTCTTATTTTTGGGAAAATTATTAAAAGAGAAAAAAAGAGTTGCTGTGTGTCATGAAAAAACTTTGTGAAGCAATAACTTGCTCCAAAGGTTCTAGCTCTAAGTTTGACATGGTTCCAAAGGTATTTCAGGATCAGGTGTGACCAATAAACAAAATGTGTGCATAGAGAAACTGGACTACGATATTATAAATGTTTTGTGTATTTCATTTACAAGTGAACACTATAGAAAATAGTTTTAAAAGAACTAAGTTTACCAATGTCAGAACCAAGTTGATGAGAAATGACTGATGGCAGGGATATTCAAGAAAGTTGCATTTTGATACATCGATTGCCTATATCTCACTTCTACAACAAACATTTTCTATAAAACTTGGCAAAGGAAAGTACTTCTAAAACATGGTAATAGTTGATCTACCATGTGTTGATTCCTCACAATCACCAGCTAGAACACAGAGGTAATGTACTAGGAACAATAAAAACTAATTGTAAATGCTATGAAAACAAACCATTCCTCACCTTAAGTCTGCAGATTTCTAGGGAGTACTACAATCAGTGCTTTTGGAAGAAAATTCATTGAAAATTTTGATTCTTTGCAGATAAAGAAGTACTGCTCATGTCAATTATTTCTGGAAGAGTTAGTGACAACAGGTGAGCAATATAATCATGAATCCATTGCTGTATATCCTTGCATAAAATCACACTCCTAATTGTACATTTATAACTGTCAAGTGCAGTCTACCCCAGATGTATTTCCACACTGGGAAATGGGAGAGATTTTGTATCAGTTTATTGGAAAAGTTTAGTGATTTGCTTAAGAAACTCAGTTAAGCTGCAAATTCACTCATTTGATGAAGACGTTGCTTGTTCATGTAGGCATGGACAGGCAGACAAATAGTTATTCCTCCAAAATGAAAGGTTTACAAACCCTTTCTAAATTGTGTTTCTGATTACCAGAGGAGAGAAAGGAGTTACCATGGGCATGGCTCCAGCTCTGTAATCATAAAGTCAATTCTGTCTGAATGGCCATGGAAGTTCATAGTCCTGGACTCTTACTATGATTGGCAGAAGTGCCAAAAGGAAATTCCCTCCACCAAAGACCACCACACTTCAGTACTTTATTGCTCTCCACTGGCACAGAAATTCACAGGGCTCCACCGACCTCTGTTTGTAGAGAAATGGAGAAGTTTCTGTCTAAAACTCTTCTGTGAAATAGCCTTAAAGAAAAGAGTTCTGTTTCTTTGAACAATATGAATAACTCCTAATATTTTTCTAAGTTAAGCAGAGCCTTTCACATTTTGTGACCCTTTTGATAAGATAAAAGACCCCCCACAACTCACAGAAGTGGACAAACTGCAATTCCAGATGCTATATTAAAGGATTTAAGATCTTCAAATCAAGCTAATTTACTCATCACTCATATTTCATTTACCTCTTGATAATTACTCCAGTGACATTGATCAGGATGGTAATTTCCCTAAAATATTACAAGGTGCTTAGCCAGGTAATCAGTTGTATCACTCACAGGGTAATGCTGCAAGTTATGCAAAAGATCAGAGTTTTGTTACTATTGCTGTGAACAGCTGTACAGTTTGGCAGAAGAGCTATACAGTGGCCTCCAAAAAAAATTTTACAAATAAATCTTCATAAAGCAATTAGCATCCTCAAGCGATTAAAATGCTATCCTGGTCTGTGAAACCGATGTAGGTCTCTGCCAGCTCCTGTGCCTCAAATTGCAACTGTAGCTCAAGGTGGGAAATCATCAAGTCTGAAGTGACAGAAGTATGTTGACTATATCTAAATTAGTTGTAGTATACCTCGCCTAGAATCACTGGGGAGAGCCATGGTCCTTATACAGAAATTAAGAGCAGGAACTTAATTTAGCTGTTCTGATTAGTCTCACACAGGAGCACATCCTGAAGGAGGTTAGATTCACTAGGTCAGAACAGATTTTCTGACTGTCTTGCCATTTCATTTCTGACAGCAGAGAAATCATAGATAAACAGATCTAGTCATGTGCTTTAGTTTCAAAGAACATCTTTAGACTTACTACAGTTTCATCACATATATAATTCCAGAAAATATGATTTATCAAAAATGACCATGGTAAAGCCACCTGTGTAACTCCAACAAGCTCAGCAGAGATGAACTACATACTTTTCCCTATTAGTACTTAAGTGGTTCAAAATCAGCAAAATTGCATGTACAACTCATTCTAGACAAATGCCCAATAATATACATCTCAAAGAGGTTAACTATACAAAATGCGCTGTCATGGTGGAGTTTCGGCATTCACAGAAATAAAAGACTTGTTTTCCTTAGGTCAAAAGTCTCCATGGAGACACTATATTAAAGCTTATGGAATTACTTCAGAAATTAATTTGGTCTTCTGTGTTCGGAGCATAAACAATGGCATTATTAGTGTGTTCAGACCTCTCTGGTCTTAATGAACTGATCAGATTATTCTATTCACAGGCTTCACAATGATGAGGATCATTATGTATTGTCAAAAGATTCAGCACATAACATTCATAACACTGAAGCTTTGCTGAAGTATCCTGATGTTAAAGGCTGATGAATTAAGCAGCCTCAGAATTCTCATTAAGTGTGTCAAGCTGAATTGCTGTGTGTTTTGCCTTTGCTAATGGGTTGGGTGACCAACAGCAATTCACAATTGAACTGAGGGCATAATAAGATCATCTTATTAAGGTAGCTGAATGAGTCTTTAGAAGAGTATCAAGCAGGAAAAAGCTGTTAAAGTTTGAAGTGGCCTGCTTCGTATTATAGAATGCAAATACTGCTAAAAAAAGTTTCTTTCATCTACTTGCAAAGAGACAGAACCAAGTGAGAAAAACGTGTTTCCAATGACCAATAGAAAAATGAAGTGAATACTTTCTTGATTATGGGTGTGGGGCTTTTTTTTTTTCCTGCCTTTTGAAAAGATCTTCTGCATATCCAACAGAAGCAATGAAAACACCCAAGTAACAGAAACAGCCATGACAGCTTTCTTGCTTTCTGGTGTCCTTACAGAAGGCCAAGATCATTTTCCAGCTTTATTGAGCCTCCTCTGAGATATCCAGCCTGGTTGTATTGAGAACAGTTCTAAGAGACCAATCTTTAACCCTCCTTGGTAATGAAGCTTTAAATACATTTAGTCAAGACAAAGAGAGACGATCCTACTATTCTTACATATTTATCTGTGCACTATCAGTTTTAAGTCTTGTAAACTTTTCTCACTGCATTTAATGATATTACTAAAGACTTGAAACAAATACTATTTTAACTCTGCTTATATTTGTATAATAGATGCTGAAAGTTATTATTTCATTTTAAGTGACAATTCATTTTCCTTTGAAGAACCCTTCTACAAAAGCATAAATAACATTTTTAAGGTTTAACAAAACGAGGAAAACAAAGTGCAGCAGCATTCATGACAGGTCTGACCTTCCTCCCAGTATTGTCTGTACTCTGTTTTAAGGCAGCACAAACACTTTGAAATAAGGGTGTATCGAGTGGCTTTGATGTATATCCTGGGTACACCAGGAATGTTGAGTTAGTGCAGTGGATTGAGTGGAGGAACCATGATAACTTTGCAACTGATGTGGTCCATAAACATATTAACATTCACATGAATAAACGGAGTTCCTTGGGGCCACAGTTTCTCCCTCCTTACAATGTTCTGAAAGTACAGTCATCATTCTGTATGATGGTATAGAGACACACTGGCGCTAAATTGCAATCCACCTTTTCAAAAGCTTTCAAAACTAGGGAACACGCTGACATTTGAGAATCTAGAATGGGACAGAACATACGATTTGGAATTTAATTTCCTTCCCCTCAGCACAAACAGATATTTTTCAAAGCAAAAATACCACAAAGCAGTTTACTAAATGATACAAAATTCCTGCAATATAAAGTCTAGTTAATGTCCTTATTCACTGTGTCTCAGAATAATTAAAAAACATTACTACCAGTGACAATGACTTTGAAGTTTATTAAATCTTGTGATGAACCCATCCCTATCAGTTTGTCACATGAGTGCTGGGAGGATTGCTCAATGCAATATCTTTTAACTGTCATCTCAGGAGCACTACAGGCTGTCCCCCATGGTGACCTTACTGACAGTGGTGGAAAAAAAAAAAAAAAAGTTGCTGTATACAAAATGTAGATTTTTCTGACTAATGGCATGGCAGATCTTTAACTCTTACAGTGCTGAGGATATTCTGCATTAGCCTTTTCCCAATTTGTTGCATATGTACTTCTGCTGAGTGCTAAAATTCAAGCCACAGAAAACTAAATCCCTGTAAGTAAAGGGTGTAAGGGTCCCAAGTCACAGGGACAGGACTCTCTTCAGAGGATTTTGGTTGTATCCTGGCCTGGGGTCCTGGAAATTCACTCTAAACGTTAGAGAAGTACTGAACTACAACACACAGAGGCAAAACAGAACTCTGAAAAATTCTGACTAAGGCTTCTTCAAAAATACAAACAAAAATTCACCAAAAGCTGCCAGGGTCTGAAAAAAAAAACAAAACAAAACAAAAACACCAACAAAAATAAAACACGAAACAAACCACAAACAAGCATCAATCGTGCCTTTTCATTTAAGGCCATCTGAAAACAGTGGCCAGCCTGGTACCAGACCTTGTATAATTCAAAAAAAGTCTCTCAAAAAGCTACCTCAGCTGACGCAGCACTGAGACAGCAGAGATACTCTAGTATAATAACATTCCTTGGGCTTGGAGAAGTAAATTCCAATAGGGTATGGTAACAAATCTTTGAAGGCATAAGCTTTTTAAAAGGTATCCTCAAGAGCTTGTCTTTGCCATTAGTAACATAGATTCATTGTACAGAGACAGCAAGCCAACCTGAAATTTTGAATTACAGAAACATCCTAAAATTGTATTTACAGTCAAATAATCAAATGCATGTAATTTTGAAAATTAATCAACAGAGATTTCCTAAAATGTAACCTCTTACTTTGGTAAAATTTGTTATCATTTTTCTTGCTCTTTCAAGAAACCGGTCCCAAGTCACCAATTATTTCATGCAGATGTCTTTTAATGTAAATTATAGAGCACAGTGGGCATTCTTCTTCATCTTCTTAAACTAACAGAGTTCACGAATGCTCACATCACATGGGAATAGACAACTCAAAAATTCACAGTGAGAAAGTCCATTGTTTAAGGATTGCGTGCATTTCTTGATTATGCTGCATTTCAGGATTTGGATGGGTACCAAGTATTAAGACCTTTGTCTTCAGTATAGAACTGTGAAGTCTCAATGAGTTTTTAAATCTGCAGATAACAAAGTTTGTAGGGACTACAAATAAACTGGAAGACAAGCTAGGAATTCAAATGAACTTGACAAATGGGACAATAGATGAAAAGCATAGGATGTTTAGACAGTGGGGACACAGGTAAGGTTCTGCACCTAAGCATGAATATTAATTAGTTATGCAAATGTAGGATGTGGAACAAGTAGTTAGCAGTTTTATAGAAAAGGATGTGAGGCTTGTTATGCATGAATGATGAACATGAGTCAACAGTATTACACGGTTGAGTAAAAGCCAAACACCCCCCAGACATCTGAAAATGAAAGAGAGTCAAGATCCATTCCCTGCAGACAGAACTGATAAAGCTTTGGCTTGATTTCCAGGAAACATGGATAAATTGGACTGGATAGAATAAAACAAGGGCAATGAAACAGCCAGGGTTTAATATCTGCGAAGACAGAAATGTTTGGAACTGTTTAGCTCAAAAGAAGAGAATAAGGAAAACTAGTATGGTAGTCTACAAGTATGCAAAAGTATTTTGTAAACCAAAAGTGATTAACTCGTTTACTGGATAAGAAAAACTTAAACTGCAATAATAAGGATCCAGTTTCTTCTCCAAAAAACAAACCTCTATTTCAACCCTTCCCTTACCAACAGGACTAATATGCACACCATGTCTAACATGAAAACTTTAAGAACAAGGAAACGCTGTTACGACTAAAGAAGGTGTAACAGATCCTGCCATAGTACTTCTTGAAGTTGCTTCCAGTATTGTATCTATTAAAAAATTAGCAAGTACACATTTATACTTTAGTAGAGAGTAATGGCAATGAAAACACATTGAGAAGTCTCTTCTCCTTTAACTTTTTACCAGTTTTCCTTAATTGTGGCAGAAGCATGCAGGAAGGATATAACTGGCTCAAGCTTCTAACTACTGGTTGGTATTAGAGGAATAAATAATAAATAATATTAGAGGAAGAACATGTGCCTAACTCTGCCAGTTTGAGTTGATGTACTACAGTTGGTTCTTCCACCTTCAAAAGAAGACTGAAAAAATTACATCTAACAATTTAGTCAAAGCAATAACTTGACACTGCTCATTCTTATCAATTAGCTACTGTTTTATTCCCTGGAGCAGTGTTTAGCATGCCTTCTCCTGAATAAGGCAGGCATGTGCCTTTGGAGAATGGAACAGAAGTGGTGCTTTTAATGGATATTCCTCTACTAAGCGAGCAACTCATTACCGTTTCCAGTAATTAGTTACAAGAAAGAGAAATCTTCAGTAAACCTGCAATGGCTTCAAACTGATGAAAAGGAATGAGACCGGAACAGAAAAGTTTCTCCAGATTTGCTTTACAATATATTCTCCTTTTTTCTTTTTTCTTTTTTTTTTCCAAAAATTTTTTCTTTCGAGGGAGTGGGGAAGAGGGTTTTTTTAGTTATCATTGTTTGTTTTAAACAAGGCGAATACAGTCTCTAGAAGTTTGTAGACCCACCACACCACACAATTCAGTGGATTAAGTTACAAATCAGATATTCTCCTGCAAGGCAGAAACTCTGTAGAGATGGTATCAGCAGTGGAAGACAGTAAATTCAGGGAATAAATGGTAGAGTTGTGCCATTCCATGTTTCAAGAAAAGTGGTTGCTTTCTAAGACTACAGCAGGTACTAAACACAGAAGCCAGAAAGACCCAAAAGTTTAAGAAACACGTAAAATCCAAAGACTCAGGTCTTTTTTTTTGTAATATATAAGCCATCTAGAAAAGGGTTTTAGCTGCCTCATGAAAGGACCATTCTAGAGCCAAAATAATCTCTCAGGGGCAAACACAGCAACTGACACCAAACATAAACAAGCATTTAGAGATAACATCAAATTAAGTTGGAGTTACATTTATTTATAAACCAGAAATACACAGAGATGCATTTCAATAGTAAGGGCTTGTTGTGCACAGATGGTCTGTGATTTGCTATCACAATTAAAAAACCTGCCTATATTATTGTTTTGAATCTAATCTTTCCCATCATCTAAATTACCTTCTTTGATCTAAACATACTGAGGATCTTTTAAGGAAAAAAAAAAAAAAAAATCACCACTTGAAGTGGTCAAAGGGCTCATACATACAGCAAATGGGACAAGAAAAAGAAAATGTATCTACAACTCAACAAAGATAATGCCAGGCAGTCAGCTACCAATCTTCATAATATTTTCTTGGCTATAATGTTTTGTAAATTAAATTCCTGAAGGGAATTTGTATGTGTAAACACAGCAATCAATACTTAGTTAATCTATAAATGTGTTGGCTTAAGGAATAGTTCTACCACGTGGTGTTATTTAAAATCTGTAAGGCTTTCAGAAAATCAAAATTTCATTCTGCAAAAAGAAGTGGTAATTTCTGTTGCTCTGAGCTTTCATAGTATCAAATTTCAGGATACCTATTGGCAAAAATAACAACCTTGATTCAGATAAAATGTAATTTATTGTTGAGAAAACAGCTAGACAGAGATTAGACTTCAGGACATATTCTCTTCTTGATACATGTGCTTAATTCCTCTCAGCACTAAAGGGTATTATTGGCATGTTTCAGAACAGACTGTATGCCTTTCCACTTTACTGCAATAGGCAGGTTCCATTTAAAAAAAAAAAAAAAAAAAGACTGGGTGCTAAATAGAAGAGCACTGTGCACAGTACTTAAGATTACCTAATAATACAAATAATATGACCATACCATGCCATGAGGGGTCGAAGGCTGGCTGAAAGAGATTTAAGTCAGCAGCAGTCTCTATCAGATACCATTTGTAAGGTGATCAAAATGTTTGTTCTTACTTGCGTTTGCTGTGTTCAACTAAGAGACAGTATGTTTTATTCCACGTGTCAGGGCTAAGTCATTCTCCCGTGTTATGACTTGCCAGAAGTCATGCAATACAAAGAAATAAATGACATCAGCAACATCTCTGTGTTTTAAAACACCAAAGTCATTGCATTAAATACATAGTGTTTACATCTTGCTCTGAAGAATTAAATTATGACAGGAAGCCAGTATTGCTACATTATTTCTTCACATTGGATCCATTCAAATGCCTGACACTATGCTAAGAGAAGTTCTGAAGAGGTCCACTTAAAGCAAAAAGAAAAAAAGAGAAAAAAAAAGAGGCAAACCCAAACAAACGTCATGCCTCCTCATCTCTTATTGCATTAGTAATGATGCAGTATGTTACACTTACCTGAGATTATAATCTGGTACAGAAGTGATAAAAGTTTAGAGGAATATGGAGTATTTGATAGAGCCACACTGTTCTCAGAAATCTTGTTGAGCTGAATAACTCACATTTTCAGAAGGAAAAGTGAAAGGTAGGGCTAAGCAGAAAACTTTTCTGAATAATTTTAAAGATACCCTACTACCACCACATTAGAGAAATTATTACTGACCTAGTTTTGCATCCCACCCAAATGTAGTAACAAACAAAAACATATAGAAGAAAACCCCAAAACCCTCAGGGGACATTTTTACTTTTGAAATACAAGAGATGGCTTCATGACAGTATCTGGGAGACAAAACATACACATTTTTTTTTCCTCTTCAAGAAGAAAAAAAGAGCACTTGCTTCAGAACTTACAGAAAACACAGTAACTGTGCAGGGACAAAAAAAAAAAAAAGTACTTAAAACAGTATTAGTTGCATTTAATTGGCACTGTCAGCTCCTCTCCTGAGGGATACTCAGGTCACAGGGCTCCAGCCAAGGGGCTGGCAGAGCTGAAGGGGTGACATCCCCTTGGCACTTGTGTTATACCAGCCTGGGGTGGGTGCACCTTGGCTGGCCGCCCACCCATTCACCTCCTCCCTCAACAAGGCAGGAGGAAGAAAACGATAAAAAAGGCTTACGGGTGAAGATAAAGACAGGGAAAATACTTATGTACTACTGTCACGGGCAAAACATACCAAAATTGGCGAAGATCAACTGAATTTATTGCCAATTAAAATTGAGTTGGATAGTAAGAAGCATAAACAAAATTTAAAACACCTTTCTTTCCCCCTTCATCCAAGGCTCAACTTCACTCCCTCATTCCTAAATCCTCTCCCTCCCCACAAGGTGCAGGGGCACGGGGGGGGGTCAGCACACAGCACTGCCTCTCCGCAGCCCCTTTCTCCTCACAGTTTTCTCCTGCTCCAACGCAGACTCTAGAAAGAGGCCACCGCTCCATCAGGATAAACCTGCTCCAGCATGGGCTCCTCTCCATGGGCCAGGTCCTGTCGGGAACCTGCTCCTGCATGGACTCCTCACCACCTCTGCTACAGCACCTGCTGCTTCTCTCAGCTCAGTGCTCCCAGAGCTGCTCCTCACACTTTCATCTGCCATTCCCACTGCCCAGAGTGGTTTTTGCCACCACTTAAATAGGTATTTCCTGAGGCACCACAGGTGTGGCTGAGGGGTTCAGTTAAAACTGGGAACCACACCTGACCAACTGGCCCCAGGCAGTGGCGTTTTCCAGGGCACTCGGAGAAGGCGGGAAATTCCCTCTCCTGCCCTTGCACGGCACCTGCAAGCAGCCCCCAGCCTCAGCTGTGCTGAGACAGAAGCCGCTCCTAAATCCTGGCATTGACACTTCTCGCGTAATTAGAAAGAAGGGCAATGAGGCTGGTGAAGGGTCTGGAGCACAAGTCTGATGAGGAGCAGCTGAGGGACCTGGGCATTCAGCCTGGAGAAAAGGAGGCTGAGGGGAGACCTTATCACTGTCTGCAACTGCCTGAAAGGAGGTTGGAGCATGGAGGGGGTTGGTCTCTTCTCCCAAGTAACAAGCAATAGGACAAAAGGAAAGAGCCAGGGGAGGTTTAGATGGGATATGAGGAAAAATTTCTTCCCAGAAAGGGTTCTCGAGCATTGGAACAGGCTGCCCAGGGCAGTGGTGGAGTCACCATCCCTGGAGGGGTTTAAAAGACATGTAGATGAGGTTCTTGGGGATGTGGGTTAGAGGTGGACTTGGCAATGCTGAGTTACCGGTTGGACTTGATGATCTTAAAGATCTTTTCCAACCAAAATGATTTTATGAATTAGGGTGCTTCTCCTTCCTCACTTCAAACTGAAGCCCCAGACATGATCCCAAAGTTCCTGGTGACCACAGTGCTCAGAGGAGGAAGGGGCTGTGAATATCAATGTACCTTTTAGCAAGTGATAAGTGCAGATGAGAGCAATTCATGCCTTTCTGGGATGCCATCTCATTGCAGTTTTATTCAAAAAATTCAGTGTCCCTTTGATGCCTAATCAAACTAGCAATTAGTTGTCAAGGCGCAGCTAAAATGGCAAAATAAAACCTGTAGATTTAATCAGCATTTCCATGGTAGCTGAAATTATGCTGCTTAATGGCTGGAATGGGTTGCAATAAAAATGAGTTGACTGCATATCCCCAAAAATTGATTCCTCGAAGAATAGTCAAACACAGCAGCTTCAGGAAATAACATTAAAAAATATTAAACCACGGGTCTCTCAGTTGCCTTAAAACACGGGCATAAAATCTAAATCTCTTTAGGTGTATACCAAATTTAGCCATAGACGTTGCTGGAGAAAAAAAAAAATTAGAAAGGGAGATTTTGTTTGGAATAAATTTTCAGAACAATCTAGCCAACTGACTTTTTAAAGACTACTTTTTCTGGGTAAAAAAATATGTTAACTCTCCCCTGTGCTTTGGATATTTGGGTTTTTTGGGTGAAATATCTCACTGTTTTCATTTTACTCCCACAGGCAATAGTGCTCTCTCATCAGGACAATGTATACAAAAAAGGCAAAAAACATGATTTGAAGATGGTGGGATCCACTTCAATGAGAAGTTGAACAAAATTGTCCTTGAGGTGGTGCTCTGATGGATGCTGGAAGTTTAGATGCGATGTCAAACTTGGACTGTTGCCATCATTCCAGATATTACAAACTTAAATTGGGCATGAAGTACCCAACACCTATTTGGAAGATAAAACTATTTGATAAACAAGACTGTTGTGCCTAGGTTACCACAGACACCAATTTCCCAACATCTCAATAAGCATGCACAGATCATGTTCACAACTTTTCTTGAGTAAAATACTGTGTTACTCATGTTCATTCTATTAAGTTCACATTTTTCCTTGTCTGCATCATGAAAAAGGACAAGTGCAATAACAATACAGCAGGTATTAGGACTTTCACGGCTAGCAGCCTGCCTGTCACACCCCTCATTATCTTACTTGCGTACAGATGGCTTTCATAATATTTTCCATGAGTATGCTGCAATACCAAAATCCGTTCTATAAAATGGTTTACCATATGTTTATAAATGTTATGTACACAATTATTACATCTTGGCTGAAAGAGAGGGACATTTGCATATAGAAGCTGTCAGGTATCTCTCTAATGGACAATATACACACACACACACTTCACAATGAATTGTAAGCAAAGATTACTACTGGGAGAGGAAGTAAAGACAGTTGGTCCACCACAGTCTGACAGGCTTCATATAGATTCATTGAACTACCAAAGCACGATTTGAAAACATGTTAAATATCATTCGAATATGTACTTTGCTGCTATGAATACATATCAAATCACTTTTTTCTTTCATGCCAAATCAATGTTTTCAGAATAATAAAAGTACTATGATAGGTACTTTGCATCAAATACTGATATCAAAACAGTAAAAATAAAGTAAATATTTCAGCAAATGCCAAGTCTAAGGCCTGCCATGACAAGAACTTTAGGAAATATTGGGAGCAGCTGCCCATCAAGAGAATTGTTCTTACAGGTGTGCTTAGTGAAAGATCTGGGCTGAAGCACTGAGCTACCTAAGAGATGCACCATTTCTTATTCATTAATTAATTGTAAAGTTACTGTAGTACTTTGTAGCTCACAGAGAGAGATAAATGAGAGGAGATTAGCCAGCTGGTGACTTGGCAAGAACCAAGTCTACAGAATGGATGGCAAGACATGGAGCAAGGAGATGCAAGAAAGGTCATTTTGTCACCCCTCCTGCCACAGCTGCCCCATCTGCCAGCTCTTCTGTCACTCACAGAATGTGCTGCAGGTAAATTACCTGCTTTCTGCTTGCCAAAGGGAGTGGCTGGAAATCTGGCAATAGCTCATTACACCTGTTGTTTCTCTACATTTTAATGCCACTGTTTACCATTACTGTTGCATTTACTACTGGCTCCCTCAAGAAACACGCAGAAACAGTTAGAGCTGTATTAGTGTTTTTCTATTCTGTGTAAAATCTCCCTGCTTCTTTTGGGTAAACTTTGGGTAAAACCAAAGTTAGAAATATCCTCATTACCAATCCATTTACATTTATATTTTGCAGAGTCTTGATGACTGAAAGAATTGTCCAGAAAGGCACTGAACCTTGGTCTTAGACTAAAAAGAGGTCATCCCCATATATTCTGCTGTGCTTCTTCCAATGGTTAATTACCTTCAGCTAAATACCCATACAACTGCTGAGTATGAATTTGTTTTTATCTTTGCCTTTATGTTTGGTTCTAGTTCTGCCCTCTTCCTACTCACTCACAGAATGTTCTATTGTAAACAAGTCACATCTTTGTTTTGATCTCTGTTTAGATAACTTTTTTCTCTAAAAGACTTTCTCTAAAAGACATGATGGTTCCTCTCCTCGGCTCAACCCGTTATTTTCTTTCACTGTATGTGTTCTGTAGTAGCCATTAACTCTGCATTGAGAGATGTCCCAGAATGGAGGTGCTGAATTACTAATGCACTTGTAGGCACTCAGAAAATGTACTATATGCATCTCGAATAACAACTAATTTGACATTATGGCCTATTCAGCATGCGGTTAGCCTTAGGTAACAATCACAGTCCACAGTTGTGTTGTGCTAAGAATCACACAATTGCTTTGTTAGATTCACTTTCTGAAAAGCTGTTGTTTCAATCTAACACATAATCCTGAAAGGAAAATCATCGTGTTGGAAATTTCCCAATAATTATAAATCCTCTGGAAAGAAGCTAATAGATATGTCATTTAACAAACAAGGCCATTTTTGATTGCTGCATGTCTCTAGTCATCAAAATAGAATTATTATAGCTGTGTTCATCTAATATGGAAATGCGAGTACAATATAACCACCTTTCATCAATACATCAGGCCATATCTTGAGAACTGTTTCAGGGGAATTAATGCCAGAGATATGTGAACTGAAACTGATTTACAGCAATCATTGTTAATCACCCATTAAAAAAAAAAAAAAACAAAACCAACCACACATTCACAGACATTTTGTGAACAGCACAAGAAGCCAGACATTCTAGGATAAATTATTCAGAGATGTCATTTACTTCCTTACACATATTCTCCAGAAACTTCCACGGCATTTCAGAAGAGACATTGTGAGAAAGGACACCGACTTTGTTCCTGAATTCTGTTTGAAGCCTGCAAGATGCACGGACACCTGTGCCACGCAGGCACCTCTAGGAATGGGATGGGACACTGATTTTACATCCTGTATGTGCTAAAACGCATGGGTACCTGTTCTACACTTGTAAGGATTAAAAAAAAAAAGGCAGAAAGTAACCCCGCCTACTTAATTAAAAAATATAATGTCTCACTAAAGCAGCACCACTTTTATTTTTTTCTCTCTAATTTAGTAATTACAGGAATCATCACACCCTGAGCTGACTCTTCTGAATATCAAACTTCTCATTGTGTGGAGTGTTTGACATTAAAATACATTCATTGACTGGCTGCAAAGCTGAGACGCCTCACACCCATGTATCTTTGTTTAGTGGCTCTGCACAACAGATGGAATTTTATGTCATGCAGCATTAGGCTACTGTTAAATTTTAATTTCAATTAATGGTCTTTATACTCTTTCTTTATGCACACCAGGGATATTTTAGGCATCCATTTCCCTTCTAATTAGCTTTTATTGCTGAATTCATTCTGAATCTCTGGAAGTCATTAGATTCTCAAACACTCACAGCTGAATTTACTTACTCTCTAATAAAATTAATTAGTCCCTCACAAAAAATGGCTAAATTGGGTTTACCTCTATAGCTATAGGTAAGTACTGAATGTCTATAGTTTCTATGTATCCCTTTCTGGTACAGTCTCTTTTTTCAATACTGACTTTTATCCCCGTTATTAACATCGCTGTTTCTCAGGTTGATGCTTTGCCTACTTGACTTAAAATGAAACCTATTTCAAGGGCTTTGTTTCCTAGATTGTGGCACAACATCACTTACACACTAATCTTTCAAAAAGCTGTTACGTATTGTGAGTTTCCTTAGGATATTGTGTTCGCTGTAAAACTGCACAGAGCCTTAGAGCCTAAGGCACAGGAAATTTCCACAAAAACTGCTTGAGAAACTCATGTGAGGCTAATAAATTGTATTAGGTATAAAAACTTTTAATTGGTCTGTTTGAAAGAAGAGGAACAACCAATGTAATGCAAGGAAGAATGAAGTAATTTATTTTTTTTTTCTTCCCAGTGATTTACTAGAAGAAAGGGTCAAGAATTTTCATACTTCTGGAAAAGGGAAAAAACAAACCCACACCACTGTTGTGCTCCACACTAGTGCGTGACTGCTTTTTATATTTTTTAACATTTGGATAGTTGCTTATAAAAAGCCTTAGGTAGCTTAGTGGCACAACAGCGTTAAGCTCTAATTTATCATTGTGCTGTAACTATGAAAATTGAACAATATACCTTCAGGGGAGAGGCAGTGCAGGATTTGATATTGTATGGATTACAGTGGAATATTTATGACACTAGTTAAGAGTCTGCGACAACTTTTGTGCTAACCTCCCATTTTAAGAAGTGTAAATTATATGGCCACAACACAAGTAATTTGTAAAATTTACAGTATTGGTGAGACTCAGCATTGAACTTAGCACATTGAATCAGTTTTCTTTATTTATACTTTTCATACTATCAACACACAAACTGCATTGTTTTCAGAAACTGATTATGAACACGCTATAGATGTTCATAGCTATTCATGTATCTTAATAAAGGTACATTCATACTAGAGACACCACATGGCACATATATATGGTTGTATACATAGCTTTATCGTTGTATTTATGGGCATAGCAGTGCAGTGATAACAGTATTGTTCTAGTCGCTTTCTAGGGTCAAGTGCACCTAAGGTAATTATTCATTTCAGTCAAAGCTGTCATTTCACCTAAGGTAATTGTTCATTTCAGTCAAAGCCGTCATTTCAAAGGACTTGGCTTCCCAGAGGCGACGCACCTTCCTCACAGACAAAAGACGTTTTTACAGCAAACAAGCAGCTGAAGTCAGGAGACTTTAGCATACGAGTGATGGTCTGAACACCGGTCAGGAGCAATCAGGTAACTCAGAGTAAATGATGTCACTGGAAGTATATTTATTTAGGTAAGAGCTGTGGCAGCAAAGATGGTGGTTTATTTCCCTAATTTAGCATTCTCATGCTATTCTCACCAAATTAACTCTAAATTCCCTGTTTAGTAGAAGAGAAAGTTTTGACAAGAAAGGCAACCTCAGAAATTGCACGCTAATGTAACATTTCCCTGGTTAGCTCCTGTAGTAATTGCTATTTTTTTTTAAATTGTTCCTGCCTTAATTTTTTTTTTTAATTAGAGTCCACATGATAGGCCAAAGAGCAACGGTACCTGGCTTCATACAGTATCTTTTGGCTCAGCTCTTCCCTGTTTGGCTCTTGCAAAGCCCAAGCCTCTTCCATCCCTGCAGCAGCCCAAGTGGACATGAACAAAAGAGCAAGGCTGGCATGTGTGCTCATGAAAGAATGCACAAAATGAAGGTACAGCTCAAAAAATGTACAAAGTGAACAGACATCCAAAACAAATGCTTTACACTGCAGCACAGTTTTGGCGCTCAAGCTTAAGTTTCCAATTCCCTCAAAAGCCCACGGCTCTTCACAACCTCATGAACGTGAGACAGACACAAGGAAGGGTCCACAATATCTGAGCATGTCAAAACTTATCAGTTACTTTGTAAGGGGCAAGACCAGACCTAAGTGAGCACGGCACAGCAAGGGTAAGGTGGCTGAGCAGCTATGCACATTACTAACTAGTTATTAACTAATTCAAACCTGCTGCCAAATTAACTAGTGAACTGAGTATGGAGTAATGCATCCTGTTTTAAAGATTTTTTTTAAGTTCCTTCAAGGTTGTTTCTGAAGAATAGCTTCCATATTTTGGAGGATTTCCCAAATTTTTGTCATTTTGAAACAGAAAAAAAATACTATTTTGTTCTATGGGTAAAAAACCAAAACAAAAAAAACCCACAAAACTTTAATAATTGCATGAGAAATGGGGAAACAAATAATTATTTCATCAAAGTCTTTCCCTCCTCTTAGGGGAATCTTTAGCTTAGATACACAGTGGACAAGATTGAAAAAAGTTCTTGAACTCACTTTATCGTTGACTGTTTTTTTTCTGATTAATAATACTGTAATTCAATATAAAAAACCAGTATAGAAGTAGCTTAAAGAATTAGATCAGATCACCCAAAGAAATTAAAAGGCCAAATCTGGTTTGCCTTTAGGGAACTACCAGTAGAAACAAAAGCAAAAATTATTCCAAATTTTTCTTCTTAGGTTCCTTCATCATAATTTCCAGGCAGTGCTTTGTCACAAGATTAAAACAAAAGTAACTGTATTTATAGAAAATGCTTAAATATGCATGGTCATGAAGCATGACACAACCTCATTTTATGTTATTCAGATGCACAAAATGTGAAAAAAAATTATATTTTCCCCCAATTCAACCTTTTTTAAAAGGAAATGCTGACTAAAACAAAAGAAACATGCAAAACAGATGATTAGAATAAAAGCATCATCTGAAGCATGGATGCTAATTGAAAAGCTTTCACTTCTTCTCAAAAGCTATTATGTGTTTTCATCTAGAGATTTTGGGTTTGTGATTTTTTTGCACAAATAAGTTTAAACAACGGGTAATACAGATTTATTTATGAATTTGTCTGACTGGAATTTTAAATAGTCTCAAGAATTCAAGCTGGTCAAAAATGAAATAATAAAAAAAATAAGCCACCTGCTCCAAATTTCTTCTCTGCTTTTTGTAGCCATTTTTTGCATGAGTACATTCCACATGCAAGATTTGGAACACCAGCATATTTCTTTTCATGTACTTTTTCAATACCATTTTGTTTTTCCAAATCTTCAATTTTCAGTTAAACCTCATTCATACATTTTTTTTTTAATAAAGTTAAAGATTATTAAGACTTACTAGTTAGCAAAGTTGGGTTTTGTTTTTTAAAGCTGATGTATTTCCCTGATGTACATACAATTTTCAAGTGTTAAGTGGTCCCTGAAATTTTTGAGCATGTGTCTTTGAACTAACACATGTGACAACATTTCTCTTTGAAACATTCAAATCTCTTTCTGCTACTAGTGGGCCATATAGTCACTTCACCACAGAACCCCATAAGCTGTGGCTGTGTGTCATTTCAAGCTTTTTTCCTTCTGCAGCTTTTGTTTGGGATTATTTTATTGTGTCAGTGACTAACAGGCCTCCTTGGATTGTCATCCTTTATTGTCTGTTCCTGCCAGCTGCAAAAATACTGGCTTCCTTTTTTAATCATGAAATGAATTGTTGCAGGAGTCGGGAAAGCTACAGTTTCCTCCACATAACATTCTCCAATCAGAAAATTATAATTTCTCAGATGCATTAGCACAATATACTAGGAAACAGCTGCATAATTTAACTTAATTGTTAAGCAATACCTCATTATAGCTAGACAGTAAATTCAGCAGTTCACATTTTTTGTGTGCCTCTCATCTTTTCCGTGTGCACGTCATATTATCTTTTTCATCCACCTTTCTGCTCCCAAAGGTGTTGGAAAAAGCCATATTTGAAATAAAAATGAATTTAATCTTCTTTAAGGATCACTTTAAATTCATGGTAGATGCCTAAGACTCAGATTTAGAGTAAAGTCCTTCTAGATAGCCCTGGAAAGTCTGGTAGCAGATACTAATCCATTTTTGTTTAACCAAATGAAAAAGAAACATCCAAAAATCCAAGATAACTAAATATTCAGTTGTGAAATACTTCTAAAGGCCTGTGATAGTGGTAAATCTTGTTCAGCAGGGTAGAGGTAGAGCTGCAAAAACAGCACAATCCAATGCAAGATATGTGGTGAGCACTGAGTGTACAACTTGTTTTAAGACACTAAGAGACAAGAAACCATTTGCATTCCCCACTAGTTCATCTTCATCTACAAAAATGTAATTGTTTGCATGAACTAGGTCAGGCAGTGTTGGCAGGCGAACACCATCTCTTCTCCAGACAGTCAATGAATCTAGTCCTTTATTTTATTTTGCCTTTAACAGGCCTTAATAAAGGTTTAATCCTAAACCAGTTTATTTAGTTTTAAATTTTCTTCACTTCCAAGACTTTAAAAAAATCAGTACTTTGAGTCCATTCCAATTTATTTGTGCACTTTTATTTTGAGTTCAGTGGCCAGAGTCAGTTATTCACATAGTGTATTCATATTATATGTCTATGTGCTGATCCTTAACTCCCATGCAAGTTATTAATTTGCAAGATTCTCTAGGTTGAGGGAGGAAAAAATTCCACGCAGTTTCCGCATTAGATATATTTTCTGTTCTAAGTAACTATTCCTAGCATGCATCACCTTTATTGGTGCCATTGTCTAACCACACGTTTAGGTATCTCTAAAATATTTATATTTATCATAAAATAAAACCACAAAAATCTACAGGAGCTGCTGGTAACATACAGGTGTGTTACCATGTCTTTCTGCTGCTGGTAGTTTCCACCTCTTTGGATTAGGAGTTTTCTTGTGTTCTGAATGTGGACTGAGACTGCCTGTGCTATCATAACTGTGAATGACACACCTTACTCTGTTTTTAATAGTTCTACGTTTCTCTCCTATATTCTTAATGAAGGGTTCATCTAGTATCTGGGAGAAGGAAAAGAACTGACATGGTGATACCCTCTAGCTTCCCAGAAAAGATTACCTGGAGCATGGCCTCTCCATGCTGAAAATAAAGGAGACAGCATCTTCATTTGTAAGTCTACTTTCAGTCATGTGAAAAGCATACAGAACTCATTTTGAGTGAGGTCAGAACAGTAAATATTGAGAACAACTGCTTACATTCCCCTCTGTAAGGACGGACTATTATAGAGAAGCACTCAAGAGAGAGTAGGGAAACTTCAATGACCTTTCTTCTTGCCAGTTCTATGTAGTATGAGCAATCAGTAATTACATCTTCTCTATAGCCAAACATTAAAAAAAAAAAAGCTTGGGCCTTTGTAAGAAGGTTTTGGGGTTTTGTTCCTTTATTATTTTCCATTTTTTGTTCAAGGAGATGAAAATAACATTACTTGGATACAAGAAACTGTAGCACTAAGATTCCGAAAGTGTTTAGTCAGAACACGTAATTACCGATAACAATCAATCATCCTTGTAGCTTCTGCTCTGTGTAATTCTCCAACCATTGAAATTCAGCTAGTTTCTAATATGTTTCTTTAAAAAAATATATTTTTAGCATATTTATAAAAAAAGAACATTTGATTATGAAATGTTTTTCTGATTACCACACATCTTAATAGCTTGACTTCATTAGATTGATTTAAGAAGCTCACAATACTGTAGCCTGGTTTTTCTGCTAAACAGTATCTGCATCATCTGATTCTGATTTCATCAATATCTGCATATTAAAGGCAGAATTACTTACATAAAACTGGTGTTGGTGGGGAATCAAGACAGTTCTGTGAAGTTTTGTTAACTTAATTGCTTGTTTCTCATATTGTGGACGAATACATAATCCTTGCTCTTTCTCCCTCATGAGAAAAGAAAACAGACTTAATTGCTACACCTGGACTTTTATAAGCAGGATCTGATAGTTCAGACTCTGACAAAACATGGTGGAACATACTTAGCTGTGTATTAATATGCATTTATACAGTAACATTTGCCTGTCATTATCACTAAGGGAACGACTAATTGTCTTCCTAACCTGGTCATCTAATTAAAGTAAGCAGAACTATAGTAATTTCCATTCAGTTCTTAGGAGAGACGGTTACTTTCTGTTGATAATTACAGAAGAATAGTAGAGATAGAGAAACAGGCTTGCTGGTACTTGTGTAAGGGAAAGAATATTTCAGTTCTGCATTAGGCAAGGGAAAAGATCATCACAAATATGTGGTGAGATTTAATTTTGAACTGTATGATTTATACCCATACTATTTCTTCGCTCCTTCAAAAATGCATTGTTTTATTTAGGAAGAGGCATCCAAATAAGAGGAAACTTGGGAGAAGTAAACAGCTGGCATGAAGTATTGCTGAGATAGAACAAAATAACTACACTGCAGCTAATTCATGGATCACACTGCCCTGGGATGTCCCAGGCCTGAGCAGAGTTCAAAAAGATCCATCATTTGTGGGGACTTCATCAATGTCCACAGCTGTAAAATTCATGTTTGCAGTGTAAGCTTAACCTTTGTGTTACAAACAGCACCTGACCTCAGGGATGAGAACTAAGAAGAAAATCCTTCTCCCTGGGGAAGCCCTGTCCTGTAAGAAGCAGTTTCTTGCCCTTGGCTTCCAACCCATTGGGACAAGCTCTGTAGCTGTAGGGACTTCCTTCGGGTGCAGAGTTACACACTGCATATTCTTATACATATAGGCTAATTACATATTCTTTGCATATTTAATGTAGAGTGAATGCTCTGCCCATGCTATGGACAATTTTTGTTAGCCTGTTCCAAGAAGGAACATGTTTTTGACCAAGTTGGACCCCCATGAAAAGTATTTCTCAGTATGATTCAGCATGTCTGAATGTGATGTAACAAATCTGATCATGAGTTCACTGTTCCTAGTTAAAATTCAAGAGTAGCTTAGATGAAAAAATTGAACTTGTTTAACCAGGAGATGAATCAGGTCTGCTGATGAAAAGCTGTCAGAGAAGGACAATAACTCAGCAAATTGAAAAATGCTAAAGAGTGACAGCTATTGTTTTTAAACAAAGTCCTCCCAGAAAGCTGTTTGTCAATCAACTGTTGCAAAAATATTTACAAATAGTTCTAAAATCTGGGGGTCTCCTTACAACAGAAAACAATTCAGTCCTTCCGTGGTCAGTATAGCAGCTATGAAAGCAGCAAACACAAAAATAAATCTGAAATGCAAAAGCTAAAAACGATTAATTCAAACAAGTGATAAACTGTTGCCTAATATACTAAGGTAAACAATAACTCCATTAGCATATTTTGCAGTTCCCTGATACCCAACCATTCTTACCAACAGGGAACTGAGCCTTCGTTCTGCATGAATTAACCTTCATCTTTATCTCTCAGAGTTTTTGAATGGCAAACACTGTAACAATGATGGAGATTAAAATGTTAGCCTGAAGTCAGATACCTGATACAATGGATGAATCTTTAATTCACTTTTAAATTGCTTAAATAATGTTACATTCACAATTTTCTGCACAGATGAACATTAATTCATCCGGGAAAGAAATGTTGCCATGTTTAATTCAATAGTTTTAAAAATTTAGTTATTAAAAGATTCTCATTTAGCATTTCCATTGGTATTTTACGCCTTGCTTAGTAAGAAGATGCATCAATAGGCCACAATAAAGAGATTAAAGAAAGGTGTAAAAATTCTGCCCAAACCAAGTATTTGCTTTCATTACAATAGCTTTTTACTCAGGCAATTATGACAACAGTGAATGACATAATTTGATAGCAGATTAACATAGTCACAGCCTCTGTTTCTGCAGCAGCTCACTGATGGGTAGGTAACAACTAATAAAGAAGGCTCTGGAAGCCTAGTGGGTTTAATTTTTTATCACTAATTTGACACTTAGATGTTGTTCTTTGAAAAGAAAGGTGCTGATCAAAAGTCCCCTAAATCACAACCCAAAAGTCTCAATTCTGATCAATGATTCTTAAAAATGCATTTTTGTATACTGAAAATAGATAATTGTAAAATTCCCTAAAGTGCTTCAAAATATGCTGACTTAAACTGTCAAATGAAGAGTTCCACAGAATAAACCAAATCAACATTAATCTGATTTAATATGATATTTATTAAGGGAAAAATGTAGGAATGTCCACACACTATGTGTAGAAACCTGCCACTATTACCAGTTTTAGCTTGATTTCTCAAACTCTTAAAATTTAAACATCCATGTTCTGTAAGAGATTGTATAATTGGCAGAAATAGATTACTCCCTACAAATCAGGGAACTCATCATTTTTATTTCTTCTATAATTTAATCTCATAAATCTTCATATTCATTATAACAGATAACACTCTAGCTCTCCACCTCCAAGCTGCAGCCTCAGAAGTCTTGAAGGGGGTCTCATAGCAATCTAAAATGAGGTTTGGTTTTTTTTTTTTAAGGTAGTAAGCTATCCCAAATGGTTTGGGTAATAAAGAGGAAAAGATTTTCAATAAAGTTCAAGAACTTCCTTTCTCAGCTTGAAATTATGAGATGGGATTTTAATCACTGATAGATCCCTGCTGCTCTGCCAGGCCAGATTAAGTATCACAGCGCTCTTATGACAGTTCAAACTGAGCTTTAGGAATCTTATACCAAATCCATTTTTTCAGGGTGGGAAACTATAAAGAGCATTGGGCAAGAAAGCTGCGTTGGGTGCAGGTCCCAGATCCTGTTTTGTCCCAGGTGCCTTTTTGGCCTAAAGGAATGTGACATTCATCCACCAATGCCAGCAAATTGTCTTTCGAACAGTGCTGAAGGCCATTGAAAGCACTGGGTATTTCCTTTCTAGACAGAGCTTTTTGAGCATCATCTGTTAAAGCACTAGTGTTAGCTGGCATTCAGCACCTATTGTTCTTATTTCATTTTCATACATCATTTGAGCGTGACACAAGAAGCAATCTGTGAGGGGACAAAGATTCTTTAGAACCTTCAGCTTGCAGGTTTTCCCTTGGCTGCTTCCAGGTGCTGTTAGTCTGCTGGGTCATAGTGACACCACAGTCCCTTTTGTGATACGTTTACATAGATAAGCAACAATACCAGAGAAAAATCCAAGCCATATAGCTTTCCTATAGCTAATGATCCATGTCCTGGCTGTATGTAGATGTCCAGGTTATGCCTGAGGAATCACAGCAGTTAAGGCAGCAATGAGTAAGTTCTTGTCCACAGCCTGGGGCTAGGAAATTAAGATAAAGCAAATATGACTGCACATTACAAGATGGCTTTGGGGTGCCATTTTTGTATCAGAAACACAGTGCAAAACCAGGTCGGCCATCTGAGGCAACACCACCCTGCAACGAGCTGTCCTGTGTACAAAGGGTTTGAGCCCTAATCACAGTCCTACAGAAGAGGAAAAGGAAACAAATCCTTATTTTTAGAATATGATATCTTCAGTAAAAACCTCTTTTGAAAACCTACTGATTCATAGGGCAAAGATTTAAGACAATTTGAAACTGCTGGGAGGATATTTTGTTTTGCCTCTCTAAGCCTGAGACGGTTCATATTGTTCAGCTTCTAGCAAAAGAATTAAGACTAAAAACTGTCCAAAGCTTTTTGCTTAAATGTACTTTTTTTCAGCCTACCGTCAGCAACATAGAAAGTTTCAGCCATTGTTAACTTGTCTTCCCCTGGAAAAAAAGCTACAATAAGCTTCAAGTATACCTTTAGGTGATGTTAAAAGCTTACAAAACATACTAACTTTTCATAAAGGTTGATATGAACTTGGTTTATCAGTGTGGTTGAACAAAGAGTCAAAACGAAATATACCAAATGTGTCCAGAATCCTAAATATTCAGTACGGTATTTTTCAACTCTCAAGTTGTCCTACACACGGTCACAAAGCTCACTATAAAACAGCATTGGGAATGTTTCAATGCACATGTGCCTACAATTTAATCCTGTGGCCTCAAGAACATCATCATCATCAATCTTCTTCCTAAAGTGGTCAGCAAGCTCAAAATGTATCTGTGATATTTAATGCAGGCATAGGTTCGTGTTCATATAGAAATACCTGTAAATGAAGCTTCTGTCCTCAACTCATTTTCTAACAGGCTTTTTGCTGCAGGCATAGCGGAAAGCTGGCACACCTTAGCACACCCAAGCAGTGTTTCATTGTGCCACGTAAATAAATGTACCCATTCCATGTTAACGTGGAGTTATTTTATCCCGCTACCTATCATGGAGTACATAGGTATATTTGCAGTTACAAACACACGAGTATTCACAGGGCTGTGCTGCTCAGTGTTCACAGACCAGTGAACAGTCTGCTCCCATTTAGCACTGACACTGCTAAGCAGCAGTGGAGATTCTCTAAGGAGAATTGCTTTTCTGAACTCAGGAAGATGCATTAAATGAGCTTTCATCAACATTTTGAAATAGTCCAGCTGACAAAGACGGTAATCCTCAATTGTCACTTTCTTAGTTGCAAAACTGAGGGAAGAAAACTTAGTGTCTTGCAAAACAAAGGGGGGAAAAAAAAATCCAGGTGTTCTTTAGTATCTATTGTACTTTCACCTTTCAGCAACTGCAGTTGGTTAGTACATGAGCATTCACCTCTCTGCATCCTCTTGCCAATGCAGTAACTGCTGTTGAAGCAGACAGAACATGATCTAGGGCAACGTGGCCCTTCCTCAAGTACTTGCTGTTACTGCTACGTCTTGCTGTATTATTTCATGTTACATACCTCACTGAAGTGGTGTGACATAAAGAGAAGCAGAATCTGCACCATCCTGGACGGGAGGCAGTGAGAAATCCTCCCTTCCCTGCACCAGCATGTCCTCAGGTGATGGAGTCAAAATAAATGAGCCAGCACCACTCTGGTTTGTGTCACACCTGCTCGATCACACGTGCTGACAGTCTGCACAAGGGCACCTGGCCAAAATGTGCTGGGAAAGGTAGGGCACATACTCCAAACATCAACATTTCCCCCATGAGGTTTTGGGGTTGTTGGGTTTTTTTGAGAGTCTTTTGGGAAAGATCTATTCACAGCTCTGCATCCATTAAAGAGGAAGTCCCACTTCAAGAATAATTAGAAACAAACAGCAATATAAGCTTCTTCTGTCTTTTCAGCCCTCTTTAAAGTTTTGGTTAATACATGACACTTATAAAAATGTGACTATTGTTATCCCAAGACAGTCATGTCAAAAATTTTCTAGGAATAAAATACAAAAGGATAGGTACTGAACTTGGTTACTTTTTTAATTACTTAAGTTTGGTTTAGCAAAATATTTCTAAATAATGCAAAGAAAACCTTTATAAGTACTGAATTTTTAAATTAGCAGCCACGGCCCACTGATTTTCTGGCTGGACAAGGAGAATTAAGAAATTATTTTATTAGCAGCTTGCTGTAATACAGCAATTTAGCTGAAAAAAATAACAGCATAGGTGCAGTATGTTAAGACCCTCTAGAGTATCTGTCAGACCTCAGGAAACAATGACTAAATCAAAGATATTAATTCATTGAAATCAAAAAAAGCAAAACCAAAACTGTTCAGTGACCTGTAACACTGAGGAAGATTAACCAGCAGAAGCAAAATCATTTTGTTGTACCATTTACATAATTAACCTAGCTTGACTGAAGGCTTCTAAGTTATAAATAAAATAAAAGGATATGTTGGATCCTTAGCCTGCTTTTCTAAATGACTTGTCCATATAAGTTGCAGGTCCATTTTGTATGTAGGTGCAAATTCACCTCAGGACGCCGCATATTCTCAAGACATACAAAAGTATGCTCGGCCATAATGTTCATATTGCTTGCCTGGAAAATTGTGGTACCCTGCAACAAAGGTTGGGGGTTCCAGGAAAAGAAGGGAGCAAGAAGAAATAATTGACTGATATTATTTTACATCATAAGAAAAACTTGAGTCAGACAAGGTAATCTCAAAAATACCCTCTGCCATACCTAAGCCTGCGCCTGAGAGGGCAAGAGGGGTGGGAGGCACTGAGCTACTGATGGCAAAGGAAATCCCAATGTTCTCTGACTGCCCTCAACTCTACGCAGGAGGAAGCACATTAAACCAAAAGATTATCTTCAAGTGAGGTGTTGGAAATGCTGCATTTTGTTGAAGCAAATGTTACTAACATCACAAACAAAGTAGCTTCTTATGATTTTTTTTTCACATCTTTGCTATTTTATTACATTCCAGTTTACTGAATGTTTCTTCTGTTGGCAGTTTATTTTTCAGACTTGGATAACGATCCATGCAATAATATCTAAATGTTAATCTAACATTAAAATCTAAACTGTCTGTTTAAATAGCGTACATTGACACTACAAATATAAAAATGTACGTTCTCAGGTCATTATTTCTCTAAGGTATAGACAGAAGAGCAGCCAAGAAGCACAGCCCCAGATTCCCTTTCCAGCACAGGGCCTTCTCACTCCAGTGCAATTCGATGCACATCGCAGGTTCATGCCATGTCAGGCGTTTGAGTGCAGAATGTACTTGATCTGAAGGCATCTGAGGAAGAAGCCTCTGACAGCAGCTATGATTTGTTTTTGGCAGGTAGGTATCTCTTTATTCTTTGAATGGTAGAAATATGTCACTACTTAAGAGGGAAATATTGTTTAAGTAGGAAAAAAAGTCTTTCTGCATCTTTGCGTATGCTAATCCTGCCACTTCTGAAATGAATTCTCTTCCAGAATAAGGGTAATGACTTGTCACCTCCTCAGTTTGATCCTCTGCCCTTTCATCATGGCTTGCAATGGGAATGAAGTGCTCTCAGCAGTACCACACAGGGAAAGCCAAAAGAATGGAGAAGGCATACTAAAACTCAAAGAAAATTATTCTGACAAACCTGTGTTTCAGAGTCATTTGTTTCTGAATCCCCTGTGCCTTCTCACTTAAAAAGTTCCTTTCTGCTCCAACACCTCTTTGTCTGCATCTCTCTGACATGGCTGAGCAGCCTCTCACTACACACGATATCATTTAGGGCAGTTTCTCTAACATCACTATCAAGGTGAAACTTCCTCCTTAGAGATGTTTCATATGTTTCAGATTCATCTGCATTTCTTATCTAGGGACCTAACAGCTCCATAGCTTGCTGTAAAACAAAGCTGTTCTCAATACTTCTTTTCTATTTCCACTTGTCATCCTATCAAATAAATGATTTTGCTATGTTAGTGATCTTTTCGTATAATGAAATGCAACCTTCTAAATTATTTTTTCCAGTGCTAACAAGGTAGCTGTCAGTAAGTTTCCAGGTAGGTAATGCTCTTTATAGCTGAACAACAGTTGTATGGCTGACAATCCCTGTGTCCCTGTTATTCCTAGAATTAGTAGTTTGCTGCATTCATCACTAAACTTACTTCATCCATTTTGAGGTACAAGTTTCTAGCAGGAGTGCACAACCATTTCAGTTACTTTTTTTATTGATCACATTCAAATCGTCAGCCTTGAATATTCACCACTGGCCCAGCTTGAGTTATGCTTCTCAGAACTCTAACAGGAAGATAACTGGTGTAGGAGAAGCACAGAGAATTTTCCTCTCCTGAACCATGACTTTGGAACCAGGGACAAGACAGTAATCTCATCGCTCAACAAAAAGTGAGAGGTTCCTCCCTTTGACTTTGAGTACAGTAACACAGAATAATCTGAAGTGTCAATATACACTCTTCCTTCCTTTCAAGGCTATGGAAGATCAGGACCAATTGGATTACAGGGAGTACCAACTTGGTTTAGGATAATGCTTTCAGCACACAGTGATAAGCAGGATAAATAGGAAACTATTTCCACTGGAGCACCTACAAAAGACAGCATAGACTACAGAACGTAGGCTAGAATAATGCACCATGTCCCTTGTTACTCAATACAATGGCCCTGCTACCAGAATTAACTCCTGAATTGTATTCTTGGAACTCCAGGAACAACCGCTTTAAGTCACTTTAGGAGCGTTTTTTTGAGCTTTCCTGTTCTTCAGGTCAGACAAAACCAAAGAGGTTTCATTTGCATTTGCCCCAGTTACTGTTATAATGGAGGCCATACGTAATTCTTGGAAGGCAAATGCAGGGTCTCACTTCGATCAAAACCAGAATGTTTATTTTGATCTCTTACAAATATTCTGAACTCATCTATTACTCTTAAGGCATTTTTATCTTCAAGGCCCATTACTCCAACAGGATTGATTCACATTCTATAACCACAAAATGGAAGGACTGGTTTTAAGAACAGCAATTTAATCAGTTGCCCAGTGAGTGAGCCCACAAGTAGAATTTCTGTACAACAAACGTAGTGCATCATTTTAATTGAAAACCATCTGATTAGATAATTTACAGCCAACATTTACAAATTAGACAGCTGAACCTAAACTATGTGAAAGGTTTCTTTTTTAGTCTAATTCGTACTTGCATACAGTGAAAGTTTTTAGCTTTCTTTTTTTCCTGCAAGAGAGAGACTGGTCTTCAAATAACTGTAATTAAGGATGTGAGCAATCTGCAGACTGATAATGACTTACAGCACATCAGCTTTGTTCTAAAGCAAAGGCAGAAAACAATGACAGGTCAGTGAGAAATGAATTTCTTTAGGACAATTAATTACTAGGCCCTGCATGCCAATAACAGTGAAATAATTTGTGTAAGAACATACTTTTAGAAATTGTTAGATAGCACAGTAAAAAGCCGATTATAACACAGTACATCATAACAAGTGATTGGCCTCAAGAAGGTCGTCTTCAGCCCTCCGCTATACACTTGGATATAACACGGTGATTTTGGGTGTTTGGTATGTGACTTTGGGGGACTGGACTAGGTTATCTATAAAGGTCCCTTCCAACTCAAACCACTCTGTGTTTTGATGTTGATGTGACAAAACTGAGAATTTTGACTAGGTGAGAAGAGTATCCAAATCTGTCAGCTTTAATAAACATCTGCAATTTGCAGCCTAAGATCCTTCTCCATACACACAGCCCCTATTCTCCCAATAGAAATTAAAACAGTGAGAACCTCCAAGATGTCTTTCTAAGACCGAAAGGATAAAAATAATTGTGGAAAATGTGGGCCATAACAATTTGCAAGATCAGGGCCCTACTTTTAGAGAAATCAAGAAATGTCATAGATCAAGGAGACAGTTTGCATCCGCTTCTCACTTTCTATTATAAAATTAACAGTCAATATGAGGAAATAGATCTTAAGTTAATTATTGCTCCCTCCTTTTGAAAAAACAAGACTGTTCTGCATGATAGGTTGAAAAGCCAAACTTTCAGCATTTATTTTCTTAGAGTACCTTAAAAATCAGCTCACTCACTGTTTTTGCCACAGAGACTTTTATCACCACCCAACAGCCAGGGCAATTCTAAACCGTAACACCTACTTCATCAAGTTGTTATTCTGGGCAAAGTTAAAGTTACCAGGAATTACTTGTTTCCATCAGAGCAACTTCACCTAGACCAAACCTAACTCTTTCTGTAGCCAAAAAAAAATGGAAACTATCTAAACCAGTTTTGTGGTTTTGTTGTTGCTGTTTTGGTTTGGTTTTTACCCCTTCCCATATTTTCACCCATCTTCTTCTCAAAATCAGCTTTCGGGGTAAAAAAAAATAATAGCCAGAACTCGACAAAGAAGGAGGAGGAGAAAGTACAATATAACCAAGGGGTTGTTTTGAAGTCATCATGAGGAGGAGGGGACCTAGAAACTAAATATTTTCTTCTAATTGTCAGAATAATTTCTAGATGCTACAAGCTTGCTGCAGAAGATATAAATACACAGTAAGACATATAGACTTAATTCAGATTATATTCAAGTATATTAAGTCCCTGAACACGACAGTTTTAAGAGCTTCCTAGCTTCAAAAGCATTAAACTTTCCCTATAAATGAGCCTGGCTATCTGCTACTCTAAATATCCTCCCTTTGAATTCTTCCTTTGCCAGCCAGGACTTGGCCAGAGTGACGCCGAGTGAGAGACTTTTAATGTATTACTACATGAGATGCAATTTCAAGTGACAACAAAAAAAAATTAGTTGCTTCAGAGCAAGGAAAAAAAATTATGGCCAGAAAGACTTTTTAGAAATGCAAACGGAAACTTGGCATTTCACATTTCCACATGTTTCCTGCAGCTAGGGTAAATCCCAGCAAGTTGTCCTGGATTCTTGAAGAACAAAAAGAAAAGCAAAAAACATCCTAAGTCAAACTAAGCAGGAGCAAACGATACCTTTTCTGAAGGTATAGGAAAAATTTCAGAAGTAGACCCTTTAGCAGTCTGAGTGCTTTATAGCAAAAATGGGAAAATATAATAAATTAACATATTTCCTGAAAAAGACAGAAAGTATTTGAAATTCCTTTACTGAGACTCATTTCAAAGCTATTAAAAGACATGAGACGTGTTTTCTATATTTTTATATTAGATAGGTTGATCTGGAGACACTCTGTTCTTTATTTCAAACGCTTTTAAAATCCATGTGAGACAAAAAGCTAGGGAAGATTTAGTAACTCAGAAATTTCATCTTTTTCTGCTCAGTGTCTTTAATTCCTTCTAGTGCTTTGAAGTTAGTTGAACAAACATCATACATGTCCACATACCAACGCAAGTCACATGTATTCTTCATGGATTCAAAATGAGTTAGAAACACTAAAATAACAGCAGAGCTGTTCAGAACGTTTCTCCCAAAACTGACCCGATTTGGTGGGTTTTGGAGATAAATATTGTTTTTCTAAAGCAGCTTTTATAATCCTGGAACAAAGTGAAGCAGGTGGAAGGCCTGAGAGTATGCAAAGTGACCAATGGTTTATATTTAGAAGGATTTTAATTTCGTATCAAATTCAAAATCTTCAATTAATTTGCCTGCTTTTCCAATACATATTCCTGCATAAGACTGTATTTAATGAAAGTCTTTTTAATGATTTTCTAGTTCCTTTTAGTATTCATGTTTCCAGATATTTGCCCTCAAAGGCTTTTGATGCATACTGTAATTGCACAAATCTACTGATATTTTTCTTAATCCTGTTTAGTTGAATGAGTAACACTCTACTGAAAGAGCTTCTGTACTAGACAAAAACCTATCAAGGGTTTCACCAATATATATTTTATGCACCTATATATTTTCTTGTTCCCTCTTTCACTGCCAACCCTTCATTTTCTCAACCGTCATGAATAGCAAGAGTACCTTTATTCTAACCCTGTTTTAACTTTCATAATTTTTGATACTTTATTTTCAGCTTTTAAATCAAAAGTATTGAAATAGTGTTAATGGACCTAAGATTTAATATAGTTAACATAGATGTGAAAAAAAAACGTAAGATGCTTAAGTTTAGATGTGTTAAGTGAGATTTTTAGAAAGGGTAAGCCAATTAATTCTTGAAAATAACTTCCCCTTCCAGGCAAACCCCCACATTTCTTATTACTTTTGAAAATTTTGGCTAAGCTGTAGGGAGTATTTGACATTTATTCAGTTACTATAATGGACCATCTTAAAAATAGCACTTTTAATATTTAACTTATTTCCCAAACAGAGGAATCAACATTTAATCATCTACTACACTGCTCCCTCCACTGGTTAATCATCTTATTGACAGATTATTATATACCAAGCCACAGTAAAGGAGGTGCCCATAAGAGAAGATGACTTATGTCCCATACCACCTTCCATATAACAAAATCTTGTGTGCAGTACACCTGGCAAAGCTGGTTTATTACTGACATTACAGGTGAAAACATGTGGCTATATTTGGGGCAGGAAGGAATAGGAGGAGAAAAGAAAAAGAAAGAGTAATGGTGTTAATAACTTATATTTGTTAATGAGGATGCATTTGCTTCGTGTGGTAAGATAGTCGCCAAAATCTAACAGTAGATTAACATAATATTTTAATGTTGTGGCTATTCTTTATATCATCTTGACTGTTTTCTCTTCTATGGTTTCATTAGTTTTGTAAGGTGAATGTGACTCATGTTTTAAAAGTAGAGTATCAGAGTGGGTTTTTACAGGAATTTGCCATATTCTGAAGTTCTTTCTGGCAAGTTACTCTTGAGTCTCTATCCTTTTCAGCCAGACATTGTCTCTTGCTTAATATTTTCAAATATATATGCTAATGGGAACACATGACTTGATAAAGACTTTAACACAGTCTGCCAAATCTTGACATACTAATTCCACGTTAGGCCTATTGTAAGCTTAATATCCTAAATGAAGGCAAAGTTTTCCAACAGCATGTTCAAACAATTTCAAGTAAACAGGCAATAGGACTGACCAACATATCAAATAACTGAACACTGGAAAGGTCAAACTGGTCTGATTTACAGTACTGTCATGTTGTATAGGGTGTGCGAGGCATTTTAATGCTCATTTCACATTCTGCAATGACAATGTCTGTAATGAATAGGAAATGACATATTATGAATTCATTCTTGTGCTGATAATTGTAATGAGAATAGTGAATGGTACAACAAATCTAATCCATCTTCATGACAATTTAAAAACTAATCTGATTGCAATCCTGGGGTATTTTTCAGACACTTTCTAAAATAAAACTAAATACAATTAAGCAGCAAAAAATATATTTCCCAGATATGACATATTTATTGGGAAGTTTTGTGATATGTGTAAATCTTATACAAAAAGCTATCCTTTAATTATACGGAAACTTAGATTTTCCTTTATTTTCAGCATAGTATGTTATAATTTAGTAAGAGAACTTTAAAGGTCATCAACTCCAAATCACGCATTGAGAGGATAAAGAAAAGAATTGGAAAAATTTGAGTTATTCCAATAATAATGTTCCATATGTAAGATAATAGGACATAGTGACGTATTGCATTTAATAAACCTCTACTACCAAAAACAAGTCTTAGTTGCTTTACAGAGTTCAGAACCTTTTTCTTTGGTTCATGGGGGAAACAGGCGTTGTTCCAGTCAAAGCCACAGCAGGACACTTCCTGTGATTTCACAGCCAATAGTTTCTGTCCCCACAGTTTTACTAGAAACAGGAGGCACAATATTTGCTTGTGCCAAGATATTACAGTTTCTACCCAAAATTTAAGGGCTCCCCAGCCCTGCCCAGCACCCTACCATCTGATTTTAATGCTCAGAATTAAATATTGGTGCCACAGGAGTCTCTTGCAAAAATTAGACTGAGTGACCTTGCTGGGACCAGAACCATATCCTTGCTTGCTAAGAGCTTCTGTCATTCCCTCTGTCTACCACTGATGACACTCATACAACGCACCAGGTCTAAACTTTCTCAAACCACTCTCAAATATCTGAATTTAAATCCAAGGGACACTTCCGAGATATTCTGCCTTTGCTCCACTGTAATTTCAGTGTTACTTTCTGGTTTAATTCTATTGTTTTCTTACTTTCTGGGCAATTGTGTCAAGGCTGGGTTAGTGGTGCTCCTAACCCAGGCTTCAAATCATGCATAGGAGGGCTCATTTAAGGAATCCTTGCTTGATCGGATTATATAGTATCGCTTGGCTTGCAAGCCAGTTCTGTATGTATCTTGTTACACAGCTGATGTTCTTGTAACTATGCTGCTGTGTCAACTGAAATGTATGTTTCTGCTTAAAATTTACTTTGGGAATGATTTATTTTGTTTTCAAGAGTAATTTGCATGCCAATAGACCCTGTTCTAGTAAATGCAGAAAGCATTCTCTGAAAGGTTTACGTAAGCAAAAATAAAAGTTATAATGACAGTCTGTAATTTTCATGGATGAACTTTTAATATAAGTGCTCTAGTAAACAGTGACAATTTGCGTTCACTTGTAGAATTAAAATCACTTGATATGTTGATTCTATTGAATTAGTCACCTGTATAAGTCATGGGTGTTGACTATTGAATTTTTTAAAAGGTCTTCATTGATTTTTAAGGAGAAAATGTATTTGAAAGGTGGCCCACTAGTGTAATTCTGCTCATTATAAAGTGCTAAATAGCTGAAGGGGACTGAAAGAGTATTCGGAAAAAAGGAATCTATTTTTAACTAGTTAGCTTTGAATCATTTGTCTAGCTAATCCGTGTTCTCAATCTATGGCAGTATTTGGAAGGTAATTGAAAACCAGCCTTGTAATAAACATGCAGACTGCCTTAAATAGGCAAGATTACAGTGCTTACAAAAGGGGACAGAAACAGCTACAAACAGGTACTGCAGGACTGGGGGCAGGATTGATGTCTGAGCTGTCACTGAGGTGCCCTGAACGTGTGCGCGTCTGAGTTACTACTCACATCGCAAATCTGATGCCAATCTGCTAAAATCACAGAACACTGTCTGCAAGATTACAGCAGTTTAAAATTAAGACCTTAAGCTGAAAAATTTTGTTTCAGGTAAACTGTATCACTGTGACTGGGGTAGCTTTTTATGCATGGGCAGTAAAGATTAATTACTTTAGTTTGGGAAAAAAAACCCCAGAATTATTTGGGGAATAATTAATCCTATTAAACATTTGTAATTTCAAAATTTCTGTAACAAATTAAATGTTATCGGAGTTTCAAGTCTTAAATGCTTTCGTTTGCCTATGAAATTGAGTATTATAAAAGAAATAATCTTCTTGTTTGTGGGGTTTTATATTATACCAAACAAACATTGTAAACAAACAGGCAACATAAAACCCAAGTCCTTATATTAACATAAAGGAACTAAACTGACAATGTTCAGCAGAAAGCTATCATGCTCTGCCAAACTTCATTGGGTCAGAACAGAAAGGGAGCCAAAGCAAATGAGACCAGGGCCAGCTGCATTCTTTTATACATCTACCTGCAAATGTGGCTCTGAAAGTGCCCAGAATGCTTTAGTTTCTTTCAAATCTCATGGTATCAAATTATTTTTTGTACACGATTCCTGAACTCTTCCCCTGTCATTCCTTTGTGCCTTGAAATTTTTAAGAATTTCATTTTTATAGTAGATATGCCCATGTTCTAACAACTTGTTGAGTTAATTGCTTTCTAACATGACTTTTTATTCCATATCAAATGTACTTGGAAATTGGGACTGTTGTAAATTGTAATGTGTAATTGCTGGAGGATTATGCAATTGCTATAGTTACATCTCACTCCCTTTTAGACTTGTAATGTCTGAAACAGTCGTGATGAAACCACACAGTATGGCGGGTTTAGGAAAACCCACAGCTGAACTATTGTTAGTCTTTGGCCCCAGACAATGCGGTCTTCACACAAAGATAGTACCCAAAACCTACTGGATCCACTTTACACAGCAAAGTGGCCTTTAATCTCAATGTTGCTCTGCATGCCTTTGTTCCAATATGATGCAGTGTATGCATTTAGTTTCCTTACCCTTAAAAAACAAGTAGGAATGTAACAGCAAATAGTTTTGGAGCTTTGGATCTAGTAATTGCCATTGTATTCACCACAAAACTGCTGTGCTACTTCCTGACTTCATAGCACTTTATAAAAGATATTTATTGTTGTTTTCTCCCATAAGGAAAAAGAAAACTGAGTAGAAATACTTTTAATTATCTGCTAAGATAAAGCAAATGTCTGAGAAAGATTAAGTATGAAAACAACTCTGCATTAATGTGAGAAGAAAAAAAACAAACAAGTAGCATTTACTTATTTGTATTCCTAGACAATAGACAGTCATATTTTAAGTAACCTCACTTAACTTAAAAATACAGTGCCTGTAAATAATACCCTAAGTGCAACAATCCCATTAAGATACAACTGAACATCAGTAAACTAGACAATGTAAACACTCCAATACTTTGGTTCAAATTCTCCATTATAATTTCCACCTCAGTTTTCAAGTAAGGGAACTTCAATGCTTACAGATCCATTGCTTTCATCTACTGTTCTATTAGTTCTCCATGAAACAATGTGCATTTATTATACCACTAAATAGAAGTCTGGACCACAAAGAAAACAGTAGTAATACTGAAATGTTGTTTTGTCCCCTTGCTGTAACTTTCCTCCAATATGTACTTGTCTTTCTCATACTCAGAAAGATGCTGATGCTTGGAAAATTAGCTCCTACTATCTAAGCCACTACAAGCAAGTCTAAAAAAATCCACACTATACATGATCTGTTTTGATCTAAATCCACTTAAATTAATGGAACTATGCTGCTTAGGCTATTTCAGTGGAAAATGTTCTACCAGAATATCTTGAAAGCAAAACTACTTTTTTGCTGAGTTTTAATATTGATAAATGTTTAGTCACTATCTTTTTCTTGGAGGGAAGTGACTAGTATTACAGTATTTTGTGTATTCCTCTGAGATGCAAAAGATTCTTACTTACGTCCTATGGGATCCGTTCATGTACAAAAAATAAGCAGCCCTCGGGATTTAAAATCAATTGTAAAGTAAATGGGTTGTGAGCACTACCTGCCAACCTTTCTTCTTTGGGGATGCTCTTGCATGCTGCTACAGTTCTGGTTTTCTCCTGGGAATTATTTCTACTCCAACACCTGCAAGGACACAGCAGAGCAGGGAAATGCTGCAGCACTTCTAAAGACTCCATGTTATGTGAAGCTGTTCCAGTCAGAAGTTCGCTCGGTCTTTGGAAACAGAAAATAGGATGTTTTATGGTCTTAGGAACTGCCAAGGCAGAGCTATCCACAGCTCCTGTTCTGCTGTGAAGGTGATATGAATAATCTCCCTTTTCTTTCTGCCTCCCTGGTAAAATTGTTCATAGTGGGTTGGTGGGGTTTTTTTGTTTCTACCCCTCCCCGAAATGACTGGCAATCATAATTAGCCCTGCATTTTCAGAAGCCACTTGAACAATATGAGCTCGTATTGTTTTGCCACTTTGTTGAACGAGATCTCTCAGCACACAGCAGGCAGTTTAGTGTCACTGGCCATCATTCAACTACTCATGCCCTCTCTGATTCGTTCCCTGAAGTTGTAGAATTGATATTAATTTCTTAAGAATTGGACAGTAAGATAAATGATTTTGGTTTCGTTTTACCTCCAAATAAGAAAAAGGTCAGGAATAATTTATCTTGGCATGACACAGCCTGACCAGGCAGACAGAACTTCCTGATAATTTGCTTAGGGAAAGTGCTTGTTCTTGCCACCAGCTCAAACATCTGAATGTTTAACCCTGAAGTGCTCTCCCCAGCTCTTTGTCTTTTTTAATTCTCTTTGGTGTACACTGACTTAAAGGGAGTAAAAGGTGATTGCATACAATACCACTTTTGAAGGAGCCAGAAACATCAGCTATTTCCCTCTGGTTCAATCTTCTCATCCTTTGCACTGTGAAGAGGACTCAAATCTGCTCTGATGTTATTTGACAGTATACAGTGCAACACTAAAAGCTGTCTCAATTGGAAACACCAGGCCTGTGTTTTGCCATGTTCAACCACAACACTTTGTGCATTGCAAGAATATGCTTTTCAGATCTCCCATCTTCTGTTCAAATACAGTAGACTGTCTACTTCCTTTTGGATTTTTTTGCTTTTCCATAAAAATTTTCTTGCAAAATGATATGAATGAGTCTGGTTTTGCAAAATGAGTCACAGTACACTACCAACATCTTAATGATTTCAATTATTTACTAGACAACAGCAGGACTGGGGAAAAAAAATTGACAGCCTGTCACAGACAATGCTAGCTAAGTTGTTTAAATCATCTCTAGGCATGTTCTAATTTAGCTCATTATTAATTTCCTGCCAGGAAATCACTGCCCTAAACCTCTCTTTAATTCAGACATAAGTCATTCTAAACTCCCATACAGACAGCTGATTGAACCCAAGACTTTTGTCTCATTACAAAGCCCAGATGCTTTCAGGCAGAAGATGGTTCTAGGCATTTAATATTTTGAAACAAAATGTACTGTATAATTAATTGAGTATGAAATGCGTTGTTCATCACAGAATTAGTTTATCTTTTCAAGAGTTTTCTGGCTGTATGCAATCAATCATTCATCATAAGTCATACAAACTGCTGTAGGTTTATGAATTTTCACTTTTGATACAATTGAGTTCTAACTGTGTTGCAAAATGAATACAAAACACTATCTGGAGGCAAACGGAGTGAAACCCCTCGTTTTATCTGGTAAAGTAAAATGTTATGTCATTAATCACCCTCTTCTTCATCACTTTTCATTTTTTCCAGCAAACAATTTATATTCCAGCCATGTGGGGGATACTAGCTGAGAACAAATAAATCTGAACTGACAAAGCAGGAAATATTTCCTAATTACCAAGACTGCTGAAGAAGGCTAGAAAGTAGAGACAAAGAAAACCCAGCAAAAGATTGCTTTGTGAATCATTTTGTTTGCTGGGCGCGAGATGTGCTTGTCATGTTAACTTCAGTTATCTTCCTTCAGAAGACAAGGGACTGTAAACTGGGGTGCCAGCAAGGAGGAGGTACCCAATTACCCGCTCATTAAACTTAAGCAGAGCCAGCTTCATCTTATACATCTGGTTTGGCTTTATTTGAAATGAGGGGCCAAGTTCTCACATATTTTCCACTTTCTTATATGGGCCAAGTAACAGACTGAGAAAATAACTGCTTCACTACCTTGCTGTTTCACCCCTCTTTTCAAATTAAAAGAACTGACCACAGTGAGCACTAGATTCTGCTTTCTAGCCTTCAACTTACCTGACCAGGACATGTGGAAGTCTGGGGCCTTTAGACATTTGTTTTTTCCTCCTTCCCTGATACCCCTTTTTCCATACGACTGAAACCTCTGCCCCCTCATCAATACTAAGTGGGGAGGCTTCACCCAATACTGCAACAATAGTCCCATCATAAAGATTGTCTTCCCGTGCCAGTACTTGATAATCGTATATGCACTAAAAAAATACCATGTGCAAGCTATTGGTACAACAAAAGTATAAATTTGTCTTTGCTGTTACGTCGCACAAGAAACACTGAAGAACTTTCTTCGACAAGGACTCACACGCCCGAGAGAAACTACGCATTTCCTTTAGATAGAGCCTTTGTCACAAAGGGACTGACGGCTGTAAGAAAAATGTCTGCAGAATAAATAACATGTTATACTCCACTAGGTGCTATAATAACACCCCACAGACTTTTAGGAGATCTTGCTGGTGGATTTGTGCTATTTTGATGATAGCTGTCGATTCATGGTTCCTCAGACCATTTGACAATAGAGCCCCTACTGTGTTATATAAAACATGCACTTTAGCTTTAAAAGCTCAAACCTTTAATCAAATTCGAAATGCCAGAGTGGAAATTTTGAATGACTGTCAGTATGACTTCACTCACATCTTGAAGCCTGACAGTCTCAAAAAATACTTCCTTAGCTATAAAGTATCAAACAGAATTAGCAGTAATAATTCAGAATAAGGAACCATTTTTATTGCTTTATTCTCTATTCACATGGAGAGCAGTATGCTGAGCAATGTTTTCAGAGTGTTTGCTTTTTTCAGTGGAAGCCTTAAACTGCCTTAATCTTCAGCATTTTGGTTTTCAATGAGAGGACAGCTATTTTTAGGTGTGTGGTTTATTTTTAAAAAAAATAGACTGACTGATAACAAACTAATATTCAAAAAATCCTGCAAACAGCTTTTGACATTTAAGCTGATTCAGTTACTCCCAACTAACACAGCACTGTACCACAACATCTTTAATGGCTAATCTTTAACACTCTTGCCCAGTAAATGAACGCAAAACAGAATCCATCAACCAAAAAAGCATATTTCAAAATCCCACATTTCCACTTTCTATTCAGGACACAAATGCTGTGAGAGAATTAAGGTTCCTGTCATCATTTTAATTCAGAGAGGAATCCAACTAGCATTGAGATATATCAGAAAGCCTGTTATTTTTTTTTAATAATAGATGAAATATTTCCTGAGCTCTTGTCCATCAGAGTTCTCTCTCCAATGGACATGGCTGCTTAGAGGTAATTTTCATTGCACTGATCCTGCAGTACCCCTCTGCAAAAGGGGAGGACAACTTAAGTTTCAGCATTCAATAAATTCCCCTGCAAGTGTTACCAATTTCTGAGTAACTGCTACAAAAACCCAGGGAAGCAATGGCACATGCAGGCAGTCCTTAATGTGATAGAAGAGCTTCAAACCAAGTGCGGTTTAGTTCTGTCACCTTGGTCTGGAGGTCAGGTGAAGGGTTTGAAGATCTATACCCTTTTCATCCCTCATGCAGCAAGCCCAGCACGTGTCATCTTAGCCTGAAAATGTGATGCCACCACCATGACATGGAATAACTGGGTTGTGTATCTGCCTGATTATCTTCATCAAGCCTCTTTTTCTGTTCAGGGGTCCAGCTCCCATTACAAAACCAGGAACTTCTGAGTGTCTTAATGAGATCAACCAAAGGGAGTGACAACAATTGCCAGTCTCAGAGGCTCCCTGTCGGAATCCACTTGGCTTGGCCATGCATCTGTATTCCTTAATCTGCCAAGGGAGACCCATCCCATGCTCTACATCCATACAAAAGGCATGAGACTCTACACCTAGCTATGCCCAGTACTAGATTTTTATGGTCAGGAGAGTGTGTTATATTACAGCTGCCAGAGTTCAGCTGCAGTGACTCCAGTGAAATACAGTTTCAAGCAAAAACTTAAATGCACTAGTCACTGGAAGTATAAACCTCTCATAATAGCATTATATAACAAACATAAACCTCTCAGTGCGCTAATGCAATTCGCAGGTGATACTAAATTACAAATTCTGAACACCACGAGAGTAAAAAGACAACACAAAGGGTACCCAAGATCGCAATTTTCAAAAAATAATTAAAGGAAGGACATCAAAGAATGCAAACAAACCATGGGAGGGAAAACTCTGAAAGATGAAAATCCAAGGTGTAATATTGAAGATAGAAAGGAATAGTATATGCAGACATGAATTAATGATATAGTCAGAAAAAAATAAAACGTGTTTTAGACACCTTCTAAGGTGCAGAACAGACAAAGCAGGATATGGCAATGCCCTGGTGAAATCCTATTTTCACTTTAGAACAGAAAGTAAGTTACAAAATGGAGTTTAACAAAACAACAAAACACACACATACAAAAAAAAAATCACAAAAAAACCACAACAAAACACACCACACAAAAACTACACTGAAAGAAGAACATCTTGAAATTCACCAAAAAAGATTAAATAAAGCAACTACCAAGCAAAAGCATGACAATAACCCAGAAAATAGTAAAAAATGTTAATTCAGGAAATAATAATTATTTACCACGGTACAAGAAAAATAATGAAATAAAATCGGAATAAGGGAGGTTGAATTTTAGGAAACAATTCTGAAAGTGAGTTTACTAGAACGCTTAGCAACACTGCAAAGGACACATTGAAATCAGCCCATCAACTGGGACTGCAACATGAAATACCCAGGTATAGGTTGCATCTCTAGCACATTTCTTAATCTGTTTTGACAAATGTATGTAAATACCTCGTGACTAAGTGAATCCATACCCCATTTGATACATTTTATCTTTAAGTGAATAGCCAAGCAATCAGTTATTTCTGAACTATTTCTAGGTAAAGATAACTTAATGAATACTCATGCAAATACACAGTGGCAAATGCTCTGATGAATATGTAACACACATTAATGTTCACAAGTATTTCCTGAAAACTTCTGAGATACTCATCCAATCCACAAACAGAAATATCACTTAGCTATGTTCACAAAGCAAATGCCAAATTGAAAATAATGAGAACAATATGTAATAATCCCTTCACTCTTTCTGTAGCCTAAAACTTAAAAAAAAAAAATCAAATAAAAGTAACACCAAATTAAGATCTATTTACAGATAACTCTGGAATAAGACAGATTGACAGTTTTCAAAAATTCATCTTTGCTTTTGCGTAACTGGCAATAAAACTCTTTTTCCTTTTTATAAAAGCTACTTAGTTTCTACTGAGCCTAACTAGATGATTACACAGAGGTCCCTCAGCAGAAAGCCATGCACTGGCTCAAGCTTGCCCTATGTAGACAGGTATTGCCTGGTATTTCTTCCTGAGACCAGAAAACATTGGTCCAAAGGTCTTCACCACCACACTCAGGAGACAGCACATATTTGGGGTCTTGGGAAGGTCCTGCTCTGACTGCCACTTGAGTAAAGTTAAGACAGATCATGTCACCTGGTCTGTTATTGAATAGTACAATCAACTTAAACCTTTTATTTCAGGGGACAAACTCATAAATCACAGTAGCTTCAGATGACCATTAAGCTTGTCAAGATTTCACTTTCCTACTTACATTTCTCATGACTTGATGCAACACAGGAATTTTAATGATGGCCACGCAATGTAACGCCAGGCTGACATTCCCAGTCCAGAAGGGTCTCCAGCGAGCACCGAGATGACCTGACCTCTAGGTAGGACACAAAAACCAAAATGAGGATGAGTTCAGGCAATGTGACGGATGCTGTGCAACAGGATCCAGGCACTACTGTGCGCACTGTGCATAACGGGAATCTGACTGACAACCAGCATTGCAGCTTACTGCCATTTTACATCAAATGACATGGCTACTTGTGCATCACGCCTGACACCGGTGCACAGAGCTTGGCAGAAAAGTACAAAGATAACCTTTTAATGAGCAACAAAAGTGTCATGAAGAGAGTGATGGAGATAAACTGAGCTTTTCTAATTACTAGATTAATGGTACGCATTAAACATGAAACTAGAGGCATAACAGCAAGCTCCATGTAAATGATAGCGTTTATAAGAATAACAAACTCTCAAAAAACCTTTAAAACACTAGACACCCCCCCCAGACTTTGTTTGAGACACTTTTACAGAAGCTGGACTCATGTATGACCTCACACATTATGCTATTGTTATGAAAAAACAGAGAAAAGGTAGAAAAGGAAGGAAGGGAAGGAACAGAAATTAAAATGCACCTGACTGGAGGACCAAAGTATCTCCTCAGCAGCTCCCGGAGTGACCTCTCTTCAAGCACACACCACTCAGCCCTTCGAGGACAGGCAGGAATCTCAGGGATCCCCCACAGGACACCAGCACAACAAAGTACAAGCGAACCGCGGTATTTCAGCGCAAACCGGTCCGATTTAACCCGCACTGCGGCCCCCGCGGCCGCGCCGGGCCCGGCCCGCCCGGCAGCCAGCAGGCGCACGTGCCGCGCCACGCGCTTTAACGCTCCCGCGGCCGCAGCGTCCGTCGTTCTGATTGGCCCGGGCGCCCGGAAGTCCTTTAAAGAGGCAGCGGGTACGTGGCCGGCCTGCCCTGGCTAATGGCTGCCTGTTCCTCAGCGGGGAGAAGGGCCCCGGCCACAGCGTGACAACCGGGTCACGGCTCTCGGGACTGAACCGATCTCGGGCTGTCTTCTTGTGACATGGTTAGTGCCCTTTCTTTATTTTTGATCACTGAGAGATTCGAAAATGGGGGAGGAGTGGAGTTTGGTGTTTGGGAGGTGAAGGTGGTGTCTGAGGAGCAAATGTGCGGTGCTTCTGGCTGGGACACATCCAGCTGAAAGGTGCTAGCGAGATGTGTTCTAGGAAAGGTTACATTAGTCATTTGTCAAAGAACTATTGTCAGAATAGGTAAATTGCAGTCAAATTTATTGTATGACCACAACATGCAAGGAAGGAATATTGTGTTCTTTCTAAGGAGGGGATTTAAGGTTAGTCCTGGTGTGCTGTAATCAGTAATGTGTGCTAGTAAGGCTCATGAAATAAGAGGAAAAATGAAGTTGTACAGCATCTGAAGCCTTCTTGCACTGTCCAAGATCTCATTTGCTCCTTCCACCCCCTGACCTAGGGTAGATGGTACAAAGCCGCCAAAATCATCAAACAGGACACAGACACCTAATTTGTCTCATGAACTGTGTGGCTTATGCACAACAGCAATAAAGCAGGAATGTTGTTTTCAGTCTTACACAGAGAATTTTTTTAATGGCTGTTGTATTTGTGCTGTGCATTTCTATTATAGCTATCTTATTATCACTTAATGATCTTTCTGCTGTCTAAAAAAACCTGGAGTGATTGAGTTTGGGTTTGGTTGTTGTTTCTGTTTATGTAGTATTGAAACGGTTGCCAAGCAGGGCATAATAAATCTAAATTCTGACATAATAAGTAGATAATGTGTTGTAATTGGATTACTTGTACACTGTCCCACTCAGCAGAAATTTACATAACACTCAAGACTGCTGCAAATATAAAAAATAAACCGTAAAGCTTATTAAAGGTTTTGTTTACATATATCTTCCCAAAAACACAGTAAAGAAGGAATTAAGTGTGCTCTCTCCTTAGTTTTCTCAGAAAAGCTTGTTCTAGACCTCATTTTAAAATGGCTGCTTCTTCATTGATTATAATGTGTAGGATACGTGATGGAAAGTAGGAAATACATAATACGTCATCTGTGAGAGTAGAGATTGCTACCCAAAGTTATAGAGTTTATGACTCTTACAACTGCTCTTTCCCATCAAAAGCAAAATTTAGAACTCTTATCACTAGCACAAGAAGAGTAATATAGCCAATTCCAATAGCACGTACTAAAACCTTTTCTTAATAGATAGACATATATTAACAGCTTGATAGAAGTTTGTGTTCATGCAGATAACCACTAAATTAAAACAGAGGAGTCTATTCTGTTCTTGTCCTGAGACATAGGAGAGAGGGATTGGCCTTTGTGGCTTCAAATACTCATGGTCTGTAGCCTAAAAAGAGATTTCTGACAGATTTTTTTTCTGGTTTGGAAGTCTGGCTTTGAGGAGCAACACTACAATGAACGCACAGGGATAATTACAACTGAGAAAGGCCTCTAGATACCACTGTTAGACCTTCTAGGCCTTTAAGTAAAATGAAACGGTGACTCTAGTTTGCTTTTATTTTTCATTTAAAAACAGAAAAAAAACCCCAAAACTCAATAGTAAAATGTAGTTATATATGAACTTTAGTCTAGGTCACCAGATCTCCTAAAGAAGTGAAGTAAATAAATGTTTTCTGGTACTTTGGAAATTGCCTTGGAGTTGCTGGGAAATCCTACGTAACTACTGTTTGAAGCATCATAAATGCACACACTGCTGTCTGAGATGCACCAGATTTAGGTGTTTCTTCAGATTTCTGGGGAGAATGAGAGTGTGGAGACATACTAGGTTTTAAAATAACTCTCTTTAGGGTGGCTGCTGCTTCTTGATACTTTATGGAGTTGGTTACTGTCTGAAATGGTGGGCATTTACCTGGACAGCAGGAAAGAGCATCAGCTGCATGCTGGTCTCTTTGGGAAAACTGAGTTACTGAACCTGCCTCATACCCACCCCTCTGTCTGAGGAGGATCCCACAAATAGCCCTGACTGGGCTTTGTGCTTTATAGTACTTATTTTAGAGTTATTTGCAACTTGGATTATGATGTTCTTCTGTGATTGTAGTGTTTTTCTTCACAAAGAGGTGCTCCATGTCAGTACTTTGAGATGACATGCATCAGTTGCGGAAATGGATTGCAACTCTGGTAACACAAGAATCTTGACCTGCCACTATTGCTGTAATTCATATAAATCTTTTAAAAAGCAACATCTGAGCTGGGAGAAGCCATTTCAGTGTCATGTCACCGTGTGCATCATAATCTTCTCCCATGTCACTACGGGTGATATGGCTTTTCTGTTCTCTCATGGGCCACAGATGACTTTTAGCAGCCCTGAATTATTTTAACTATCCTGCAATAGTCTATTTGATATGGACTTCTGTTTAGGTGTAAGGAAAATACTGATTCAGACTAAATGAAGGTTATAGTAACTCTCCCTATGAAATACTGTCTTTTTAAAGTTTTTTGAGATGAATCAGCAGCTGGAGCAAGGGTCTGGTTGCTGAGTTGTGGCACAGCAAAGCCTTTTGGAGCCATCAGGACATCCCCTTGCCCTCCTGCCGCTGCCCCAGGGGAGCGCAAATCTCTCTGGTGACCCTTCAGATAGCTAACACATGGCTTTATGCCTGCCAGAATGGTACCATAAACTTATATTTTGGGAACTCCATGCAATTCCAGGTCTTTCTGTTCAGTTTTCTAAGAATTTAAGAGAAAAAAAGACCAAAAAAAAGACAAATATTTTAGAATCTCTCATCAAAATTGTGTCCCACGAGTATCCAAAGTTTCAGTGTAATCTCAAGAGGGAAGAACAGTGTTAAACAGGATTAAAAGTTAATGAAATGTTTTATGACAGTATTTCACTATAGCAACTGGAAGTTAGATCCGAATGTTGTATAAATATTAATATTACTCTCCTCATTTCAATCACTAAAGGACTTGGGGAAGGTGTATGGAAAGGGAATCTCATTTTTATGGTTCTAAAATTCAAATGTGAAAGCGGAAGAGAGATTAGATTATAAAAATAAGGTACTGCATAACTTTCCTAATGGCATGTAATCTGGAAGTACAGCTGCAGTGGGCTTTTAAACAGGTGCTCTGGTTATGGAGCATAACAAACATGTCAGGCTTTGTTGTGTATTTAACACCTTATAAACAGCTGGGCTAATTTGGGCAAAACTAGTGGGTTAGCTCAAATGGCACTCATGTAAAGGGTCTGCGATGTTATCTGTGTACATTAAAGCTAAAATTTTGGTCCTCTGAGTCTGCAGGCACAGACGAATCCACAGCACTCGCCCGGTCAATGTAACAGGGATATGGAGTTGCTTTATTTTTTTTAATTTTGTAGCTGCATAGATAGGAAAGAAGTTGAAAATGAGATTGCTACTTTGTCTGCCATCATTTAAATTTGCCTCAATTTCAGAAATCTGTGGCTGTGTGGGTTTTTTTGAGTGCAAATCTAGCAAGTATTATAGTCCAACTGTCCATATGTTTTGAATTTTCTGAGATTTGCTTTATCAGGATACTGCAAACCTCTGCTACCTTGAGACTAAGTGGGCTGTACTTCCAAACAAGAAATAAAAATCTAAGAAAGCAAATAAAAACCAATTCAGCTGTGCCTTAGTATGCCTTTCAACTGTGTTAGGAGGGAAATAATCAGAGAAAAAAAAAAGGCAGATTTCATGGATTTAGGGGGGACAGCGCAGAAGAAATAAATGTTTCATAGGAAATTATGGTGGCACCTCAGAGGCCCACACTGGAACCAGAGCCCCACGTAACATCTGCGGTGCCTGTAGGTATCTGCATGGTACACTGGTGTAGCCTTAGGATTTGTAAAGAACAATATATCTTAAAAAGTCACTTCTTAAACAAGTTGGAGTTTTTTTTCCATCGCTGTGTTTGTGTCAGAATGAATCTCTGTACTCTAGGTTAAATTCAATTCAAAGCTAATAATAATTTTCAATACACTTTTTGATGCATACTGTAGTTCATCGCATAGTCAGAAATGGTTAAGTGACTCAGATATTTTTGCAGGTTCTGGGAGTTTTTTTTAACAACTGACACATTAAAGTTTTAATATTTATGCTCAGTTGAATTTTGGCACCTACAATATCAGGAAGCAATGTGACCTTTTAAGATTTCTATTTTGTTTTTATTTGAATTGCTGCTGTTCTTTCAAGCATTTGTTTGGTGGCATTCTGTGGAGGAACACTTAGATTTTTTTTTTATTATAAGAACAATGATATAATAGATATGTCATTATTAGTTGAAATACAAAATATAAAAAATAGGATATAAAGCTGGCAAATAAATGTTTCTGGGAGGCATCTTAAACAGTGAATCCATTTCTTACTCTGCATGTTCCACAGAGGAACAAAAGTAGGTTCTTTGATAGCTACTTTAATGCCACACGAGCCATTCTGATTCAAAAATGCGGTTTCAGATCTGATGCTGATGTCCAAAAGAACAATGAGATTAAAAGTATGCCACATGTTCCCATTTTAGGAAGAATATTAGAAAGATTAACCTGCTCATGCTGTAAAAATTCAAAGGTTAAGCCCAAAGGATTTAAAGCAAGCACACCCAGTAGTTTAAGCCAGAAAATAGTTTTTTAGCGGTGAATCCCAGAGTTGCAAAGACAGTTATCTCAGCCCAATTAAGTTCCTCGAACTCTAGATGTCTCTAAATGGATGTATATAAATCTCTCTGAAATCCTGTAGTAAACCAACAGCAAAATATCTGCTGTTCTAATGACTGAATGATTTAAGTTGTGCTCCTTTCTAGCAGCCAGCAGCGTGACACTCCATCCTGTCACTGTATCACTTTTGAACATATTGCATCATGGATATACTACTCAAGATCACTTTAAATTTTATGTGTACCTCATTATGTGATCTTAAAAGCCTAAAATGTGATATAATGGAACATTTAGTGCAAAGATAAGGAAAACAGCATGCTGCACTTTGTAGCCATTTGATATCCTGACAGGAAAGGGAACTGACACAAGATAAAGAAATAAATAGCGCTGTCAGTGAATTATGGCTAGCAGGGATCCATCCATGCATTATTTAACTGCTATCACGACACACTTCGCTTTAGAATTGGCCATGCCACCATTTTGCATTCCTTTAAATAGTCTTGTTTTCTGTGTGAAGAACTGACAGGAGGAAATAAAGTGCATACATGCAGACGGTGGGCAAAAGTATGAAATAACAAACCTAAAGGCAAATGTGTACATCCTGGCAGTTCCCAAACCATGAGGGAAATAAAGTATTCAAACATTATGGTGATTCATAATGTATAAAGGGCAGATAACGTAAAGCAGTTGTGATGATCTTCTATGGCACAGGACATAGAACTTCCCCAAATTATGTTTCCTTCTTTCAGGTAGAGACTTTGATGAAAAGCACTTTTTAAAACGCTTTTATTAACATTAAGGGAAAAATCCAATGCAGTCTATTTTAAATCACATTATGGTTACTTATTCCCACTGTCAAGATCATAATTCTGTAACAGTCTCTTTGATTACAAAGCCACTCGAGCACCCTGATTATTTCTGTTAAACATCTTTTCTGTTTCTTCCATTGTTCCCATAGCTGCAGAGCTGTTTTCGATTTATTAACACCCCAAAGTTGAGAGAAAACAATAAGCTGATTAATGATATGGAAAGTGGGAAACTTAAGAACATAAATCCAGGTGGTCCTTCCTGGTGCAAAGAAGGGATCTTCCATAGGCTGAGGGCCGCAAAGCTAAAATCAGAGAGGAAAAAGGAAAAAAAAAAAATTAAAAAAGCTCTCTTTGGGCAGAGCATTCGCCCTCTGATATTATGCATGAGATTGTATGTTATGAATCCACGTCTGTGCAGATGTTAATTCTGTTGCTTCTTTCTATTTTTTCAGTCCTCTTAAGCTTGAGATGTCCTGGCTATTTGTATTATTTTTGAACACATTTTTTTAACACATATTCTTTTTCAACTACTTCCTTCATAACTTTAGCAACTGAAATAAATTTCATGAGTTTATCCTTTGGCTCTTTATTTCAGATATGTAAATACAATGTATGTTTAGCTAATGCCTGTTCAAAATACAGAATGCTAATAAGAGAACTTTTCTTGATTAATTTGTCAAGCATGGATCTTTGCACAGAGTATCTGAGTTTTTGTAGTATTAATCTGAGTTGCTGCTGATAAAATAAGAATATGTGAGGTTTCATGACAAGAACATAAATTCAAATTAACAACCAAAGAAAGAATTAATTCAGTAGAATATGTATGCCAAAAGAATGTTATAGTTGTAGCTGTTGAAGTAATAAATATTATAAATATTTCTTGCATTTTCATAGTCTCCACATTCTAGTAGCTAAACAAGGTTTAGAAAAAAAAATCAATAATAAATTACACTCCTTCAAACTAATAAATATTCTCGTAACTTCTACAACCCCTATACAAGAATCCAAAACAATAAATCATAAAGCTTGTTTTAGTTTTCCATTTGGCCACCACCCAGACAAAAGCAGGTGGAGAGATTAAAAAGACTTGTTGGGTATTTTTTTTTTCATTCAGTTATCTGTCTGTCTCTTCATTGTTTCCTTGATAGTGCTATTTTCGTTTTCATATATAACACAGTTCTTTGTGTCCAATTAGAGTTTTGTAATATATGGAATACTAGCTGTGGCAACAGAGTGCAATCATATACATGACAGTAACTCCTCAGGATAAAAAAAATGCAGTAATAAATAGTAGCACTCCTAGTTAGAGGACTTTATCCAGTGCAGAAATTGTTTCTGTGATATAATATATACCATTAATTCCAGGCAAATCCATAGAAGTTCATTATACTGTTCAGGGCACATGAAGGAAGGAGAAGTTTTGGAAAGGAGATGAAAATAATTCTGAAGTTTGATTGTATTTTATGGTGAAGTTTTCCTAGAGGGAAAAAGGAAAGGAAATTATATAGTTGAAAATGAGCATAAATACTATAGCTTTGTTCAGAAACGCTCTCAACCTAGATCCTTAGTAGGATGAAGAATGTGAAAAATAAGTGAATGTGTCTGGAAATTGGGGTTGTCTAAAATATCTGGAACTTCATAAAGTTAAAAAAATGTTGCTTTAAATTGAAGTATATTTATTTACTTAATTTTATGTACTTAATTTCCTTATTTTTCTAAGATAGGGAAAGAGCAGGAACAGTACGAGGAGTTTCAGTATCCATTTAAATAAATTTTTAGCAGGGGACAACACTCTCATTTGGCACTGTCTATACAGGTGGGGGGCTGAACCACATGGGGAAAACTCAAATTGGGCACTTCTTCCTCCTCCTCCTCCTGCCTTTTTCCTGTGAGACACTGGTTTCACACAAGGGAGTCTGTTGGTGCTTGTGAGGGGGAGCTGCTGGGTGCTGGGCCAGCTTGTGGTGGGAGGAGGCAGTGGAGCCCCTCAGTGATGGGTGGTGGGACAGGACTGCCACAGGTAACCAGGACAGTGGGACTCCTGTGGGTGATGGGTGGTGGAACTCCTGCTGGCGACCAGCAGTGGCTCAGCCCTGTGTGTCCCCTGGGAGTCCCCAGTTTAAGAAAGACAGGGAATTACTGGAGGAAGTCCAGCAGAGGGCTATGAAGATGATGAAGGGTCTGGAGCATCTTTCCGATGGGGAGAGACTGAGAGAACTGGGTCTGTTCAGCCTGGAGAAGAGAAGGCTGAGGGGAGATCTCATCAATGTTTATAAATATCTCAAGGGTGGGTGTCAAGAAGATGGACCAGACTCTTCTCAGTGGTGCCTGATGACAGGATGAGGGGCAACGGGCACAGACTGAAGCACAGGAGGTTCCATCTGAGTATGAGGAGAAACTTCTTCACTTTGAGGGTGCCAGAGCCCTGGAACAGGCTCCTTCTCTGGAGACATTCAGAACCTGCCTGGACACATTCCTGTGCCATCTGCTCTGGTGAGCCTGCTTTAGCAGGTGAGTTGGACTGGGTGATCTCCAGAGGTCCCTTCAAACCCCAACCATTCTGTGATTCTGTGTGTCATGGCCCAGGCACTGTGGGCAGGGGGAGGACAGGCTGCAAACCTGACGTGGGGTTTCTGGGCAGAGCAGACACTGCACTGGATTCAAGGAATTTCTTTAACTCAAAACAGACAGCACAACTGCCTTGACAGCACTTTGACCTATTTCGTCTCTGCAAGGGATGTCACATCAGCAGTCAGCACATTAAACTTTTATTGGAAATTTAAATCAGAAAATTAGGGATGTTTGGGCCTCAGTTTAGCCTCCAATAGTGTTTGTGGGGGCCAGAAACTCAAGAGCGGGCTTTGAATTTGGTGTGGTTTCCTCTGTCCTTATTTTATGGCACCTTCCCCTCTCTAAGAAGGAAGAGCATGAGTGGGTAGGAAGAAGATGAACAGAAAGAGCCTTTCTCTGTTCCTTTGTTAATTACCTTAAATTTCTAGAGGGAGGTCTGTCAGAGAAGAAGTAGTTTCTATTATTTCCATTGTATTTTTCATCTGTTCGGTTGGCCTGGTTGTAGCAGGAAAGGATCTGTAGGCTTAAGGGTTAAACAGGAGCCCTTTTCACACTTAAGTGGCTGAATGATGCTAATGGCAAAATAAAATCTTCAGAGCCACACCTGCTACAGTAGCTGCCCATAATGTTTTGCTTCTCCAGATAATGGGATGAACATTAGTGCTTGTATCCCACCATAACAGCAAACCTTTTCTCATGCTACATCCTGTTTATTTTCTTACAATTCTTAGGGGGCCAGTAGCAGTGGGGGAGATTTGTAGAAATGAAACCTCGAGTTTTGCAGAACATAAGCATCATGAGGGATATCTGAATCTGTGAAGAGACAGTTAATATTGTGGTTCTTTGCAGCAAATACTGTACTTAAAGGTCATTCATGACAGGGGCTTTGAGAGCATCTGTTGCTAGGAACACACAGACTGAATCTCATTGAAAACTATTTGAGTGACAATCATCACTGTTTCACTATTCATTATCTTTTCTGTTTGGCAAGAAAACTGTACCTTCTCTCCATCGTTCCTGCTACCCAACAAATATGTCAGACATTTTTCAGTTTGACAATTGCGACCTCAAAATCGCCTGTTTCAAGTTTTATTTTATTTCCAGTTTTACACTGCGAAGTGGAATATTTATTATCTTGAAGCAAGTTATAAAGGAGACCTTGTCTGCCGGACTCCAGCCATTGAGCATGATAAAGAGGTGAATACAGTTCAAACAGTGCAAACATCTACTTCATTTAAGAAAACAGAGATTTGAATGTTTTCTCAATGACTTGAGAATAACAATAGCTTAATATTATTTGCATTTGAATCTTCACTTGAAGTTTACTCTTCATCGTGTTTGGAAACCCCCACTGCAGTACAGAGTGGAAATACTGACTGTGAGGCGGAAAGCTGTACAGGCTCTCTCAAAGGTCTACATGCTCTTCATTTGCAGGGAGAAGGGATTTAATATCCTTACAATCAGACTGAAGAGTTTCTGAAACAAAACAAAAAATCAGGAATTGTTGGCAGGCTGATTCATATTGCTTCATTCATTAGGTAAATTAAGCATGCTTGTCTTTAATTCTAAACAGATATTATATTTTAATTCTTTAACATATTTAGCAATATATACATTCATTTAAAAGCCTGTCTGTTCTCCTACCAAAATACTGCCTCCAGAAAAACATGATGCAGTATCATCAACACACAGCTCTACTGGTTTGAAAGATTTCGCTAGTCCTGCTACTATTCCTCCATTAAAAGCACTAGAAATGTCATCTGTTCATCTAATAATGAAAAGACCTTTGCTGGTTAAAAATGTTCACCTTTCTAGTCCAATATGAAAATATGAGAGTAAATCAATTCTGCCATTAACCTGGAAATATTTGTCTTGGAACTGCTGTGTTAAACACTCAGCTGGACATGAGAAATAGCAACTTCTGTGAGCCCCAGCTCTCTGCAGTATCTCAACACCATCCAACAACCACCTGAACTGTAGAAGCTCTTTCCTTCTGAAACAAGACCCTGCTCCCCCAGGGCACAGTCCCCAGCTGCAGTCCCTGCTCATCCAGCCCTGCCATGCTCTCTCATAGGGCCAGGAGCTTGCCTAAGATGCCTGAGAAAATCTCGGCGTTGTTAAAGAGCTGCAGCAAAGTTCACAGAGAAATAAGAAAGGTAAAATGATGGGGAGATGTAGGTTTTTGAGACTGGGTCATTGGTGGCTCAGGGATGCAAGAGGAAGAAGACATGGAAAGATACAAAACCCTAACAGCAAAAAAAGGTGGTGAGTCCAGAGCTGTAGGATGGTTGGGTTGAGCAGTCTGTTGGCCGGGTCACTGGTGGAACTGGCATGTGCGTGTCAGCAGAAGCCAGCAGCCTTTCCTCCACCTGTTGCAGGATTGAGGCAGCACTGGTGTTCAGCCCAGATGTTTGGTTAGATCTGAGCTGTCTTTCGAGTGTGTTGGCCAGGAAAAAGTAATTTTATCACCAACTGCACGAAGATCAACAAGAGCAAGTGCCGGGTTTTGCACCTGGGACATGGCAACCCTGGCTGTACATACAAACTGGGGAATGAGATTCTGGAAAGCAGCTCTGCAGAGAAGGATCTGGGTGTTCTGGTCAACAGCAAGTTGAACATGAGCCAACAGTGTCACTGGCAGCCAAGAGGGCAACCGTGTACTGGGTGCATCAAGCACAGCATCGCCAGCTGGGCAGGGAGGTGATTGTCCTGCTCTGCTCGGCACTGGTGTGGCCTCACCTGGAGCACTGGGTGCAGGGCTGGGTGCCACAGAATGAAAAAGATATTAAGCTACTAGAAAGTGTCCAGAAGAGGGCTACAAAGTTGGTGAAGGGTTTGGAGAGGAGCAGTAATTTAGAGTTCTGCTTGCTGCAGAAAAATGTTTAGATTTCTTAAAGAGAAGTGCGACTTCAAAGAGTTCGATGGTGGGTTCACTCTTATTTACTGCATGGGGGAAATATCCCAAGCCAAAGGCTGCTTACCTTCTCTCCAGAAGCCTGTACCTGCTCACAAAGCAAACTTTCAGGTGTCTTCACTCCCTGATAGCCATTCACTCAGGAGTCTGTGTCCTGGAGCTCCAGAGACAAACTTTCAGGTGAGGGCTGTATCTGTCACAGTGCAAACTGTCTGGATTCTTCTCTTCCTGATAACCATTAGCTCTGGAGTTTGTGTTTTAGAACTCCAGCAGCAAACTTTCAGGTGAGGCTTGATAACTATATGCAGAGCAGACTTTCAGGAGACAAAATTCTCAGGAAAAAAAAAAAATCGAGTAGAATAGCAGAAGGGCTGGCTCAAGCTGGGTTTGAGGAGCAGCTAAAAGTCTCTGGGTTTGTTCAACTTGGAGAACAGGAGACTAGGAGGAGACCTCATCATGGTCTACAGCTTCCTTCCAAGGGCAGGAGGAAGGGCAGGCGCTGAACTCTTTTCTTTAGTGACCAATGATAGAACTTGAGGGAATGGCAGGAAAATGTGCCGGTGGAGGTTTAAGTTGGACATCAGGAAAAGATTCTTTACCTGGAGGATGGTGGAGCACTGGAACAGGGGGTTTTCATGGCCCCAAGTCTGACAGTGTTCAAGAAGAGACTGGACAATGCCCTCAGGCTCATGGTGTGAACTGTGGGGTTGTCATATGCAGGGACAGGAGCTGGACTCGATGATCCTTGTGGGTCCCTCCCAACTGAGGACATTCTATGATTCTGTACTTTTTCATTCCTGCTTGCAGAGGCTCTTTGTGCAGCCTTGAAGATGCCCAGACAACCTGGCCCAGGAGGGGGTGACAGCAATGGGAGTTTATGAATCTGCAAGCAGTGTCTTGAAAATTTATCTTATCTCACAGCAAGCAGCAGCCCTCTTGGAGTACACAGGCACTGAGTGTATTGAATCATAAATATTATGAACCACAACAACCCCCTGAAATGCAGAACACATTTAAATGCTGGTGTTTTACAGTCTGGCTTACAGTGTGACTCACAGCTACAAGTGAAACGTGCTACTGTACCTCAAAACAGAGTACCCATAGACTACACAAATCCTGTTTGACACTTAATGTCTGTTGTATTTTGTTTTGTGTACCAATACAGGGCTGACATTTAATAATTTAAATTTGCAGCAGCTGAAATGGTAATATCAGTTTCTAGCAGCTAATATACAAGCAATATTGGGAGTTTGAACATTCTGTCATTTGTTATAGAAACCCAGAATGGTATAGCTAATATAGATTTTTTTTTTCCCCCCCTTCCCTCCCATAACCACTTAAGGTATACATTCACATGTAGCACATTTAAAAAATTCAGGGTAAGGATCCAGTGGTATCAGTAGTATTACTTATCTATTAATCTACCAACTACCATATGATATACTTTGCAAAACTTTTGTTACTTAAGTGTTCATAACTCTGTTTATTTTTCCACCACATTGCCTCTACACATCACTGAAAATCTCGTTTATTGATTTTTACTGACAAGGACAGAAAACACAGATTTCCTATTTCATATATTACATGTGTATATGGGAACAGGATAGCCATCCTAAATTATTTAGTTTCCCAGTATATGGCATATTTTTACAAGCAAGAATCAGCACATGCCAACACAGAATTGTTAAATAATGTATTGGTTTCCCTTACACTGCACATAAAGTGTTTTCCCTAAGCACCGTTCTGTCCAAAGAGAAAAACATGAGTGCTCAAAAACCCAAATGCATAACAGTACAAACATAAATCCCCATGGGCATATTCCCCATTGTCTCCTACCCATGTCATCCTTTTTGTAAAGTGGGTAGATAGTACAATCAGATCTGAAAAGCAGCTGATTTATTCCTCTTTTCAGAATGGTAAATGAAGATACACGATACAAAACAGCAAGAAATTTGATCCTTGGTCCTCCATAAGCCTCTTTGGTTTGCTCTGAAGTACCAGATGTATTTCAGGTCAGTAGAGATTAGAGTGTATTGGAGCAGCTATAGCAGTTGCCATGAAATGGCTTTCATTTCCCAGCAGTCACTAAAGTGATCATCTGTTCCCAGGGTTTGTTTGGGTGGGTGTGGTTTTTTTTTATGCTATCCTTAGGAGATATCTAACATCTGAAATGAAATAGTTGGCAAATGCTGATTATGCACTTTGGGAAACAGGCACATGCACACTATTTTCCCACTTTTTGTTACAATCTGCATTACTATCTTCATTACTGTTGAAAGGTATATTCTTTGAGCTGGTCACTACTAAATTTCTAGATGCATACAATTCAGAACTAGGCCTAGATCTTCATGTGTATCTGGGGTAGATGCACTCAGCTTCCCCCCTAGCCAAACCATCAGCAGTTTGGTCCAGGCTCCAGAGGAGGTGAAGGCCTGAGCTGCAGCCAGGCCAAGAGCTCCTTCCAGGAGACCCACAGGGAAACAGAATGGTGAACACTGATAAGTTGTGGATACAGGGACCCTCGTGCAGACCTTTCCCACCGTATGCAACTTGACTACGAGTCAACCACTTTATTCTATAAATACGACAGCCTGGATGAGCCCACTTTGAGCTCTCCTTGCTAAATAAGCTGGCTGTATGGCAGTGGTTTTACTACTCACAGGGCAGTGGATGAGCCCAGTTTAAGTTTCGTATCGACCATTTAGCTGAAGTAAATGCACACTAAATACCATGAATCTCAGAGAAGTATAAGGATGTATGATTTTAAATACAGTCTCTGCTTCATGTTACTTAGTAAGCTGGATTTGCTAAAATCTTAAGCTCATATTTACCAAAAGCGACTACAAACTACACTGAACACATGCAAGATAAGGTCCACTTTGCACTCTGCTGGGAAGAACCGAACTGAATGGGGAAGAAAAAACAAATTAAGGCTAACGTGGAAACGTTACAGATATCTCATCTTTGCTGAGAAGAAAAGGATTTATTCAGACAAAACAGCACCTGCAAGATTCTGGACTCTAAACAATATCTGCAGCTGAACAAAACAAAGGCACATGTGAGATCAGTGAAAAGGATCCAATGAGAAGCAAGAAGACCCCAAAGTGAAATAATTGCTATTGGACTGAATCTTGGTAAAGTCTGTAAAGACTGAAAAGTCTGTGGCTTTCTATGCTCAGGTTGGACCTCTGTGCAGGTACCCAGCTTGAACCAGCCCTCCTGCTATTCTGCTCCATTTTTTTTTTTTTTCCGGAGAATTTCGTTTCCTGAAAGTCTGCTCTGCATACTGTTATCAGGCCTTGCCTGCACGTTTGCCTCTGTTGTTCAAAAATATAGACTCCAGAGCGAATGATTATCAGGGAGAGAATGCCTGAAAGTTTTTTTGTGAATGGGTACAGGTGTACCCTAAAAGTTTCCCTTCGGAGCTCTAAATACAGACTCCAGAGTGAATGGTTATCGGGGGAGAAGAATCCACACAGTTTGCACTGTGATGGATACAGCCCTCACCTGAAAGTTTGTCTCTGGAGCTCCAGGACACAGACTCCAGAGTGAACGGTTATCAGGGAGGGAAGACACCTGAAAGTTTGCTTTGTGAATGGGGACAGGCTCCTGGAGAGAAGGTAAGTAGCGTTTGGCTTGAGATATTTCCCCCACGTAGTAAATAATAGTGGACCCACCACCAAACATTTTTAACTTCGAGAAATCCCAACGTTGTTCTGCAGTGAGCAGGACCCTAAATTACCCCCTACGACAGTACCTGTTGCATGCAGAGTTCTCTTGGAAACGCAGTAGTTATTCAGGTGATCTGCTTCACATCTGCCTGAAACAAACTTAACAGGAGTAGCAACATCAAGTGAAGAGGAAAAATTAACTTGAACTAGCATAGTCTTCCATTTTTTTTTAATCTGTAGAGAGTGATTATTTTACCTGTTTGTATTCCGTGCAGTATTACGATAAATGACTATGAAGTAGTTATTAAAAGTACTGCTTTGCAGAAAATGTTGCCATCTGAATACATCTTGATTTATGTCCTGTTTCTGAAGGTGGTAATGGTGTCAGAGCTTTGATAACCTATGGCCCTCACAGTCCCAGATCTTGGCTGTTATCCAAACCACATAGTATTTATTTTATTTCTGGTTTCTGCAAACAAATATTTGCTTCAATATCAATGAAGATTGTGTGCCACTCGCACACATACTCTCCTCCCGTTGTCATTGTTCACAAATGTCTTTTGTGGAATGTCCTCTCCTTTGCAATGTAAATACTTCTAGTGGGCTTCAGTTTCTTCCAGTTTTGAAAATACTGTAGGAAAGAGAGAATAATTTTGGGGAAGAAAAAAAAAGGCAAAAAACCTTATTATCTTTTATTAAAGCATTCAAAATCCTAATTAAAAACATTTGTATTTGCTTCAGCTTTGAACTGCACAGTTCAAACAGTTTTGAGTTGGGATATTATATATCAGAGATGTACAAAATCATGAAGGCAGTGGATGACATGCTTTCAGAGCTGTTATGCGCTAAATCCCACAATCTGAGAATTTGAGGACAAACCAATCAAACCAGCAGAAATGGTTTTAAAAAACATAAGGGCAGGCAGAGTAGATGGCAAACTTCTGGACTTCTTTACCATATAGATTTGCTGTGTAGGCAGACAAATGTCATCAGAGTCCAAACAGGAGTTAGACAAATTCATGAGTTCCTCTTCATAAACGGGCACTGTCACACCGCCTCATGGTGTGTGAGGAAAGGTGCATTTTTTGTGGCTGGCTGCAAACCGAAGCACACCAGAGGAAAAGCAGCTCCCCCGCAGGAAAGTGAGAGTGGGGGATCGCGCACAGTTTTAACACACATTCCCTGGGTAGGAGTTGGACATATGCTTAAAAATTGCAAAATAAGATAGTTTTGCATTTTATTTTAGTGGTACAATGTTACTTCAGCAACATTCAAATTTCAGTTTAGTCTTTAGGCAAATCTTTGCCCGTCACTATATTCTTCCTATAGGTGCCTTTGCATGTTTTCCTTGTTACACAAACTTTGATACCTTTCAGTTCAAACATTAAGTTACAAACTGAGATATGGAGTTGATGTGGAAAGGTCATTTCTCGCTGATACTGACATATGAAAAGACAGACTTTTGCCAGACTCTTTTTAGGAATAAGTTTGAGTGATCCTCCTCTATGAAAATAAGGGGGTTTGATTCTAAAACACTATAACAGAGAGTTCTTCAGGAAATGCCTCGTTTTTAACAAACTGCCTGGCACAGAGAGGGAAATCACATTACTGATTAAAAGCAGCAAATGTAATGAGAATTTAGTTTTCATAAAAATAATACAAGCTGTGAGAGCTGAATGAGGGAATTATATTTTTTGTTGTTTATTAGTGACTGTAGCTACACATTAAAATATGAAATATTAATAAGGACTGTAATAGTTATCATATTTCACATTTTGTCTAGATTTTTCCACATCAGTCTAATTCAAATAAATACCAATGAGCCGCATCAAAAATAAAGCTTCAGTAAATCGAACAGCATGTACCTTTTTCTTTAGAATTAGTTTAAAAGATTAATTTTATTTGCAGGTGTTCCATTTTGATTTCTGCAAATAGTGTCATTCCTAAAGGGTCACAGATATAATCAATAAAAATATCTGAATTGACCTAGAAACATGAAGTAGCAGTTTTTATACAGAGAAGAGTAGAGAATTTTGTTACTTGGCACATACAGATGAGGGACTCCCAGAAAGGAGATCTTGGAAAAGGAATTATAAACAGCCGGAGTTCACGAACACATGTGCTCTCAAATGAACTGCACCTCTGCTGTCTTAAATCCAAGCATGAACAAGGGAACCGTGTTGGCAAAGTTGCAGTACTTGACAGCACATTGGAACATGGCACAGAAAGAAAAAAACACATTTCAGCCATTGTTTATTCTGCATTTCAATTTATTTCCATCTCCTGCTATTTTATTTCTGTAACTGTATTACCTGATTTTGCAAAGTACTTTAGGGATGAAGTGCCGGGAAAGACAAAAAGAGAAGAATATATTTCTTGATTTAGCTGGACCTTATAGAGATAGAAGATGCTTCAGATATTTATAAACATCACCTGTTGCATTGTTCCAAAGTGACTTGTGGATCACAAAGAATTAATTAGTTACAGGAAATTAATGTTCATTAAATAATCTCGTTCACAAAGTATTCAGTAATCAACAGTAATCCTTCAATTTATAAACCTGTTTTCCTAATGGCTGATGTAATGCTCTCTTCAGGTTAAAAGGGCGCAGGTTTGTCTTTTGCAGCAGAAGGTGATGGTGTATTTGCAGAATGCTGACACTCCTCCTTATCTGTCTGCACTCCTGCACTTGGAGAAAATTGCTAGCAGTTCCGATAAGCAGGTACCTCAACCCACAGCTGACAGATGGTTGCCTTTTACAAGGTGAATCCTATTTCTTAGAATGTACAGCGGAAGAGTTTTACCCTGTGAAAAGGCAAGTGCCAGTTGTGGAGGTCTGTTGTAGTGGTGGGAAGCCAGGAACTTGCACTGACTAGAACTACGACTTTTGTGTGAATCATAGGGAATGTTCCCGTGTTGTTATGGGGGCTTGTAAAACAAGGATCCAAATGTACCAGTAAAACAAAATATATTCCTACACACATTCATTTTCTTTCTTCTCTCTCCTCCTTCACACTCAGTAGGTGCCTCTTAAGGGACTTGCCATCTTTGGTTGTTCCTTTGTCTGTGGGAGTGTGTGTTTGCCCATATGCATGTAACGTACAAAAGTATCTATGCATGTAGATAAACCAGTTAGAGAACTGCTATGTGATGGCTGGACTGCAATTGCTTAAGAAGTACAAGTGTGCTATAGCAAATAGGACACAGAGGTAGACAGAAGAGCTTGGTTTTCTTTCAGGACAACTCTTCTGCTGAAATTTAGCAAGAGTTCTGTTGTGTTTGTGTAGTATGTAGCGTATCTGTGCATCCATGGTAGCTACCAATGCAATGGCAAGGCACATATAATCCTTTCATCTGAATATGGGATAGATATTAAAGATCACCACGTTCACCTCCAGGAGCTACTCTGAATTCTTCAGAAATGGATAAGAGGATGTAGCCTGGTGGTATCTGTTTCGATATGCTTTAACAGGGCTGAATATACTGCAGAATGAAGGGCGGTGGGAAACTTACCATTTTAGACAGGCAAAAGATTAGACCTCATATGATTAAAATAAAAAACTGTGAAAAACTGAGCAAGTGGTGCAATAAAATAGAAAGCATATCAAAAGAAATGAGCAGTAAGCATATAGATTCTTTTTTTTTTGGTACTATGGCTGACTATACCGCAGCTGTTGTTGATTAAGGATTAATCACTGCTCCCATTGCAGCTGTGAACAAGATAAAAATAAAGAAATACCACCTTCCTTACGGATGGAGGACTAGACAATAGAGACCCGATAAAGGGAGAATAAAAACACATTTCTGTATAATGAATCTAAGCTCTGCTGGGGGGTATTTGCACAGGAGTGTTCATGTGGGGAGAAACCTGCACTGCTGAGCTGTATATTTTATTTCTCCCCATACCCTGTAGTTCCTGTGGCCTGGATTTACACCAGCTGTGACAAGGTGCAGCAGAAATCTCCATTTAGCTCTATTTTCTGACTACACAGTCCATTTACTCCAGCTGTGCATTCTTTATCAGGATTTGGCCCTTTGTATAAAGGTGACTGCTTCCTTGGCTCTGGTCCCAGTGGGGTGTTTGATAACTTTGTCAGAAAGAATCAACAGAATTTAATGACTGAACAAATAATAGGCTGTCAAGGAGACTTGAGTTACAGGAGCCGAAAGATAGTCTGAAATGCTTTTCACTTCAAAGAAACCTAGAAAAACTTCGTCTTAATTTGGCCTTCAGAACTTTGACATCAGGTTTTGCTTGTCTGCAAGCATCAACTCAAACACAGGTATTTATATGACTCCGTAGTCCTTGTGAGATGTTTCTGGCAGGCTGCTTTCCCTCAGGTTGCTTACATATGGCATAAGAAGGTACTGCAACTACTTTTTCACTTCCATTCCTTTATGAAAAGTATTACAGGGTGTACTAGAAAATAATTCCTCTTCAGCTTTTTCTAAACCACTCAAACAGGGAATTATCCCTATTACAGAAGATTAAAAACACACAGAAAAACTATTTCTATGGTTTAAAGATATATTTTAGTAGCGCTCTCGAAGCAAATTTAGTGACACTAAAATCAATGGATATTCTTACAGAAATAATCTCTAGTTTTTATTTTATAGGCAGATGTACAGTAAGAGTTAAATAGAATAATACTTAATGTGCAATATGTTTATCCAACACCAGCTTTTGACTTTGAAAAGGGGTTTGTAGGGCAAATACCCTTTGAAGACCAGGAAGAAATCCCCCCCGAGCCCTGGGGGTCTGGCTGTCACCTTCCTCCAGGTCAGCCAAGGAGATGGTGTGACAGGGAGGGCAGGGGGACAGACTCACTTGCTCTTGGAGAGCTGGGAATGCTTTTGGAGCTGCATCACCACACTGCTGGGACACAGAGGCCTGATGCTGCTGTGATAGACAGCCAGGGGCTCAGACAGCTGTTCGGTAAAGTGATGGTTTACCCCTCACAAGAGGAATTTCATTAGGCCCAGCTTTGAGCTGAGGATTTGTCCAGATGACCTTCAGAGGTCCCTTCTGTGATTTCCGAACACTGACTGTACTCTGAAAGAATTTCTACAGTCCCCAAAAGCCCTACAGCTGCTCAGTTGGGCTGAAAGTCCCCCAGGGGAAGGAGAAATACTGATTCTGTTTGCTTATCTTCATACTGACAGCCACATCTCAGTCAGCTCTAAACACTGAGCTGGAGGCTGCTTTACCCAGAGTATCCCACTCAATCCCATCCATTGAAGCTGTAATAAAAATTCAGAGTTTCATTTGGCTGGAAAAATGAGAAGACACTTGGAATTAGGGCAGATTTGTAGTCAGTTCTTCTCTGCAATGATGGATCCATCGGTCTCTTCTTCCAGGATGTTTGTGGTGAGGGTTGGTTGTAAAAGGAAGCTGTCAGGTCAGCTTTTAAAAGTTCACCTTTTCACATCATTGGTTCTCCACTACAGAAAGTATTTCTTCTCTCTTCATACCATGATTCAGCTCAGCTCGAGAAGTTAGATGTGCAAAGGCATGACACAGACATATCTCCCATTTCTACGTTCAACAGAATAAACAAGGCAAGAACAGGAGCAACATGCAGTACGAAGATTAAGAAATTCTGTTTCTAGGCAGGCCTTTTTCCTTACCGCTTAAGGCAATAAATCATTTCAATTAGACATAATTAAAACAGTTTGCATTTGAAATGTAAATTAAAATTGAAATCAGTATTATACAGTTCTCTCCTTCCACATTCATCTCAACTATCAGGATACTGCATATCTATCTACTCTTGCCATAGATTAAGTCATAACTTGCAATTTTTTTTAATATAATCTGTGGTTGTAATCAAGCACTGGTATATCGACTATTGTCATCAATTCCACAGTTACACAATCTTTTCCAAGTTCCTGTCCAGATACCTCTGGGCTTTAAATCCTTTATTGCCTTTTCTAATTTTCCCTTTTCATCTAAGATTAATTAAAGTACAGACTTTATTGTCTTTTTGCTATTCCATTCAGCTTTCGGGGTGTTTTTGTTCTCCACCAAAACAGTGGTTCTGTGAAGATTTAATACACCGCACCCATGTCTATGAGTGTGAACCCAACAAGAATGCCATAGCAGATATGGGCCAAAAATTATATAAAAAGAAATAAAGAAATCTTTTGTACTCCATTATGCAAAAATACAACATTATGATATTAGAGCATACAGCAGTGGACTGATTAATTAAGATAATAAAACTGATGTAATTAAACATGACTTGGATTCCTTTTATTAGACCTTCTGTTGTCAAATAAACCTTTCAAACTCTGTAAATACTCAAGCCAAATTACAGTTTCAGTTGCTATGCAGGGGATTTTGGTTACTTAAGGTTGTAATTTTTTCCTGATTTTCACTCTTTTAGAGCATCAGGACCAACGGTTGGAATAAACGCATTGATTTCGTTGTATTGTCAGTAGGTCACTAATCAGAGAAGTCATTGATTAGACAGTAATCTGACAATTAAGTCTGACATTGTCTCTGGTGTCTTGGCAATGGGAGAGCTGCATTTTTCTTTAAACTCAGCCCTTGACCTTGTTGCTGTCACTGTCTGGAGACTGAAATGAGGGTTCACAGTAAGGACGATGCTCTTATCCTTTGGGTTTTTTCCATCTTGGGACTGATTGTGATGTGTTTTTCTGCAATTATCTCTTTTAAAAATGAAGACACTCCATTCCTGCACATCAGTGATGTTTTGACAGGATGTTAAAGCACTTTAACCGTTTACTCCCTACCATTTCCTGAAAACTGATTTTTAGGATTCATTCATCCAAGTGATGAAGTAACAGTTTATAAACCTTCATTTTGTGGGGTCGTTCTGGTTGCCTCTTGAGGAACTCAGAGCATCACTTGGTGGTAAGTGTGATTGTACGTGAATATTACAGAGCTCCTTCAGCCCATGGGTTCAAGCCCATCCAATGTGTTCCAGCAGCATCCGTGGAGAAGGGGCAGTGAAATGTGATGTTAATCTCCCTGGATAGTACTGGAATGAGTAATTCTTCCAAACTAACAAGAAGACACAATGTTAGTCTTGAAATTAGACACTTGGGCTCCGGTCCATCATTAATCAGAAAAGCACTTGAGCATGTCTGTACCTTTAGGCATGTGCTTAAGTGTTTTGCTGCAGTGGGGCAGGCTAAAGTAAATGCTTAAATGATTTGTCAAGCTTGTATTTCAACATGTTGTCGTTAACATTTATATATAGCAGCAGGGATGCATGTTGTTTTCTACATGGAGACAGGAGACAGTTATCAGGCTCTCATTTCAATGAATTAAATCAACATCGCTTTAAATTAACTCAGCTACATGAAGCTGTCAGTGCTGTCATAAGGAAAGATCCATTGTCGCTCTGTGATCCAGGGGAAGTCAGTGGTACCCTATCAGCTCACCAGAAACAAGGTCTCCCTTGGTACCACAGGATGCCCATCACCACTCATTTTCAGAGTGTTTCCAACTCAGCAATATTTTATATATCTTAGAAACATGAACAGAAGAACAGTATTTAGAAGCCAGATTCTAGAATGTATTTGCCTTTACCTTGGAAAAAACTATTGTATTTTCTACTGTCAACAGAAGAAAACTAAAAATCAACACATCTCATGAATACTGCTTGTATTCTTCCTGTCTCGCAGGCCCGTATGATATATATCATAGTGCTTCATTATATACTGATTGCTCTAAAACCCAGTGGTAGATTATAGGCTTACATTGGTATTTAAAGGTATATGTCAAGATTTTTAAGTCTTCCCCCTCCACTTTATCTTAAAAAGTTTCTACGTTAACACAAACGTAAGAAGCTAAACAAATTCTAGGGAAAAAATAAAATTTTTGAGGCATGCAGCAAGTACTCAACCTGCATGGACCAGTGCTTAACTTATAAAATCTACTGATATTAGTAGAGTGAGAATTTAATAAAATAGTACTTATCCCCTAAGAAGCCTATACAAGCATTAATCAGTCTTTGTGAAGTATGATTCCTGCTTGGTTTGTTCTTGGTTTGCATGCATTTTTGCTTCAAAAAGGGGATGACTGGAAGAAGACGAGATGGCTATTTCTGTGGGGAGCACCTAAGCACAGTGAGGTGCTGCCAAAGGCTTCAGGGTGAGGCAAGAGACAAGGAATCACAGCAGGACACTGTGTCCTCAGGCAACTAAGTGTCCTCTAATTGCAAAGAGAGGAGCTCTAGTTCCTCTGCTATCCTCTGATTATGAGAGGAGCTCATCCAACCAGGCTCAAGACTGCTTTGGGAATTTGCTGTTAGGTGGAGGTCTAGGCAGATCCACCTTGACTGTCTGATTGATTTGGCATCTGCAACAACTGATGTACATGCTGAAGTAGTGCTGATTTTCCTCACCGGAAAATAAACTACGTCAGGACAGGATTATTGCTTAAACTCAGGGAGTCTGCTCCAAGTTTACTAAAATACAGGGCAGAATTTTGACACATTCAGTTGCTTCATTGCTCTTTGTTATTAATGAAAAGCTGCCTATACAGAGCTAAATATTTGTATTCAAAAGGAATATCTAAGCTTGTTCATGATTCTGAAAAAACCGTAACTTTCTTTAAAAGATCCACTACGCTATCCTTCCTGCCCCCACCTTTTGTTTTCCTCCAGTTCTTTTCTGTTCTCTCTCCACTTCTCCCAGCCAGCATCCTATTTAAATTGTTTCCAGCACCACTTCCAGCACACTGGTCTGATGTGCTTCGGTACACTTTTCTCCAGGGGGGAAAAAACAGTATCCAAGATATTCTACTTACTTAACCTGCCTTTTGATCAGCTGTCCCTCAATGGAAAGCCATCAGATTTCTTTCTTTTTCTTCAGTGATGTGTTAGTGGCCTTCAACACATTTCTATAATCCACGACGAGTATCTGATAGTAGAAATGTAACACATTCAGCACTATCAATTTCAAACACAATACACAAGAGTAATAGATGTTAAAAATTGCCTGGACCACATAGTATATTATCAAAAAATAGATTTCTTAGAGGAAACTCTAGGTTTAAATGAAAGGTGACATTGTTAACGAATGTCATCAGAGTGATAAAGTGATAGACGCCTAGTCATTCCTCTCTACAGACCTTCCTGAACAGAGGGGCTGTATAAAAGAAAGGGGTATTTGTTAAGGAAAATTGGATGGAAAACTAAGCGTATATGACATTTATTGTCTTTTCTTCAGCTCCTGTCTACTATAGTAGTATATCTAAGTGTTTGTATTTAATTTTGAAGCATATAGTGATGAAAGGTATAAGCATACCTTAGAAAACTCTCCCCCACTCAAATTCATTTCACCTGTATTGCCCTATCTCTGTCAATGAAATGAGAAAAATTAAAGCACAATATGTAGAAAGGTTATATTACCCTAGGAATCTGCATATAGAAGAATACATTAGGAAAAAAACCAAACAAAACCAAAAAAAACCAGCCCCCCTCCAACTAATTTCTGGAATGAAATAAAGTTTTCATACAAAAAGACATCTGCCAGAAAACAGTGTTTACAATGTAATAGTTTAATGTATTTCTTATATCAAATTCTGCTTACCAGATAATTGATAACAATACAATGGGGGGGAAAAAGGTATTTCATTCAATGCAATTTTATGCAAATATCCACCTTCTTGCACACGGTTTTGAGAACAGGACATGACAATAATCACCACCCATCCCTCAGAGAAACCCAGATCTCCCTCCTTTAGTCATCCTTCCTGTAGCAGTGCGGGAACTTGTGTACTTTTGTCTGGATACTACAGTCTTGTCTGGCTATTTCTGACCAAGGTCCTTTTTAAAAAAGAAAGATTAAAAAAACCTCAATCATTTTTTTGGGCTGTCCAAGAGCAGAAGAGCAAGAACATGCTAATAAAGACAATAGTTCTGTACTGATTTTCCCTGTACTGTAAGTACACTAAAACTGCAGAAGAAATGTTATTTACAAAAATACAAAAACTAGCTACAGCTCATCTGTAATACTCACCAATAGGAAGCACTGGCAAATACCCACTTATTTGCTACATGTAATCATTTTTGATATCGTTTGCTCTTCTAATTCACAAGCCAAAATGCTTAAAATTCCAACTGATGGGTCTTTGTCATTATTATTCATTATGCTTTGTTAAAGCCATTTAATCACGTGCAGGTCCTACAAAGGATTTCTTCCCCTTTCTCTTTTTAACAAACATGATTTTGAAGGTAAGCTTGCATAGCAAATAACTTATCTGATAGAAATAATTACAGACACCAACAGGAAAAAAAATCTAATCTGCTGGGATTTGTTCTTTGCTTTCATTGTCCTGCAGCACCATTTTACCAGGAAGTGCTCTGAATAATTTAGGGGTTGCTGATATGATTGCAGTGTCTTCTGATGTTCACCACAATTGCTTGAGGTCACTATGCTATCTGGTTATATTTGATGCCTGAGGAAAAACGAAGCTCTAAAACTGAAGGCAGCCTAGCAAATAGAAAGATCATTCCAGTTGGATATTACAGGCCACTTAAGGTGGACGGTAAGAAGAGGCAAATATTGGGATGATATTCAGAAATATGGTGGTTTCAGAGGTTTATCTTAATTAAAAAAAAAAAAAAAAAAAATTATTAGATTCCCCCTACCCATGTTTCATGTTAGTGAGCTAAGAGTTGTTGCTTAAGTCAATCAACATAAGCTATTAAAAACATTAAGTTATAAAGCCACCTTCTCACTAATAATATAGCACTCTGCAGCATGGTACCCTACTCAACCATGGATCTCAAGTCTCTTCTTTTTCCCTCAAATAAAGTGTTTAAATTGAAAGATCAGCCACTTTCAAAGTTACAAATAGCAGAGAGCACTATACAAAAAGTTTCTCGTCTTCCTCCAGAAATACATTAAAAAAAAGGGGGGAGGGCAGAGAGTTGCACCTAGCCTTCCCCTTAAAAATATCATATTATTAGCAGCAATGCTAGTACTCTGCTACTACTAACCCAATTAACTGTGTACCAATCAAGGAAATAAGAGCACATGTCTGAAATACTCGTGTTCTGAGATTCTGTCTCAATTTATTTACTTACAATTAGACAGATATTAAATGAGGATAATGTTACACATTTTGCTTCATCTACAGTGCTGTTTATCTGTGGGAGCTAAGGTAAACTAGAGGAAGTCAAGATCCACAGAGGGCATAAAACACTCAGGTTTTCGATTCAGCATTTTGTACCTAAGTAGTATTGATGATTTCTACTCAAAATGAAGTCTGGTTCACATTGCCTCTGAATCATCCACAGTTGAGTTGGCAGGGATGGGAAGATGGGAGAGTTGCTGACTTTAAGTCTTCTTCAAAGAAATGAATGTAGAAAATAGGTAAGAAAGGTTGGACTCTGCAGATGTTTTCAAACTATCTCTTTCAATAGGCACCTCAGCCTTTCAGTTGAGATTGTGATAACAAAGCAACTGTAAATGTCTTTAGCAACTTAGGAGGTATAATTTCCCTAGTTCAAACTAAAGGAAGAAAAAGCTAGTTATCCCTACACACTTAGGACTAGTCCTTCCACTTTGGAAGAGAAGAGCAGAGAGAAAAGATCACTGATGGTGGTGGCTTCCTCTGACCCCCAGGCCATGGAGTGGAGCCAGGGAGCAGCCCAGGCAGAACTAAACAGTAGAATCACTGTTTCTCCACAGACACTATTTGCCACCTCAAGGACCTACTTTCTTTGCTGTACCTGAAACAAACCCTCACTCTGCTGAAGAGCATCTGCTCAGGCCTTTGGCAATTCTTCTGGTCTCCTGGTTTGGTCTCCCTAAAGACTGCAAGGAGTGGCTGGTTGGGGGTCTGGCAGCCAGACAAGGTCAACCCACCACGTGTCTGAATTTGTACAAAATCATGTACTTTAAATATGTATTTGCGTCATTACACTCTTATTCATTGGCCAAACGGGAAAGTCTGGGACATCTACTTTTTGCTGTTCAGTAGCTAAAGACCAGCAGATTTAATATCACTTATTTACAGATAAGTGAGAATGTTGGAACAAGCTGCTCAAAGTAAGCATGCTCTAACCTTTAAGATTTAAGATGTTTGTAGAATAATTTCAGTTGCTTGCATTAATTACAACTGAAGAATAGCCTGGGGTAAGAATTATCCCTGCTGTTTCAAGGCCTTTTACATTCACCTGTGTGCTGGGAAAATCCCAGGAGCTGTCACGCAGAGTGAAACCCATGTAAATATGGGCTATGAATGTGATAGCTTCTCTCTTCGATGTTGCGGGCTCTATGTGAATCACTTCCTGACTTGATTCATCTAGTAATTCTGTGCAATTAATAAATCTGAAAGAAACACACCCTGTCTGTTGCAAAAGTGAAAAAAAACAAATACAGAAAAAAGGTAAAGCATGCAACCAAGTTGTTAACTTGAAATCATTTCCTCAACTGAAGGAGGTGCTGATAGGTGGTTGGAGCTGTAACTATAGCTACAGACGCTGTCTAGAAGTGAAAGATTGCTATTTTGTTATCTAGCATGATGTGTTCAGAGATAGTAACTAGTTCTTAGTCCTGGATGCTGGGCATCTTGGAGCTGTACAAGAGTGACATGCAAATCCTTCTACTAGACTTCTTGCTACACGTTGATATGTGGATTGTTGGAGATAGGGAGAAAAAGGGTTCCATTAAGGTTACTGTTGGTTTTTTATAAGGACTTATCTGGCTACAAATGACTCAGTGTTGGTTTTTTTGGTTTTGTGTTTTGTTTGGTTTTTTGTTTTGTTTTGTTTTGGTTTTTTGTGGTTTTGTGTGTGTATTTATTTTTTTTTTTAGTTTTTATTTGATGGAGTGATCCAGAATATTGCAGTAGGAACCTCAAGTCACCCAAGCCAACAAGGTGTCTACAAGCACTATGATTTCAGCACCTTTCTTGCAGATAAATTAATTCATAATGTGCTTATTCCTAACATTTTCTTTGGATTTTTTTCATGATAAAAACAATAGAGGCTTGAGATGTGAAGCAAAAGCCTTAGAAGGAGAGGTGCGAGAGATGTGTGTGGTCCTAAGAGCAAAATCTGAACCTAACAAAGATGTTGTGATGCACAACTTAACACTGCCATCAGATGGCCAAATGTATTTATTATTGTGCAATGGCATCTCAGCTTACTGTCTATGGTAAGCATTTCTAATTCTGGATAGCCCAGTTGAGTCACACAAACTGAAAGCAAGACAACGATGGCTGTTTTCAGGTTTTTTTTGAAATATAGACCTGATCCTGCAGCTAACTTTGGGAGGGTCAGGTCTTAAGAAATGCCTTGCTGATGCCTACAGGGTTCTGTGCAGGCACAGGTGTTCATTTAAGTGGAGTCATTTATTCAATTTTTTTCTTTATTATGAAAATAAAAAACTAGTAATGAGAAAATCACCTTTTTTCCGTGGCATATCAGTTGTTTGCAACTTCCATACAGTCCCATCTGGAAGGAAATATTACTGAACAGTTGCATTCAGCCCCCAAAATTCTGTAACAAACATGCAAAGTAGTTATAGAATCAAGTAGTGCAATTTAATCATTGTCTGTAACAGCAGAGGCAAATGAGCAAGTGCACAAGAAAGTGGCATACCAGAGTGAAACACAGTAAGGATCAATTTGATGATCAGTGTTAGTCACAGGCAGCTCTTGGCAAAAAGCTTTGTGATAGCACAAGGTGGGCTTCCAGGTGAGCTAGGCAACTCTGAAGTATCCAGCAAGGCCACAGATAGAATCACGCTTATCTTTGTTTCCGTACTCCGGGAACTGAACAGCAATTTGCCAGCATTTTTTTTTTCTGTGTCTTGCTGCTGCTCTAATTACCAATGGAATGACCATACAGGCACATTTTACACTGTCAATACAGACCTATGTAAATGGTATATCTAAACAAGTACATCTGCACACATCCGACATAAAAGCTATCCAACCCATGCAGAACGTGTAGTTTGGTTATCACTCAGAGCCAAGAGATGTCAAAGCTGTGCATTAGCTAGGCTGATCCGTGTTGTACCATAGAACCTTGGGGACAGCAACATCAGTTTTAATTGTAGCTACTCACTTAAGAGTCTCTTAGAAAACCTTACAGAGCTACAGCAACCCCTATTTTTCTTACAACATTCCTCCCTAATGCAGAATTTAAAAAACCTCCATAGTGTCCAGGGTATCCTTGAGATGCCATCAAGACATTCATACTATGGCTGTTGTCTAAGTCCCATTATTTCTGTTTGTGTCAAAAAATGCAGCCTCCTCTGGCTGTTTTCTGTCCAAGGCCTCCAGACTTTGCAGATGATTGCTTCAGGGCTTTGAAAAAGGTGTAGTCTAGGGCTGCTTATGTGTTTACCTGGCACAGGTGCAAAACAGCTCATGGTATAGCTGCTCCTCGCCATGCTCGGACAGTTTGTCACAGGGAAATGCATAGCATCTTTGAACATATTTAGCCCATCACCTTAGGATTTGTTTTATTTCAGTGGTTTTTTCTGTGTGTCTTCAGTCATCAGAGGTGCTGAGAGGACTATAAGGTTTTTTGTTGTGGAAAATGTCAGTAAGTACCACCATTGGTGCTGTCTTGAACTTAACAAAATTATATCTTGATGAGATTTGGAGTCTACATCCCCTTCATCCCCATTCAAAACATTCTGTGGTTTTGTGGGGGGTTTTTTGTTGTTGTTTTTGTTGGTTTTTGTTCTTGTTGTTGTTTTTGTTTTTTGTTTGTTGTTGTTGGTTTGGTTTGGTTTGATTTGATTTGTTTGTTTTTCTATGTCCAGGGACGAATGCGATGAATAAAATGAAGGATAATATATCTAATCTATACTGAACTGCAAAAATAGTTTTACTCTAAATTATTACCATTGGTTGATTGTCAGTCATTACTGACAGGTATAACATGCCAGTTAAAATCTACTTGACAAGTATGATGAAATAGTATCCACTGGTAAAGCAATTTCAAGAAACTAATGCATTAGAAGTACGTATTTTTTCCTGTTTATACTTGCTGCTCTAAGCCACAGATCTTTTGTGGTACCAACATGAACTCCTTCAAGTTATGCAGGCCTGTTTTTTTTTTTCCACATACAATGACCCTTAACAACCCCTCAATTTTACTGTTCATTTGTGTTCAATATAAAAAAATCTCTAAACTTCTTGTGGATGATTGATCTCATCCATGCCCCATCTTCTGTAACAGTTTAGAAATAATCATCCTGCCATCTTAAAATAAAACTGCATTTAGTATTGAAATCGCCACTTAAATTTCTAGCAGAGTACTCCTTGCTGCTTTAATTCAGTTGTGAAGGGCCTCATCCTAGGCAGATGCTCTGACAATCACAATCCACATTTCATCTAGTCTTGGAGAATAGTTTCGCACCAAATTCATATGAATATTGTGTAAATGTGGATTTTTTTTCCACTGCACTTCTCAGCTGCTCTAGGGAATTTCTGCTAACACTATCTTCCCTAATCTTTGCTTTCCAGATATAATTTTAAAGGTGGAGGGGAAAAAAAAAATCAGATCTGTCTGCCACATAGGTTTTATCAGAGGCTTAATGATTTTATATTCAATTTTACTGACTACTCCTTTTAAAATGCAACTGTTTACACAAAGAAAACAGGTTTAGGTTTTTTTATTGTCCATCTTCCATATTCCATTCCATCCTCTTACCAGTCTGAAACAAGCGGGCATCTCCCCAGTGTTTTGTTTGATGGTATCTATTGCTTATGTACTACTGGTTGTATACTTATTACTGTAGCATCTTTTCTCCTAGTTCTTTGTAGTTAGTGATCAAGCTGTGAGGGAACAGTATTCAACACTTATTAGACGTTTGTGTGTCTGGACATCTTTGTGTACTTGCACACATACGGTAGGATTTTTCCAGTTTTGTTCACAATTCAAAGTGCCTTTTTATTCTCTTCTAGTGGTCTGGAGAAATCACACTGGCAAGTATGAGGATAAGAAGATATTTCTGTGGGCCACTGGTTCCACCCTGCTTTGTTACATTTTCTATCAAGCACATTATGGTACATACACATAATATTATAAGCTATAACTTGAGATTTAGGTCCTCCAGTACTTTGTAGTGTTGCTCCTTTCACAGATCAAAATGTCACCTTTGTAAGGCGGATACCTTGAAATTAATCCAAATAGCAGTGCGGGGAACAACTGCCTTGCACATTTATTCCACATAATGAAATTCCTTTGTTGCTGTAAGTTAGAATCTCACCAGCTCACCGCTTTCCTACAGCTGACCTTTCAGTGCTAGTTTAACTAAAGATGCACTTCAGTGTGGGTGCCCCTACTCAGTCCATCACTTCTCATTAAAAAAAAAAAAAAAAATCTTGTTCTCCCTTTTTCTCTACTCTCTAGTTGAAATAGACTCCAAATTTCATGCTAAGTTTGTAGTGATTCCTTAGGGGTTTTTTTGACTTTTGAAATGGTCATGTTGAGTTCTCAGACTTCTTTAAATGGTGACACTGTTGCATTTTTCATACTAGGCGCATTGACAAAAAAACAATAGTCAACATATCCAAATTGGTAATGAACAGAATCATAGAATATTAACCACCTCATTTATTGATTGCCATTGAAGACTTAAAGTATTTTTTCCTAAAGAAATATTTTAAAAACTAGCTAGTAACATACGGGCCATAAACACAACCTCCACACCTACCCACTAAGAAGGAAACCTTCCCTTTCTCAGTTCCAGTGGAAAACAGGTAACTTTTTGCTGCTGGCCAGTGTGGTGCTGCCTGATGCTTCACTGTAGATAAGAAATCACATCAACCCACTTTAATTGCTATATATCTCGAGCTTCTGGGGTTTAGTTTCAAATCATCACCTTTTACATTGTACAGAGCTCATGGGAAACTAAGTTAATTGTCTTTGTCCATCTTTGTCCTTGTCATCTATTTATGAAAATGATGGCATGTCCTCTGCAGAGCTGGAAGAGAAGTGTAGATTAATCTGTGGGCTGAGACTACCCAATACATTATACTTCTGTCTTTAAGGTCTCTCTATTCCTGACTTACAATAATAAAACAAAGCAAAAGTCACAGGAAAGTCTTCCTAATACTCCTTAAAGGAGTGGTTAACTGGTTTTACCTTTACAATTTATATGCTTTTGAGGGAGTAACCTTTCCATGCACATCCTGAATTTCTTTTCTCCTTTGACCAGGGTGCCCTCTGTGTCCGAATCGTGACTGTTCAGGCAATTCATTTTTACTTTGTTCTGAGTAGTGACAAGCGACATGATCTTCAGGAATAATTACCGTGGATAGCCCTATGTCTTTAAAGGTACAATAGGCAAATCTCATAATATAAAAACTCCTCTGAAGGTGTGCTATATAGAAGTCAAAGAGGGTATGGAAAGCTCAGTGCGATACTAACAGAATTGTTGGTTCATTCAGTCAGAAGGAAGGGGACCAGATCCTCAGCTGGTGCAAGGTAGCTGAATTCCAAGAAAATCTATAGTGCTGCTCCCCTCTTGTGTCGGCACAGCACCTTTTATTTTCCCTTCTGTGTTTGGCACATGTCAGTCTGGCTCCTTGCCAAGCCATGAAGGTGAGAAAAGGGGCCCTCTCCTTCCTCTGATGGACTGGAGCCTTTCCCTAAGGACTTGAGCTGCTTTTCCAAAGCTGGACCTTCAAACCCAAACACTGCAGCACCTGAGCCCCAGCTCAGCACACAGCGGGGCTCGTTTGTTGATAATGCTTCTCCATTGATCCAGTGGCATTACAGTAGCTGAATTAGGCCCTTTATGCCCTACTCAAGTGACACAAGAAATTACAGCTATAACTCAGATTTCCCCTTTATCCCTGAGCTGTTTTAACTACTTAACCCACTTGGCTTCCAGACGCCCCCCTCGCCACCTTCCCAGGTTTTTATAAGTTGAGCAACACATAAAGGTGCAATGCTATTTTCTTCATAAATGAGAAGTACAGTTTGGATCTATAAGGGGAGTACATATTGCATATCCAAGCATACAGAAACATAACAGGGCACCCACGAGAGCTGAGGATGGCTTCAGAAAACAATCTATAAATCTCCGGTGTTATCTTTCTGACAGCCTCCTAATCTCTGCAGGTTGTTATTAAGAGCTGCATTAAACTTGCCTGTCATTGATCCCGGCTCTCACTGCTTCTCAAAGCGATCCACTTCCTGTGATCAATTAGAAAAAGAGGCAACAGCTTCTTAAAAGCATCTTTACAACAGGACCCTGAGATAACATATCTCCCCTAAATGTGTGTCCTCTGACATCTACATCATACCTTGTCAAAGTACAGCAAGCATTTGCACCACCAATAATCCAGTCTTCTGAAACAAGTAAAAAAGCTTAGGTTTCATCATGTTGAATCATCATTCTTGCCTCCAACTTCTCCCTCAACAGAAATGGTTATGTTAAAATAGTGGTTGCAATTTCTTGCCATTAATTTAATTCCGAGTCAGTTTTAGGTAAGCTCTGGATAGGAAGTAGCCTCTTCTCAGTGATTTACCGGGGAAACAGAATGTGAAACTTCTGCCTCCCTGTTAAATCTCTGAGGAGGAGTCTGGCTTATTGTCCAGATGGAGCACAGAATCTTACTACTCCTAAGAAAAATGTTTAAAAATGAATAGCATGTGGCCGTCTTTAGTAATAAGGAGTTAGATCGGGTGCACCATTTACATTCCTATTATGGAAACTGCATTTCTGTTGACCTCTGTAGTAGCTGGAAAAGGTAAAGTTCCCATTCCATCTAAGATAAAGTCCCATTGTGTTGATGAACTTCAATTTACTTAATACATGCCTACCCCAAAGAGATTACCATCCAAGTATTGGAAGACAATCAGCTCCCTGGTTTTTCTATAGGAACCTGAAGGTAGGGTGGAGAAAAGGATGTGGAGAGGGAAGAGAAGTAATACTATATCCTGGTGCTTGGTGTGGTGAATGTTATTTTATACTGGATTATTTAATTCCAGAACAGCTTGCATCACAAATATCAATACTGGACTTTCGTGTGCCACTCCTTCTTTTTTCCTTTTTAAAATCTTATGTTTAAAAACTAGAAGGAGATTGGCCTTCAAACTACTATACTTTTTTAATCCTTGGAGTAGTCTGTCACCTTAACAAGGAAATACAGTTTAAGAGGAAGATAATGATCTTTTGAAATTAAAATACATATTCTCCACGCTTATTGAACTATGTCAAGATAAAGTAGCACAAATTCTCCCTGACTGGTTTTTCATTTCACATCTTTGTAGCCACTGACAGTCTGACAAAGAAAGCCAATCTCGGTGTGCCTTAGCTTTTAGAAATTAAGGTGAGGCATTCTAAAATTGCAGCAAAAGGATGGCTCTGTCTCAGTGTGCACTTGCAATGCTCCGTGTAATTAGCAGGCTAGGCAGTAGAGCTGTATTTAGCTCACTAGCTCTTAAATGGAGTTACTTTCATTTGTTTACTGAACGTCTCTACCCACTAAAGGCTAATGAACTAGTAATGGATCTGTCAGAAAACGGAAAAGACAAATACCTCTAAATGTTGCTATTATAGCTTAAGAATGTGGCTATTATTGTTCCCCTAACTCATGATCTTCATAAGATGGAAGGCGGCAGGAGATTTGGTATTCAATGGGTGTAAGGAACCACGAGCATAATTTATGTACTGATGGAGTGGAAGGGAGGAGAGTAGCAAGCCTCAGGAAACAATAAAATAAACCAGCATATTCTTCCTGCATACTTCTGCTACAGCTTTCCCATCTTCAGTTCCATGCTCCTGTGTAAAGTATATTAATCTTCCCAATTTTATTTATACTATATAAAGCCTTAAAGTCTGAATCAAAAGCAGTGTCCTGCTGCCATTAGATACTGCAGTTACACAGAGAGTCTCGAGTCTGTAAAAACTTATGACAGAGTGATTCTCCCTGATTCCCACGGGTGGGGAAGGGGGACACAAGAAGGGATGGATGAGTCTCCTTTTCTAACATGAAGGCCTGTATTGGAAATTAAAAAAAAAAAAAGAAAAAAAGCCCCATCTGGGATATGGGACTTGCAAGGAGCAAAGCCTGGGCCACCTTCACTTGCTCCATATTTGTGACCATCTAGATAGACTGAGGACTAAAAGACCAGGATGTACTTGCATCTAATTTGCCAACAAATGTAGCAGAATATCTAATAACCTTTCCTGCAGAGGCAGGAAGACATTAGACTCACTGTAGCAAGTGATGGAGAGAGATTTCATCACTACATGGCACTCTTGGTACAGAGGGTGGATGAAAGTCAATACCATGGAAGGGAAATGCATGGTTGATGGGACTTGCATCCTTTCTTGGCTCTGTGGTGTGCACATGACTTAACTGCCTTGTCTAAGGTTGCTCAGGATGTCAGTGATGGGTTCTTGAAAAACACCTATTATTTCAGCCTAAATCCTTGGTCCTATTTAACCAGTTATGATACCACCTCCCTCCATCTCTTTCCCTTCTAGGACTGTCCTTGCTAGGAAATCTATAATATACCAGTTAGAAAGGAAAGGATCTGTTGTGAGCCTAAATTCACTAACCTGTTGCGAGGCTGCCAGAAGAGGAATTATCAGGAAAAAAAAAAAGGCAAGAGCCAGGTCCTTGGATGGGCCTTTGGACACAAATGTTCCCGGAACTGCTGCAGGACAAACAGCACAGGCAGCTTGAAAGTGTTTTGGATACAGCTATCATTCTCTCATTCCCTTTCTAGGGAACCTTGAATAGTCCCAACATTTGCAGCTAATTTTTCTAATCAATCCCCACCTTTGCTTATATCAACACGCAGTCTGTCCTACGAATTTCTTTGGGGTGGTGCTTGCTTACAGAAAGCCTGAATTCACCTCAGTGGGCAACATTTACACTTTTCTGTAAGTTAGAAAACAGATCAAATGTCAATTACACTTCATCCGTGTGAATTTCATCAGTTGAAACAATGGGCCAGTCAGGTGCTCGGGCTGGTCAGGGTCCGAGCTCAAGGTGTGACGGGCAAAATGCAGCATTCAGAGTACTGCTCAAGTAACAGAAGTACTTTCAGGCTGATTTGAAGCTGAGACACATTTGTACCTGAAGAATGAGAAGAAAACATAGGGTTAACAGCTGTCTGAAAATTACACTTACTATATTTTGTAGTTTTTAGTTTGTTGTTTTGATTTTTTTATTTTTCAACTGAGATTCCATTCCATATCTGCATTGCTAGATTTGGGACTGAAAAGCAACTAAGAAAGCTCTGGGCAGACTGCCTTTTCAGCTGAGAGCTAGTATGCATATGAACGCTATGCTAGTGCAAACAGACCAGCATGTATACATTGAGTAAACAGTACTGTGAATGCTTTAATGATAGAATTAAATCATTCCTACCTTTAAAAAGTAATTATTTAATTTCATAATATTCACACATTGGAAGGATTCTTCTGTCTGACTTGTGACACCTCCGTCCTTTAGAGACAACTGTTCCTGTAAACACATAGCAACTTTTCCTATGTACTACAATTCTAGCATTTTTTCCACAGTCTATTATTCCTTCTCTATATAGTTTAATTTTTTCTTTTCTTTGGTCCCCTCTGGTAGTGTTATTCTGCACTTCTTAAAATTGTATTGAGGGGATTATATTTATGACCTTTGTTACAGCTGATCTAGTGTTAATTTCATTTCCTTTGCATCTGGAGGGTGAGACAGGTTTAGACTGTACCTTGTATCAGAGTTTGACTCTTGACAAGGACAAAGGAAGCAGGAGAGTCATGGCTCGCAACTAAGACCTTCCCACAGAGTCAGACCTCCCCAGAATCAGAGTTGATTCTTCACTCACTAGCTAGCACAAACAGTTTGAATTTTGAAATCATACCTGGCTACAGGAATAGATTGATTCCGTCACCGGTATCACTGTCTGCCAAAGTGACAACCCAGGGTTTGAATATCTGCATTAATCCTTTACTCTAATAGGAGGTATTTCTGCTGACCATCTGAAGACAATTTCCAGTTTCCTCACCTACCTTCAAGGTAGATAATGTGATCACAGGATGTAGATTAGCACTACAGTTTTTAGGAAAGAGATAATTGTGACATAATTTTTGCAAAGTAGTAGGTAAAGACCCTAATCAGATGCATAGCTTCTTTTAAGTGTGGCGTGTCCATCAGAAAAAGTTAAAACCACAATTTACTGACTCAAAATGAAGTAGACTTGCCTACTGTTTGTGAGGGGGCTGGAACCCAACAAACCAAAGAAAGTTCCTTTTCATTTGAAATCAGGCTGTTGAAAGGAGAGTTATTCTTGCTGAAGAACATAAGATTGAAGAAAAAATGATGAAATTTCTGCTTCCTCAGGAAACAATATATCCTCTGCAGCTGTAATTGCTTTTCGCCCAAATATACACACAGACTCTAAGAATCAGTATTTTGTCTAGGGGCCATTATGAAAATGTGCTTTAGTTATGCAGCAGGCCACCATGACTCATTTCAAACCATTCGGCCAGCATTTCCTCTAAAACTCTGTAGCTTTTTTTTAAAAATGCATTTGTAATAGTCCTTTCTGAAGCACTGTTTTTTGGGGGGGTTTTTTCTTGTTTTTGTTTTTAACTTGATAGGTGTAGGTTTGACAGGAATTAAGTGATGTTACAGGTCACTGCAAGCTCAGTTTTCCAAGCACTGAGAGCTCTGGTCCTGATGCAATGGTCCTGATGCAATGAAGTGTGTGAGGCCCAGCTTGTAAAAAAAAAAAAAAAAAGAAAAGAAAAAAGTTTTAACACAACTGTTTGCGACTACTGACATAGTACTGCACTTAGCTCTCTCAAGAAATTTTAGGTGACTCCCTTCCATTCTCCCATACAACTTTGACACGCCTGGACTCTTCAGTGCTGCAATAACTCCCTTCCCTTTGTGTGTCTTGCATTCTCGTGTATTCAGGAGCACATATTATCCCTATAGCAACCACACACAGTTGCTAATTGGGAGAAGCAATGTTAGGAAATATTAATGCATTTGACAGTCACGCTTTACTCCTTTTAGAAAAACAGTTTCCACTCTGCACTGCTTTTCAGTTTTTTCCCTCCCATCTGTTCCTGTTGAAAACAAGGTGGATGATGCAATGAGTCAAATGTGACCCATGGACTGGGGGACAGACAGTGTTTAGCAGATCTCTGTCTGGCTCTGAGTCACATGTTGTGATCAGTACCAGCCTTAGCCTGACCAAATTTTACTTTCATCTTAAATTTGAAAGTAATATGGAAAAAGCTCTTTGCAATATGGAAAAATGCTGTCTTTATAGTATGGGACTTTTTCATTCAAATTTTAATAGTGTATTGCCCCCTGTTTATAAAGGATCCAAGATGTTCATAAGTAGACCTATATGTGTTTTATTTAAGAAAGTATACAGTAAAGACCAATGTGCATGTTTAGATCATTGATCATTAGATGACCAAAGACAGACAATCTCTAAAGTATTGAGGAGCTTGTCAAGAGATAGCGTTCTTTTTTGTAGACATTGTTTGAACAAAGTAAAAATTACGTTACAGTAATACTTTCAATTTAATTTTATATGCATGCAAATTCCATGTTCCTTTATTTTGTGTATTTAGCTTATTTAGCATATTTTATTTAGCAAATAAAATTACATTTTTAAAAGAAGTGAAGTGGAATATACTTATATAAATTTTTAGCTCTATTGTTTTCCAAAATAGCATCTCTTTAAATAGAGAACTGTCCAACCTATCTTGTAATAGCTTTACAAAATCATTTCTGTCTCTTCATAAAAGGTTCATTGAGGAACACCTAAATTATTTTTAAAGTATCATAAAAATGGAAATACCATGGAAGCTATGGTTTCTGGAAGATCCCCCACAATTTTGTATTTTATGTTTTTTATAGTAAACAAGCTGTGTTGTTTTCATAGCATGTTTAGACGTCTTGTAAATACTAATTTCCTGCTACAAGGCTTGCATAAAGAAATTCTAAAGAAAAGTCACAGTAAGATGAGAGAATCCTGTCTTTACAACCTATGGAAGTATTTACATTATACCTCACAAAGCAGCCTCAGAATGGATGTGTCAGTGTGAGTATATATGGGATTATTTTGGATGGAACTCATAGTGTCAGTGCTCATCTGTGTGTTTTGTATACAGTGGTCGGATCAGGCAGGTGACAGCCACAACTTGGAATTATTCTGACCTTAAATTTACCAGATCTGCTTTCCAAAATCCCTGTGTCTTAGACCCTGAAACTTGGATGGGTGCAGAACTCCAGGGGTATTCAAAAAACCTAAGTAAGCTGGGGACCCAGTGACCGCTGGGGACCCAGTGACCACCGGTGACAAGCTGCAGAGTTCCTTTGGTTACATGATTTTCTTTTTTGAATTCACAATTCAGGCTGTGGCCAGTATTCACACAGAATTTTGTTGACCAGTCAGCCAACTGATCAACTATCTTGTGTGGCCTTTATATTTTAAATAGGACCAATGTGGTGGTGTGGTTTTTTTTTTCTTAAGACTGGAGAATACTTGAAATTGTGTAATCTTTTAATTATTACGCTTGTGAGTGTGTATGTAGTTTTAACAGATGATCTCTTGTTCTTGTAATTAATTGTGATATTTTTATATGCATTTATTCAGGAAAAAATGCAAGGCATTTCAAGACTCAGTTTGTAAAAGTTTTGGTAGTACAATCTGCATACATTATCAGAATGAAAAAATATTCAAGTGTCTCCATAATATCATTGTTTAAAATGCTGCCCTTTTGAAGATTTAATGATAGAACATGAGAAGGTTTGATATGCTGGATTGAGCACCCTGAGATCACAGAGCGCTTTCTAGATGGCAGTGCAGGAATTCCCCTCTGGCTACACGGGGGATGATGCCAACATAAATCAGACATGAAGTATCATGATAAATTATAACAAGCAGAGTATTTGTACCAGACTGGACACGGCCTAGCTTGACACAGGCTCTGTTTCTATTGATCTTATCAATGGTGATCACACCCCAAAGCAGGGTGCAGAGGGGGGTTTGGAAGATCGATACACCTCTGCAGGCACATGGACTGTGAAGCTGTGTTTTATCCTGGTTTCAAGCTGTGCCAGTCTTCCATGCAGCATGCTTTCACAATAGCTCTGCAAGAAGCTAACACAACTGACACGTGCAAGAGCGAAATAGCAGTTTCTAGCTTCAACAGAACCAAGATAACTAAAATTGTAAAAACAAATGTCATTGTACTTCAAAAGCTCCTGTATGTTACGAGCACTCTGGTGTGTTAAGAGGTGGAAAGGAAATTTGGCCAAGGTCAACATTGTAAATGCACATCGCAGTCAGTCAGAAGCTGGCATTGGGAATGGATCTCACCATGGCCAGACACATCAATTAAAGAAGGATATGTAATGCCAGAAACCTCAGCCACAGGTTGCACACAGCATGGAACAACTCAAACCAATATTAGAAATGATGTGGAAGTAGAAAAGCATTATAGAATCACAGATTTTTATTAAGCATTTAGTATATATCTCCAGGGCAGTATAGATTGTGACAGAGAATAGCAACATTAACAGAAGAAACCAACAGTTCGCCAAGTCCTCTGTTTGCAATGCAACGACTACAGTTCTTCAACATAGCACTTAGAGTAAATATCACTGGTAAGCCAGAAGTGTCTCCATTTGCATCTGTTTCCTCTTCTCGTTATGGTATTACATCAGAAGCTCTTGAAAACTTCTAATGAATTATGTTCAACAGAAACATATTTTCCACCCATATTCGATTTATGTGATGAAGAGGATGAGAACTAGTAGATATAGTGTTAGATAGGGTTGCAAGTTGAAACAGAAACCAAAAAAGGTACGTGCTAAAATGAAAGACTCTAAAATACTATCTTTGAGGGAAATTCCTTGTTGTATATGTGGATGAGTATTCAGATTGTACACATGGAACTAGGAAGGTCTTGAAGTAAAAGAAAATTTGAAACTGAAATTAAGTGCAGAATGAATAATTTCATGTAGGCTCCCTTTCCCAGGAAGGGTTGGACCAGATGACTTTTCGAGATCCATTCCATGATTCTGTGCATTGTCCTCTTGGCGGTAGTATAGGCAAAACTCAGAATCAAGAAGGGCGAGAATTTCTCAGTGCATCTGACATATAAATCCTTAGCACGGTTATGTTCTCGACAATCGTTTTGTGTGCATCTGGACCTAATAATAACAAGGAAGTGTAAAATTTAATCCTTATAGCTGTAAAAAATGTTTACTTTAGCCAGAGTGACCAGAATAGGAAGCCTAAAACAAGTAAAAAGTAAAAGTTGAGTAGTAAATCTCTTTTGTGACTAAGTAACATATACTTCCAAATAAGATTTGGAAACCATAGACTAGTCCTGTTTAAATAGGTCCAACATAGCTCATTTTGTCTTGAATATCTGATGGAATCATTGGAGTTAGTGGGTTTTTTTAGTTGCTATCAACTGCCACACATCTCCTGGAATAAAAGGGGTTCTGAAGAAATCCATGTCATAACACTGTCTCCTGAATTTCCTAAATGCAGGGGGCAGGGGTAGCGAAGAGACAAAAACTCCTGGTTGTCTTCCTCAAAAAATTGTCTGATTTAGGATGTTGCCGGTCTGCCATAATAAACTGCTGTAGAGGACTGGAATAGGGCACAGGTGAGAGCTGCTGAGGGATTATCCCAGTTTATGCCAAGGGCTAAAGAATCCCTGATGAGCTGCTGGGTGAACTGGAGCCTCATGAAAGCATCGTACAATTATCTTTCGTCCCTGCTTGAGCTCTGCACAAGTGCTTTGCAGCCAGAGCCGAGGATCTCGCAGGGATAGAGAACACTGTGATTAAAAGCTGTTTTCTTTCAAGTAACAGGCAGACAGCAATTTCTATCAGACTATTCTGTACATGAAAATCTGTCTTGCCAAAGCAGGAGTTGGCTAATAACATGATGATTAATAATGAAAACATGTCCCAAACATGCCACAGACAACTACTAATTTCTTTTTCAGAAAACAGGTATGTCTATTTCTTTCAGAAATCCAGCTTTTCTATAGGCTTCTATGATACTGGTGCTTCAAGTGGCCCTATTTTTATCAACATATGTAGCAATAATAAACAGCTATGTTGTCTCCTCTTTTAGAGCTGGATTGCAAAGAACCATTTTCTATCAGGCACTGGGAGTTTAAATATTGTGCTCTGCATCATAGTATCTTCCCAAGAAGCGGTTTAATTTTGTCTAAACATTTTAATTGCGATCCTAAGGGAAGGGAAGTCATTGCCCATATTAAACATGAATCCCATTATACTAAAACGTTTATGTTTCTCAAAGGCTATTTATAGATGCCTTGCTAGTGTATGAAAATGTAAAACGCCAGAGCTGAACAATCATCTCCTGGCTCTGCTTGCCAGTCTGAACCTCGGCTTCTTTATTCAGTCAGGCGAGGCACAGGAACAGTATTACTTTCAGCATTAGCGTGATTTGCTGTAAACATTTATGACTGGCTTGTTGAGTTGTGGTAGATGCCAGAGGAAAGAGGTATGTATGGTCAGCAAGGAGAAGAGGTATAATTATTGCAGATGTACAAGAGAATGGCGTGTGGATGTAAGTCATGGGGACAAAGCCAAGCTGGAATCAAATAAACAGTAAATCTGCCAGAAAATGGTACTTACAGAGGAATGAGGATGTGTACTGTCATATTCTTGTCTCAGAAATGTGGCGCACGAGTTCTTGAACTTTGAACAAATATCTTTGCCTCCTTGATTACAAGTACATTGAAGCAGGGTTAAAAAGGCCTCAACCAGTTGACCGAACAAAGCCTGCCCACATCAGTAGGTTTAGATGTTTTTTCACTCATGGTAGCAATGATCTCTTCTTCCTTGAAAGTGGCCTTGAAAAAATGAACTAACAGAATCTTTAGTTTACTATTAGTAATTTCTATAGCAAACTGATCTGGTTTACAAAAGTATCCTTGTATTATACACCAAATGGTGCTCTCATGTAGCTTTGGATCTGTTTCATAGCATCTCACTTTTCCCAAGTTCACAAAGCAAGTGAAAGCCTGGCTTCCTTTACTGAAATGGAACAGAAAAAGGAAATCGGGAAATTGGCAACACAGTATGTCACACTATAATCAAGGAAATGTGAGGATTTAACGCTAAGTATAATTACAATTACTTTACAGATACGCCATCAGGAGAAATAGATTTTCTTCCAGATTATAAGTGAATCACATGCTCAATGAGAATGAACATAATTTTCGACATTTAATAGAAAGTATCATGGATTAGAAAATAGCACTCCTGGTAATACTGTTACAACAGAAACCCAGTACTTACTTGGAAGCTACTGAAGGTACAGCTTAACCTCTGTCAAAGGCAAAACATCTAAGAAAGAGAAAGCAATTATATTTCTTAGTACTTGGCAGAATCTCTTATGTCTTTGTGTTATCGATAAAAGTGAGTTTTCCTTAAAAAACATCTTCAATAAAGAAAATAATGTTTCTGGCAAACCAGAACCTGATATTTATTTTAAAAAAATAGGATTCCTGGAAAAAAAAAAAAATTGGATTCAAAGATTTATTGTTGCAGTCTGAAAGACAGAAATTTTAAAATTTTCTCTTTTTTCTTTTTTCCTCCAAAAGTTTTTAAAAACTACTAATATGTTTTAGAATTTCATATTAAATAGTAATCACAGGAAATTTTATCCTCCTTGAAAGAACTTTTTTTTTCGCCCCAGTGTATTGAGATTGGCTGTAAACATCTCACTGAGCTAGCTGGCTACAGAGTAGAATTTCTTCCTGCCATAAGAATAAACTAATAAAATGAAAGAGCAGTGGAAAGAGCCAGTAAGAATGAAGCTGTATCACCAAATACTTGCTCTTTTTCCCTTCTTTTCTCCTACTTGACAGTACTTAATACATCACATGACCCCGCTGACAACAAAACCGTGAAACTGCATTTTCTAATATCCATAGCATCACAGGGAGCATCCATTTCCAGGAACCCCTGAGTGCTGAGTTAATATTGCAGGCTTATTTGGTCCTACATAATTAGTTATAATGACAAAAAGGACTACCAGAACATAAAGTCTTTTCAGCAGGCACTGTCACTTCTGCGTGGTGTTTTATACTGTCTAGACTGTGGCTCCCCAGCTCCCATGGAACCTCAATTAATGTGCAACATAAAAGAGGGTAAAACATTTTGATTACTTTGAGCAAGGAGACAAGAAGTGATGCCAGCAATATATTTTAACGTATTCTAGCCTTTTTAAAAATAGTGTTGCAATTATTTTTTTTTGTTGATGTTAAGAGGAAACTAGTTTATTACAAAACTTACTCAGCAAATTAAACAGGAAGAAGACAGACGTGTCATTTTTAAGATGTTTGTAGCCCAGGCAACTATATATATGTCTGTGTGTCTGTATTTGTGCATGTTCATGTGTGCATGAATAATTTAGTGAGCTAAATAATAACAGGATGTGATGTTGAAATGAGAGATTGCTACAAAGGACATAAAATTTTCCAAGTGCTATTAGTACTTAGCGCCATATCTACACAGCATGATAATTGACAACTATCAGAATTTAAGACCTTTAATTTAAATGGTGTTAATCTTGCCCATTTCTTATATTATTTATTAGTTGAAAATTGTGGAAAACTTTTGTCATTGTCAACATGTGTCTGTATTTTGTCACCTTGGGCCCATCTAGAGTTGTTAATTTGCAAAGTTCGTAAGATCAAGAAGGGTCAATCATTTAATGACATTATAAAATGACCACCACATTGGCTTAAATATTTGCAGTAAGTGGTCAGGAGGATCTTTGCATTGGCAATCGGCTGTATTTCTTTTTGTTGCCATCATGGATATTTCATTTTTTATGCTTAAAGTTAGTCTGGCTGCCAGAAAGGAGCCTTTGAAGAAAAACAAGCAGGCAGTGCTCTGACCTCAAAAGAGAAACAAGGGCTGTGATGAACTTATTTCTGCTGAACTTTTTTTTTTTTTAATAAAAAGGATGACTATAATTTGTTGCTATTTAGCAATTCTAGATATTATTTACTAGAGGATGTCTTTAACAGGTAAACATTGTCTCTTTTGTTAATACATGTGGAGAACGTAAGAATTGAGAGGCAGATAAAGAAGATTTGAACCAGTGTGTCCTACCTGGGAGAGGCCACTTAATCCTGAGTTTTAAGTTGAGTGGGAATGCTGCTGTCTGCTAATGGAATGGCATTTTGCACCTTTTGTATTAACACTAATAATAAAGTTAGTAATTTACACATTTCTTAACCTTTGATCTCCTTGATGCCACATTTTTTGAGGAGCATGACCAGTGAAGGACTTGTTTAATCTATGATATTTTAACTCATAACATGATGTCTTCTCTATGATTTCACTTCTCATCGTTACAATTGAATGAACTTCTAACTCTATATTCTAGAGACTAATTTGGTAATAAACCATGACTTCAGTTTTTAACATATTTGAATAGGTGAATTTCTTTCCTGAGGAAAGTTGGTGTAGAATGTCTTATATGAAGAGGAACTGAAAGGCACTACCCAGGTACGTGTGTGTATGATGGGTTGAGGGAAAAGGGGTATGTGTACATTGCTGAATTACTAATCTGCACATCTTCTGGGGTTGTTTCGTAGTTTGAATCTTTAGAAGCTCATTGTGATACTGTATCACAAAGTGGTCAAAATAGAAACACTGATCAAGTGAAGAGGAGAAATTAATTAGATGCTACTTTTTAAAATTGAGAGCTATACTAGCAACCTGAGACCTTGTCATAGATTAAGGCTAAATCACACCACACAGATTCCTGCAGGCTGGGCACAAAAAGTCAAAATGTATCTTCCTCCTAATGTAAAGAAAGGAGATACTGACGTATAAATGATATCTACTGGCAAGGCAGTCTACAGGAATATATAATTCCTTTATTATATTTTTGTATAAAACATGCATATTTAATTCCTTGTGGATTCCACAAGCCACATAACACTTAGCTGTATCCAGTCTGTAGACATGCCTTGATCAAATTCTCTTTCCAATAATATCTGCCATCAGTTAGCACTGAATTATCAGTTTCAAATATAGACTATTGGCTAGGAAGTACATTTGCTCACAGGAAAGATTTTGAGATTGTGAAGTTGCAAATCAATGTTCTGATTAAAAAGGCTTTGAGGTTTTTCATGTCTCATTCCAAATGCCAGCTGAGAAATTGAGAAGTAACAGCAGAACCCACCACTAAATGTTCACTGTGTTCGTCTCTCTTTTTTCCCCATACTGATGTTAAAAAATAGTAAGAAAAAAGCCTTATGCTCTCTGTAGGTATTCGATGGGCTCATACTATAGTCTTATATCTGTATTGAGCGATTACATTCATGTGTCTTCACTGCAATTGGTAAGTAAATACTTTCACCTTTATAAAATTCTTGCAAAAATTAGGGAGAATGAGAGAATAATCTTTCTTTCTAAACCTCTCTAAATATGTAGACATTTATGGTTGTGATAGTGTGGTAATGTAGTGCTTAGCACATACCCTTTCCCAGTTGTATTTTGGTGATTACTACAAGAATGGTCTAAAACTGTGCTGTCCCCTGCAAAATTCTCATTTTTATTACAGAAGCAAGTATCACACTTGAGCAGTGACACGATGCTTCAACTTGTAAGTTTTCAGGGGTTCACATTTGGCACTTCTGTTCCTACCCAGTGAAACCTGCTCTGCGCTAAGATCAAAGGCATACTATCGCTGAGCGTAAGGAGTTGTAAAGACATTCCTGTGACGGTCTGGCAAGGCCAGAAAAATTGGCTCATCACAAAATGATGTTCAAGGTTGTGATTATAGCATAATGACAGAAGACGAAAATTACATCTATTCCTACAACATGACTGCAAATATTTCTATAGCTGTAGTATGTAACAGGTAATTTGCTTCTCTCATTTGGCGATAGGGCCCGTGGGGGACACAGCCAGGCAGAGAGAGGTGGGTTGTGTCTCAGGCACTTGCCGAAGTTGAGCTGCTCTTTCATCCGTTTAAGCCTTTGCACCACAAACCTTCCTTTTTTCTTTTCCCCAGTTAAGACCAGACCCTGAGATTTGTAGACACAAAGAGCAATAAAAGGCACTGGTATACACTAACACAGGGGTAGTCGAGCTGCTCAACCTTAAAAAACTTAGGCACATAATTCTTCCTTTGTACTTTTGCAGAGAAAGGTTTTTTTGTACTTTTCCTGGGAAAACAGTAAATCAGAGAAACACGCACTACTGTACATACAATTTTGGGATGATCATGATGTTTGTACCAATATTAAAACTTGATATTCCGACTGAATTTCCTACACCAAATCCCTTCCTGTCTCTTACACAAAATAGAAGCTAAACATTAGAAAAGCATTTGTCAAATAATGGTTGTTTCTCCAGAAAGGTTTGCCATATTTGATACAATACTGTGTACATCTGTAAGAACAGTATAGAAGACATACCGTTAAAATAACGTAAGGCGTGGGTTTATATAAATATATATAATCCAAATTACAATGAGAAAGCCAGGTTTTCTCGAATACTTTTTAGTATCTACTTGGACAGCAGAACTCTCTTGGAACTAGGAACATTTTTAAAAAGCCTAAATAACACAAGTGTAAATTCTCAATCGTATGAAAAATATAAAAGAAAAATAGAAACAAATGTTTCCAGAAGTACTCCTAATTGAAAATATATGTTTTGCAAAGATAGACACTCAAGCTGGTCAAACCTACAAATTTATGATTGTAATGACTAATTACATTTTAAGATGTTCAAGTTTCTTTGATTAAAATTCACTGAGTAATAATACAGTGTGCCTGGATTTTTATATTACTCTCGGATTTCATTTTGCAGTGTTAATCTTGTATACTTTACAGTCGGGGGAAAAAAATGAGCATCCCAATTCTGTTCGTTTCCCCAACCACACATTGAAGGCATGGTCGGCTTTCATTAAAACCAAAAATAAAATGCGAAATGCAACTTGGTTTGACCTGGCAACTGTGTCCCACACTCATTTTGGGAAGCTCAGCCTGCAAAGGCAAGTCGTGCCTCAGGTCACGCTGTCTAGCCAGGGCACTGCTTGGTGCTTCTCTTCCCTTGGGGCTTTTCGGAGGAGGAAAGGTCCAGGGGGAGATTTTTGCATCTCTGTGATCTTGAGCCAGGACAGTGGTGGAAAGGCAAGCTCTGTCAAAGAGAGGAATTGTTTGTTGGGTAGCAGGTTATTTTCTTGTCACAATGTACTTATTCTTAGCTATGGTTCACCTGAATTCATGTTATCCTGAGCCGTGTCAGATCTGATCCAGGGAAGCACAGTTTCAGCAAAAATCATAGTTTCAGGAGAAAAAAAGGATTTTTGCATTTTGGAGTATGGAAGCCAGTACATTGTCTAGGAAACAGGCCTCTGGGATCTCAACCTATCATCACTGAAGTGTGAAGTTCTAATTGTATTGCTTTTCATAATGTATCTGCTACATAAATATTATTCAATACCTGCAAATTTGCACTAGTGGGAAATGGAGAGGTTATAATGCGAGGAAGATTTATGCCCGCTAGATGCTGGGCTGTCATGATTAAAAATTTTCCACCCATTATGTGAATCCTATTGATCATTGCAGGAAGCAGAAAATGTGCTGTTCATTGATTTTTGCGTGGCTACAGAATGCATTAGGCCTGATGCATTTGATGGGTAGGCAGGTTTTCAAAGGAAGCTCAGTTAAGCTAATCTTAGTTCAGAGGAATATGCACAATGGAATAAGAAACCTTGTAATTGCAAGAGCAAATAGAAGAGTCAGAGGACTATATTATGAGCCATATCAGCATAAGAATTAGACATGAGCCTTCCCAAGAGACAACAGTAAAACGCATCAAGGCTTTGATGCTGTTTTTCATGAACGTAGCAATTACTGGATAAATTGGGTTTTAGCTTCTCACCCATCAGCCAAGATAGTGAGCAAAAAGCAATTAGTTCTTCTGCCTCCTTAGCAAAGGGGGGTTATCAGGTTTTCATCGACTCCATAAAATAACATAGCAAAGAAATGAGTTTGAATCCAAAAGTGGAATTGAAAGGGTACAAGGGAAAAGGGGAGAGAAAAGGAAAGAAAATTTGTGGGCAGAGGGAATTTTTCCTTTGAAATTTTGTTTCTACTGAGTTTGGTCCTTATTATCTCTGTCTTTTTATTAGCTTATGTTAATACTTAGAGTCATCTCTGTATCACATGCTGCATTTCCTATGAACAACGGCTTTGAGCAAATTTAATCCCCAAAATAAATTCTGTCAGTATCTAATGCAGGGATTAATTCCAGTCTTGGAAATAAAGAGAAGAAAATATTATTTTGCATCCCAGCTGGATGCTGTCTTACTGGCATGTTACTACAATGCGGAGTTTTACTTCTTTGTGATAAAGGAAATATTTGAATATCATGTAGCTTTTTGGTAGTATATTAAGTCTTCCTGAAAGTCGGTGGCATGCAGACCCCTAAATGTCTAAGTGACATCTAACAGTGGAACCTAAGCCACTCGGGTCCTGCAAAACTTCTCAATGATATATATATTTTAAAATCTGGACTAAACATGTTTTTATTCTTACGTTCTTACTTTCTAGTTGTGGTAACTTTGTCAAGAAAAAGGCATACTAAAATTAGTACTTATAGAGAATGTGAGTGTATTAATGTTTCCATTATATTCAAAAATCTAACAAAAAGTACTATCAGCAATATTAATAAGTATTTTTAAATTGTAATGGATAGCTCTGTGTGTTTACTGAAGTAATAGCATGTTGGTTTAAGTGAAAAAAATGTGTTATATCATTCCTGCTGTTTTATGTCTTACAACATTAGATTTTTGAAAGAGATTTGTCTGTAACGATGATAAATTTAAAGGCATGGCTCCTGTAGCTTTCAAGGTGAGCAACAGTTGTGTTTGACATTCCCCATATATAAACAGTAACAAGGGAGGCTCAAGTATTATGTTATTGTATTTTTTTGTGGTTAGTAGCCTTGCAGGAAAAAGGAAGTTTTGGTCTTAATGATGCAAAGATACTATAAGTGTAAGCATGAGTGTGAGCTCTTAAAATAAAACAACACTGAATATATTTAAATGATCGTCATTAAAATCTTTCTATGTTTGGGGATGTATCTTTTACATAGAGACTATACGATCAATTCTACTTAAGGATTCCAGTGAGATGTTTTCGGTCCCACTGAGTCTGAGCTAGCAGGACTTCTCTTTGTGCATACGGCTAAGACCATGCACGTAGTATGATAATGTCTGTAACAAATTTGGAATTGAAATGGTTGTTATGGAAAGTTTTCACCCTTTTTTGATATCCATTAAATGCACAGAGCATCACAACTATTTTATTTTACCAGCAGACTAAGAAAATTTCAGTTAAATCAAAACTTTATATGTGACAAAGTCCTGGAAATATTTGAAGGGCAACTCCTGAGTAAGTCCTGCAAAGACTTATCCCATGTATATGAAGTTTTGGAGAACTGGAATGCTAATCTGTAATGATGAAGCAAACCGTTGAATGGTAGTTTAGTTATTCTACCGCTTTCTAAATCTCGTATCTAGGGGATTAAAACAACAGCAACAAAACCAATGTTGTAACGTAAAATGCCAGGATTTGAAAGAATGGGAAATCACAGAAGGAACAATGATCATAGCTCTGCGCTGAGTTCTTTAGCTGTACAACCCAGAGGATAGATTTGCTCTTGTCTGGAAACCAGCCCAGCTCAATCTAAAAGGCCAGGTTCAGGAATTACTCAGACACAGTGTGTCTGGCTAGACTGGAGCAATTGAAATATTTGCCCACACAGTTGCTTATCAGGCAGTGTATTCATCTTTTGACAGACCTTTTATCAATATTATTTAACAGTTGTTTACTCCTAAAGCATCCAATTACCAATTAAATGCTATTAAAAGGCTTGCATTGCTTTTCATTTATTTAATCTGCTGTTTCCCCAGGAAGATGTCACAGACCACACACCTTAACGTTTTCCAGCAGGCAAATCTGCACTATAATTCTGCACAGTGCATCAGACTGAATGGTGGCATGACAAACGTGTGCATCCAAAAATGCAAGAGTAAAACCAAAAAAAACCTGCTGATAGATAAGCCACATGCTAACTTGAGTTTCTCCTCTGCAGACCTGGGGGTTTCCACTCTCATTTTACACAATATTTCTTGGTGGCAGCCTCTGAGATTTCAGGCTTGTAGCAGCCACTCTCCTGCCTGTATTCCCCGCCTTCGCAGTAGTTGTCAAAGCTCATTGCAAGGCAATTATGGTGATAAGTACCAAGACAGACGAGAGAAAATTAGATAAAATGTAAATGAATGGAGATGGTGCTGAAGCTGTAGGGTATGATCTTAGTGACCTCCTGTGGGGCTGTTAAGAGGCACAGAAAAGAGCTACACAGTCTTGCTGTTTCGTAATTTTTGTCATAAGGTTTATTTTGCCGAATCCTAACAGCTTAATTCATAGGAATAAGAAGTTCATAGGTCATTTGGCTTGTACTCTGGAGGGCATGTAGGAAATTTAGGGGGGTGGCACAGGGGGGAGGAGCAGCTCTGAAACTAGAAATGAACATTTCTGAATTTTGTAGCTAAATACAAAGAGTTTTCGTTCCTGTGAATCCTGTGGTTGGGAGCTGGCAAGCATCGTAGCCAGTCCAGTAATGGGCTAAACCACTGTGGCTGCCAGCAAAAAGTGAAAAATTATAACAATTGTGTTTTAAATCATTCTGCTGGAATTTATTACTGTTTATCTAAAACTGAAGGCTTCTTCCTCTATGTAATCAGGCTCATCTGCAAAATGTGTGCTGCATACCCTGCAGGAAAAATAATAGCTCTTCCTGTGACATGACTTCATAAAGGAACAATGTTTTGGATGAAAAGCCAAAGAAAGGTCAATATTGTTTTCAAAAGGAGTAAAGTACTACTATTTTTTACAGATAAGTGATGAACAGGAAAGAGAACCAGATCCAAAATTCCATGGATACAAGGGGAATGTTTCTCCCAATATCAGTAGTTTTGGATCAGGCTTGAAACACCCGCAGTGGGCAGGGAGTGCTATGTCACTAAAAAACTTGGTTTATACATGTTGTGCAAGACCACAAGAAATTCACCTGAAAGAAATATTTGTAATCAGCTACGTAGAATCCAATTCAAGGGTCAAAGGTCATGCTCATTATTATACTTCACAAAATGTGGATAGTGTCACACTGTCCAGTCACCAGTGAGGAGATGTCTCAAGCCAGTCTTTCAGCAGGGAGGGATTCTCTCCAGTTAAACCAGGACAGGAGAGGTGAAGCAGCAAACATCATCATTATGATGGGAAAAGAAAAAGTTAACACAGTTTAAACTGAAATGAACCGTTTCAGTCCTCTGAGAATTCGTACTCCAGGGACTGAGGTCCTCCGCTCCCTCTGGATGGGATCCTGTCACTGTGCTGTGAGAAAATCTTGTGGTTTTGTACCCCGGGTAACAACCCTAAGTGTTTGGAAACTGTTTTTCAATATAGCATTCCCTTTTTCTTTCTGAGCACCTCATCTCTTTCCCCTGCCCCATTACCCAGAGATTTGCTAGCTGTAGCTAATACACCTGTTCGGAGCGTGGACCAAATTACAGTCACCTGTACTCCGAGACAGAAGAAGGAAAAGCTTTTTGGCAGCGTCCCTGAAACACAGGTAGAACTAATTGTTGGGAAGTCTGAAATGACTCGAGTGTTAAAACATCTCGTATCCATTTCTATGACTTTCATGTCATTTCACGTACATAATCTGTGGTGTTTTCTTTCCGTCAGGTTCACATCCTGGGTACATTCTAGAAATGTACTTTTTACCAAACACTCCTATAAAATTTTGAAAGTTTTTAGTTGTTTATGTTGACTTTTTTCCTAATGTCATGACCCATCACAAAATATTTTAAACAAAATATTGCTTATTTAGAGACAGCTACATTCTGATAAGCACTGAAAAGAATGTTATCATGTTCTTCGTGGCACGTCATGTGTGGTTTTAATGTATTATTTGCGTCCCAAATTACTTTGGTCTTTCCACAAACCATCCCGTTAGATGCTTGCTATTTAGTGATAAAAACAAAAGGTAAATGTTCACATCTGAAACTGGTTTGACTCCTTTTGATGGAAATTTAGGTTGTTTTTCAATTTCCATTAGATCTCCTTTTTTATTATAAAACATGGTTTATTTCATATTGTTAAATACAGTGGAACAAAACTGATTTCAGAGAACTAAGTTCTACTAAGATTCCTTTTAATTTTATTACCACGATGCCCATAGGGTTTGCCTTTTGTGTGTGAGTTTGGTAAGAAAAAGCTATTTTTTAAAATACAATATTATAAAAAATACATCATAGAAAACAGTCAAAGCTGCATGAATGGGGACGTGGTAGACAGAAATAAATGCGTCAGAGATGCTAAAAGGTTTAATACCCACTTTTGTCCTTTTTTGAACTGCATCCACCACTAATTGCTTAACTAACTCGATAGGGATGCAGCCAAGCTAAGCCAAGCAGATGTCTAAGCCAAGTGTACCTTTAAAACCCATTAAAGGGACTGGCACTATCTGTGCTTGTAACCACAACATGCTCTTTTCAGTGCTTGAATGCTTCAGGTGACATAATTTAAATTTGGGGTTAGAGTTGAGTGTGTTTGAACAATTTGACAGACTAATTTTATTTATTTTTAAAATATACACAGTTCTTTATTTCCCTGCAGAAAGAATCAATGCTACAGTTCCTTTTTTGATTTTTAGCAGAAATAATTTGGAGCCTTCCGAGCTGATCTTCCCTAAATTACTTTAGTATTTTAGGTTGCCTCTATTTACCTTGTTATCTGGATTCCTTCATTTAGCCAAAAGCAATATTAAAGTCCCCAGCAAATGTCTTGGAGCTCTACTACTTATCTTTTGCTGTCAAAACTTTCTGTGGAGTATGGGGTTTTACTGTTCTTTTGTTTTACTTCTTACTGATTTACTTTTTTTATTAGCAAGTGATAGCTGAATTGATGAGTGTCAGCAAGAAGCATCATTCTCACGGTGCAAAGTTATTATTTGAAATAAGGTTTTGTAATATTTTCTAAGAAAGGAACATAATAAGCAAAAGGACAGAGAAATAGACCTGCTATATGACCATAACATACAACAAATAAATAAAATGCAGAAAACAAAATAACAAATGGTACGTTGTAAAACTAAGCTTACTTTATCTTGATGGGACAAAAAAGAAGTAGCAGTATGCCTTGCGTACGTTATGAATTTTCTTAGCCATTGTTAGCAGTTTTGTTAGTTGCTTCTGTGCCCTATACCATGTGGCAATTTTGTCAGTTAATTACCTGTTAAATTCCAAATGCTGTAGAATAAATCTGCTCTCCCCTGCAAATAAGCTCCAATGAATTGGAAGAATGCAGGAAGGGTAGAAGATGTTGACTGGCGAACAAGGAGCCCATTATTTTTCCCATCATGGAAAAAGCGAGATTCCAGATAGGGGAGTAATTGTTAATGCATGCCATTAAGCATTTTTAAAGTACTGAAACAACTTTGCAAATCTTTCTTGCAGAATCACGTTTATTATTTTGCAATAAATCTCATTGTCAGCAAAATAAGCGCTGTATTCTTAGACAACTTTTCCAAATATGAAGTAGGTATATCAAACATCTAATATACACAGACAAATCAGTTGTGTTTCCTTAGGAATTCTATGGGTCATTTCTTTAACATCCTTCCGACGTGTTCTGATTTCTGGAAAGTTTTACCAGATGTACATAATACAAGGGTATTGCACAATCCTTCCAGCAGCCATGGAGCCATACGCTGCTATAATATATGTGTACTTTGTGTACTGCGCATAAGACGTATGTGGATGTTGACTGAATTTTCATATTTTGTATATCTGCTTCAGTGTTTCACAAAGAAAACTCTTCGGTTTTTTTTGTTCTCTGCTTCAATTAGTTCGGAAAACAAAATTCACTGAGATACACATAAATATGTATGCATTATTTGTGCAGCTGCTTGTGTTCCTGTTAGTGGTGATGAGTATTTACATATGTATTTACGAAGTATTTGGTGTAAACTCTATTGTACAGTGATTATCACAAGGGCTACATAATATAATTTTTTTAATTATCAAACTGTTCAGATTAGTTTTACTCTACTTGATTGTAATGGAGCTTTATGGGTAGCTGTAATTAACCTCTGCTGATGTTAATTATGCACAAAGTGGGATCTTGGAACTGCTGACCATGCAATTCATTTAACAACTCAGGAGGTGATATGGATTGCAGTGTTTATATGCACTCTTTCAACCTATGATACAATGGGAAGCCAAAATGGTGAGAGTTGCGCTTTGAAAATAAATATGCAGGGTTTTTATGCATAGTAAAAGAATTGATTCTCATGTATCTTGGAGCTAAAACAACTACAGGTTTCACTAAGATACCTCTGTCAGGGTCCTACTGCAAAAAACTTCTTTGTAAAAGGTTATCAAGCCTAATTAAACTTGATTAAATTCCTCAAAAGACTCATTTTCTGATGGCTCAGTTCCACCAAGAGCCTATACACAGAGTAGGAACACAACTTTATGTAATACCTCTGTTGATTTTACAGGGCACGGCAGTAACCTCATGAAATATGAAAGGGTGAGGACACAGTAACGTTGTTTCATGATGTAAAGGTGTTGGCATTTCAACAGGCAACTGCTCAGGTAGTTATCCTACAGAAAGCTGAACTTTTATGGGTCAGCTTGTAAGATGTCTGGGAAAATTTCTCACTCCATTAGCCTTCAGAGGATTAACTACTTGTTTTATGCGGGGATCAAAACAGTTTATCAGTGCGAAGTTTCTCTAAGCTGCAAGTGATGTTAGAATTTTATACTTGCAAATAATTCTACAGACTAAAGCAATTAAATTGAAATAGCCCATTTTCTGTTAAAATGAAGAAGATTTAACTGGCCATAAGCAAACACAAAACACCCAAAGCCTTCAAGTTTGTGATTTTGTGTATAAACAAATGCAGATCAGAATCCAGGGCGGAGACTCTCTTGTAACAACTTGAGGGCTCAAGGATCCCTCTCTATCTGGAGGAGGGCTGGAGCCTGTGCGGCCTCTGAAAACATCTTGGTCTTTTTCCTTCTAGGTCTACTGCAGTTTTGCTGGATGGGAGGAATAGCAGGGGGGTAAAAATATTGGGGTTGTGATAATGGTCTGGTACTGACTAAGCTCTTATGGTCTTCATGACCATTTAGAAGTTACAGGGTTCCTTGCTTCAATGAAACCGCTCCAGCACTAGTCCCTCCTGTGGATACTTTGTCTCCACTTTCTTGCCATGGAAATATTTGGTGAAAACTTCCTCAGTACAGTTTAGAATTCTCTGCCTACAGACTAAATTGCTTCACTTGCATCAGAGAAGTACAAGATCAATGCTTTATTAATGTCACCTCTTCATATTATTGGAGTTTCTTTCATGGCTAGTTTCTTTTGAGTTGGAATTAACAACATAGTGACATTAAGCCAATATAATCACAAAATCTATTCAGCTAACCATAATTTTAATATTTATTTTGAATATTTAGCACTTTCAACTTGTTGCTTCGCAAGTACTTTAAAATGCAATTTGTGCTAGCAACATTTCCCTTTAGATGAATGGGAAATCAGCATATCATAAAGGTTGATGAAGCTTCAAAAAGTTATTTTTCCCTTTGATAATGACTCCTCCTATATACTTGCAATGTGTGAGCGTAATAGTGATCCAAGGCAGTGTCATTATACATGTCACAACAGAAGAGCTTGGCATTGCAAAGTGCAAAAGTACCACACACTAAAACTAGTTAAAGTTTATTTTCCTGAAGTAGTTTCCACCTATAAGCCTCATCAGCAAGTACAAACTTTTCCCCTAGTTGGTTTACTCACAGACCTGCAACCATAATCTAGATTAATTTCTTACCCCCCAACCCTAAAATCTTCTCCTGTGCCTCAGGTATCTTCCTTTGCTTTACAAGCAATTGCCTCTAGTAACAAACGGCTGATAAATGGAACTTTTTAATTCCCGCAAGTCATCCTACTACCTGCTTTCCTAATCATTGCAGAAAATCTCACTATCATCATACCAGTCTTCTACAAGTAATAACCTCAGTTCAGACCCCTTTGTTTCCAACGTACAAGTTTTTTCCTGAATAACATAAGTAAAACATGGATTTTATATCAAAGCACACAGATGAAATTTTCATCTAGCCTTTTTTTGTACTTAGCTCACTTAAAGTATTTTTTTGCCGAACCTTGACAAATGTAATCTTTCTTATTTCCCCCCTAATCTTCCAGAAAAATATTGAGGAGAAGATTTATCTCCAGTACTACTTCTTCATTTATAAGTCTTCTATAAGCAGTTCTCCGTGGTTCTCTTTCTGTTAATCTAATCGAATACAAGCTGCTCACCATCAATTTCTAAGCTGCTCACAGTCTATTCCCATTTTCTTACTATTGCCCTATCATTTTTTAAATAATCTCCCATTCATTACAGGGAAGCCACTTGTCTGGCCCTTGACTAGTCCGTGCCATCAACCTCTTGTATTGCTGGATTCACATTAAAACAATCTCTCTGCTTTTTCTGTGCTGCTTCTCATACCTGTGAGGCATTATCTATAAAGAAGTGCAAAGTTATCTCTCTTTCTTCCTTCAGTTCCATGATTCCATTGAAGGCTTACAAAAAACTTCATGAAAGTTTGAAGTACTTAACGCTGCCTACCTGCTCTCGAGTGCTGCCTTGCACTTTTTGATTCGTCTGCCCATGGGCTGCCTCTTCTTTTATATGTTGAGTATGATTTTCCAGGGACAAAGACAGTCTGTCTGTGTTTGTAGACTGGATACAATAGACAGCCCAAGACTGAGACTGATTGTTAAGTAATCTGTAGTACCAGTTAATGATACTTAGCATATTACTGCTTTACACAATTATATACAATATTTACAGATTTCACAAATAAGATAAACAGTATTCTCCAAGTGTTGAAGCAGATTGTGATTTCCCCACAGCACCTGTTTGAGGTTTCTAAGCGGATTTTTTAATTTACCTTCTGTACCTTTGAGCTTGTTTTCAGATGGTTTGTAATAAGTAATAGATTGCCTGGGGATGCTGTGAAGTCTCCCTCATTGCAGGTTTTCAAGAAGACTCTTGACCAACACCTGCCAATAGAGACTTGGGAACAGATGATGTGACTTTGGGGCTAGGGACTGGTCTAGGTACTGGATTCTGTCTCTCTGTTTCTATATCTCCTTTTCAAAGCTAACAAAAGCCCCATCTTAAAAGTCCTGACTATGGAAAGCACACAAACAGCAAAATACACCTTTCTGCAAATATGTCTGTCACCACCCAGACTAGCTGCTCGCGTGCCAGCTGTGCACACCTGGGGGAAGGGACTCTACCTTTTGGGGGTTAGGTGGGTAGAGCAGATGCAGCATCATCTTGAGCAAGCTTGTTCTCTTCCAGAACTACTTCAGGTGTCTCCACCCAGCAGTGTCAAACATGGCATCACCCAGCTCTGGGCTTCAAAGACAGAGGTAGGAATAGTATTTACTGGGGAAAAATTGAGTTGCTTTTTTCTCCAGGTGCTTAATCTACATTTCAGGCTTCCATAGTCAGACTCCCTGGGCAAGGAAATTAATTTTAGTTTTCTTATATCATGTTCAGGAATGTAAATGTTTCTTTCTGCAGGGTCCTATCTATGATATATATAATCACTGGTGCATTTAATTGTCTTTCCAACAGAGCTTCGGAGAGGAATCTTAGGAAATGTGTCAATCTGCTTGAGTGAGTCATATCAAATAAATCACTTCTCCCTAGACCTCACTGAGTTTGGTCACTGGGGAAAGAAAAGGCCAAAATTTCACCTTGGTCCTTTGTTTAGTGGTTTATATAGCTTAATTCATTACCCAAAGTTGTTTTATTGGATAATTAATGTAATATTTCCCTTTCCTGTTGACTTGGAATGTAGATTTGAGTTTCAAGCTTCTGAAGCACTGTTGACAAAACCAAATTCACTGGTTTTAATAGTTGTGTGACATGGCCATAAATCCAGTCCATACTTGGCCAGAAACCTTTCTTTTATCAATACAATTCTTAGTGAGCATTACGAACAAAAGTTGACAATCTGTATCAGTAATACTCATACCAAGAACTGTAATAAGTGTATTTCAGTCTGCCATAATTTAAAATGAAAATTTTTAAAACTGTTTAACAAGAGAAAACTTCACAATGGTCCACATACAAATAAATAAAATAGCGGGCGGTGGTAGAGGGTGTTTAGAACATACCGCGTAGTTTTTAATTATCTCGAACAAGGAAGTGATACTTTTTGATATATGCTGCCTTTTCCTATGACACAACTGACAAAAGCTAATTATCAAACACAAAATGTTGCAGCTTTTCTTGCCAGTGCTCTTTAATATCTTTCATTGACTAATTTGAGTAGAATCCAAACCTAAGCCCAACTGTTTACAGTAGTATTTGATTGTCAACAAGTTAACTAAAAGGTTAAGGAAGTTTTTTTAACTTTGTATTTTAACCTACTGTGTAATTTAAGAAAAATAGTTAAATATATTACAAGAAATGCCTCAGCTGGTCTCACTTGGAAATTACCCAGGCAACTTTCTTTGTTACTCTCATATGCATATGCTCGCCCTAGTGTAAACACCAGTGCCCTTAGTTTCCATGCAGAAACATGCTCTATGTGTATGAATATTGTATGCAAAGGAAATAAACATCAAATATTAGACTGAGTTCTTGGCCTTGTCTAGGAAAGAAATGAAAGGTAGGCTAAACTATCCTTAAAGCTCACAATTTCATATTGAAACAATAAAAGTCAAGATACACAATTATTAAAACAAGCTTCTGAAAAATATTGGATGCATCTGTTTATAAGTAGTTTATGAATAGGTGATGTAAGATACAGATTTTTGCAAAGCAACTGAGTCCACCTCTCACAGTAAGAGTTGTTTTTCTACCATTTAAAGCAATCTTCTGTTGTGGTGGTATCAAACAAGCTGAGTTCAAAATTACTCTTCTGTCACTTCATAATATTCAATTTATCTTAATAAACTTTTCAAAAATCACTAGATATTAATTTGTTGCCAAAAGCCTATGCTTTAATTTTATCAGACAGAAATGTGAATTAGTCTAGACTCTTGCCCAAAGTTTAAGCCAGCCATTATAATTATAAAAAAGGAAGAGCAGAGCAAATTTTTGTGTCTTCCAGCAAGGCATTTTTATGTCAGGTATATCCAGTCCAGATTAATTTGTGTTAGGGAGATTGTACATTCTCAGTATGACGTAATTCACCTTACCTTCTCTGTCATAAGGTTATTTTTGACAAAGTTCTTCATCTATATCTAGAACCAAATGTGGAGACCCAGAATAGGGTCCCTACCACAAACCATTACCTGACAGAGATTTGTCCTAAACCAATCTTGTTTTATCTGTGCTACCATTAAAAAAGTATGTGTATATGTATATATATTTATATATGAGCAGGTTCTTTCTCTCCTTTATCTGATTTTGTAGTTCCGTTCACCTGGGTTTGCTTTACCCATATTTTAACACCAGATAGGCAGGTGTTTAACACTTTTGAGCTTTGTGTACGAGGAACCAGGACGATACAGGACTGTTGTGGAAGCGTCACTTGGTGATACCTACAGGCTGCAAGTGGAGCTGTGCGCGTGTGTGTGGTACCTGTCTCCATTTGCACCAAATCTGTACTCTCAGTTTCCCCTGAATCATTTATGGTTTTTGAATCATTTGGTAGTGAAATCATAATTTTTGAGAACTTCATCTTTTCTATGTTTCCTCAGAAAATTAATGTTTGAATGTTACTTTTAAGCTATAGTCTGTAAAGTGTTTAAAATACTAAGAGTATTTTTGTCTCATTGCATATCCTGATTGCTCTCTGGTTGTTTAACAGAAATAGCAATCCAATACGCAATAATTCATGTGGGGAAAAAACTTAAACAGATACACTTATGTGTCTACTTCTGCAATAGTTTAGGTTGAAATAGCTTTTCACCTCCATATTTTCGTCAGAAACCTTGAAATGGGAGCAATTTCATTTTTGATACGTACACTGAACTGATTGAAGATGTTATTTCTGGTTTATTCATTGATGTGGAAAAACAAACAAAAATAAACAAACCACTTAAAATTAATTGACAGCAAATATATTTATCAATAAGACAGAGCTGAACCTGCTGTGGATATAGCAGTGCCATGAAACAAATGTGTGGTCAGCTAAAATTAACAGGCACTAAATAACCAGCTTTAGAGTATTTAAGATGTACCCTGACTGCCAAGGCTTAGCTGCTGAATTAAATCTATTGCTGAGACATCCTTGTGCTGTATGTATATATACTATGCTAATTATAAAATAACAACCTGGATTTTCAAGGGAACTTCAATGTGACTCTTTAACCGTGGTCACAGCTTTAAGTAGGTAAATCTCATTGACATGAATAAAGTGGATATCTCCACTGCTAATTAGAGACATTGCTAACCAGTGTCTGGCCCCAGACGAGGAGTCAGGAGACCTATGATCTCTTTGGGCTCCTTCTGCTGACCTAAAGTTTGACCTCAACTATTTCACCCTGATGTTTCTACTTCTTTAATGCTCCTTTCTTCCATTCTTTTTTGGACTGTCAGTACTTCAGAACTTATGCAGAGCTTAACCTCAAATTTTGAGAGACACCGATTTGATTGTTTCTATTAAAGCTGGTTAGAAATATTTTGACAGAGCATTTTTTATTGAAAAATAATCTAGTCAGAATAATTTCATGCTAAATTATCTGGATACGATAAAAATAAGCAATTGGTCTGGTTTTGAAATGAAAAATACAAAATTCCAGCAAACTGGAAGCTGCGTTTCCCAGATCTACTTATTCCTGATAGACCATGTCTAGATAAGGGATCTACTTGGCAGAAAGACTTATAGATCCATTTAAGCTCTTTGCAGGCTGGGTCTGATTTAGAAGTCGAAGACAAATCAGTCTCACTACAAATCAAATACATTCCTTTGACTAGCAAAATAATGAAAAAGGGGGGAAAGAAAATGAGACACATAAAGTAATCTCACAGTTTAAAAAATTCTGGGCTTACTTCAGTAGTCAGGTTTAGGAGGTGTGCTATTCTGACAGTAAATAGATGATAATGAAATAATGGTACTATATGGAAGTGACCAAACCCTTGGCATGCTTCTGTCAATAGATCTATACCAATATATATCTTCTGATGGTTGAGCTTGATGTTTTAATCTAGCCATTGTCAATTCCAGTTCTATTTTTATTCATCATTCAGTGATATCTGAATAACTAACTCCAGAAGAATTGAATTTAGAAGGTTCGTGTTAAAGAATAAAGTGTACAAGCACAAACTGATGAACAGAAAGATAGATCTTGGGTCTTTTTAGGTAATATGTATTGCTATATATGCCTTCAAGGTATTGGTTAAGCAATTTAGCTGTGTTTTCTGGCAGCTGTCACTAGTATCATCCATCAGAACAAGAGCCCTGGCCGACACCTCTTTGCCAAGATGCTACAGGGATATGGATTTTAACTTTGGGCAGACACTTATATGACAGACAGTGTGACGAAGGAATGCCAGAAAAGTCAGGGACCATGATAGAATTTGCACGATTTCAAGGAAATAATTGGACAATTTTTCATGTAAAAGCAAGAGCTGGACTGTTGCTGTAGCTTGTGCACAGAACTGTTCCCAAGTTTAGCATCCTGTTTTACCACCTTTATTCAAGCAAATAATCATGGTTGGCATGGAGAGAGAATTCAGGGATTGCAAACTCTGGATTTCTTCAAGGAGCCCTGAGATTTCTTGGAGCATCTTCTCTCTTTTCTTCCTCTTGGCCTCTTTTTTGTCATGTACAATGAAGCACCTAGATAATAGGTGCAAGAAAACATACTTGTATCACCAAAAAGCATGATGCGAGGATGAAAGGGAGGGAAGAACAACAATTATTTACCTGCAAGCACATCTGTAATTTCCTGGAAGGAGAAGGGAGAGGATAATTATGTGAGAGCATCCATCCCTGACACAGGGATCTTCCTCCGTGCCAGACGGGGAGGTTCTGCTCCTTCGTCTTCCTTTAGCTGTCTGACATTTTCTTTCCCTCTGCTAGATATTGCTCTTTCTGTCCTCCCACTCAGCTCTTTGGCTACCAGGTTCAAGATCAAACAGGTTTGCTTAGGAATCTAATAAATAGGCCTTTGTTAACACAATTTACTTTGACTTGATTACAGTAAACTCTAAACTCCAAAGCAGATTAGGAGGCATCCACATAAGCAGCTTGCTAGGTTGGAGGAAGTGATGGGAACAGTGGCATATAACTGCAAGGGCATTTTCACTTACATCAATATAAAAAAAAACCCCAAAACTGTTCTTCAACAACGTCTCACAGGCTCCTTTTAAAACTAGGGATATTAGTGCTATTGCTGACCGTGGCCTGCGTGTGCCCATTGGGAAAGTGGCTGTTTGCATATCCACAAAATGTTTTACCTGAATGGGCCAGACATAGATTGCACGTTCCCCCAGAAAGAGATTTTAACACACTTGAAGGTTCTCTGCAAGTGAATTTTACTTCTCCAGAAACAAATAATTAAAGCCATCACTAGTCTGGTATCAGCTGGAGTACAGCATGGACAGCCTCAGGCTCTGATTTCTGTACTTAGAATTTAAAACTAGACAATTGCTGAGCTTCAGACCATACCATCTCCTAAAGGTTCCTATTGTTCCAGCATCAGCCAGTTTGGGGATTACTGGTGGCCTTTGGCAGAGAATGCAGCAGGGGGGACCTTCCTCTAACACTCAGAAATGCAAGAAGTTTTTGTGATTCTGTCACATGCTGATTTTATTTGAGTGTTTACAAGAAGAAGTTGCATTTCCCTGCTGAAAATTTGTAAGAATGTTTTTCCCACTCCTGTTAAGTCTTTGATAACATACCAAGATAGGAATGCTACACTCCATGGCACTATATTAAACATGCAGCTTTTGTTTAGTTTAATCTCCCCTCCTAGAAGTGTTGGGTATCTAAAGATGGCTTGGATAAAAGAAGGTGTTTTACCTTGAAAATGAAAAAAGTGCTAAAAAGGAGTATATGTGTGTGCGTGTGTGTGTGTGTGTATGTGGGGGGGTGGGCGGGGGGTGGTTGCGGTGGAAAGGAAAAGAAGGACCAGGATACCTAGTGGTTTCAGCTGTCCAATTTAAGAAGGACTAATTTTTGGAAATGCTGATTATTCATAGTGAAAAAACAGATGACCAAACACAGATAACATTTCTGAAAATCTTAACCTACTGTAGAAGTTTAATTATTTCCTCATGAGTATTAGATGCAGAGTTTATGATAGTGTTTTTGCTTTTTAACATAACGAACAATTGGAGTCGATCTTGTTGAAAGCATTCTGGTTTGTGTCTCTCTTGAACTGAATTTAAATTAAATGCACTCTTACAAGGATAGCTGTAACAGAAATTGATTAAACCAAAATGAAAGACATTTTCAAAATAGGATATTTGGGTCTTCGTTGGAAATCATCTATATTTTAATTTTAAAAAAATCAAAATGTGTTTGTCGTGGTTTAAGCCAGACTAGCAATACAACCACAATAGCCGCTCGCTCGCCCCCTCCCCCATCCCCACCCCTCCAACGGGAGAGAATGAAAAGGGAAAGGAGAAACTTGGATTGAGATAAACACAGTTTAATAAAGTAACAAAATACTGATACACTACTAGTAAATATATATATATAAAATAGAAGTAAAAGATACTCAAGGCAATTCATCACGAACTCCATCTACAACTGAGCAGCCAGTCCCAGCAAGCAAGAGAAAATGGAAGAAGGGCCAACCGGAAGGCCCTGACTTCTTAAATAATTAGCATGACGCTAATGAGATGGAATATTCTTATTGATCAGTCTGGCTGTCAGTCAAGCTCTGCCCCATCTCTGCCCCGCTTCCTCGCTGCCTCACACCTGTGGGCAGAGCACTCACAATGTCCTTGGCTCTCAGACATTGCAATTAAAAACATGGACTCTGTGCCGGGGTGTTCTCTCTTGTTCTGAAACTAAGTCCAAATAATGAGCGTGCTAGCTATGAAAAAGAAAGGTTTCTAACTGCATGAAGAAAATTAACCCATTTTCAGTCAAACCAGCACAGTGTTTAAAATACCCAATGTGTTGATTTATTCCATGCAGAAAATATGTTGCAAAATTTCCTGAGTTATTATCAGTAGGTAAAAGCTGGAATTTCTATCAGGTTAGAAATTGTCTTTTTTTCTGATTTTCATCCTGAATTAAAATGGTAAAAATAGCAGGAAAGAAATCATTTCCGTAGAACAGAAAAGTCCGTTTCAGATACGTACAACCTGTAGGTCTGCACAAATGAAGCTGCCTCCCTTGACAACAGAGTGAGAAAAAGGACATGGATTTAAGTTGCTTTGTTCCCATTTGTATACAAAGAGTCTGTATGGCCCATAAAATGACTTCTGAGCTGGGGTAACAGAGGGAAAGGAAACAGCCTGGTTGATGTGTTGGGGTGGTTGTTGTGCAGGGAAGTATTAATAGTTTCTGGCTGGTGAGGGTGCCCAGGATGAAGAAAGTGTTGGGGATGCGAGCATGAGAGAAAAGAGCAGGACCAGGAGCTGGAGTCTCGGCGTGGCAGGAGGAGGGAGCCTTTGCCATGGGGGTCTGTTGCTGTACAACCCAGGAAGCTGCTGAACAACAAAATATAATAATACTGGAGGGTCTAACTCACCCTTCAAGGACAACATCAAGAGAGGAGTGTTTTTCAAACCTTTTTAATATATCTTTCCACTACGTTTCCTATTTAAACTGACACCTTGTTGTAGCTCGTTACTTTAGTGTTCTGATAAATGTGTTTTGATATCCTTTGGCACATTTGCTTAAAAAAGGAAAAAAAAAAGAAAAGTGTGAACAGTTGGTGGTTGAGCAGGTGGCCAGGGCTACTCTGCTACACTTTTTCCTGAGATGCACCGAGTCCTCACCCTCATCACCTCTCTGAGACAACATGGCAAAACACACCAGCACCACGTAATGCTGAAGTGACCTGAGCTACAAAGTAATAATGGCAATCAAACTCCAAATTTGAATTTTGTACTCCCCAAACTCAGTAAATGAAAGGTTTTCAGTATGAAGCTGTTCAGTATATTCAGTCCTTCCTCTCCCCCTGCTCCAGTCTTTCCTTCCGTTTTCCCTCTCTTTCTTTCCCTCCTTTCTCTCTTTCTCAAACAGTACCTGTACTATATGTGGTGTGTTCCTCCCTTTGGGATACCAGGAATCCATGATGAAGAACCCCACAAGGCATGAGCAGGGAACCTCAGGAGGAAAGGTGTCTTGCTCAAGAGGCTGCCTCACCTTTGAGAACATCCCAAATACATGATTGCTCTTGGTAATGATGGTACCGGCATTCTTTCTGTACCTTTGGAAATGGAAAAAGGAAAAATAAAAATATTATTTTTTTGAAAGATAGGGCTCTCATGTGGAGACCAGCCAATCTACTTGATGTATCATAGCCTAAAAAGTCTGTACAAAGAAAGCAAGTAACTGATTTAAAAGCCTTCTCAAGGCTGTGCATTTCTGGTTGGTTGATGTAGAGGTATATAGTTAGTTACGAGCGCGTATATATGAGAGATCTGTTCAGATAATTTAGTTTGGCATAGAAAACCACCTCCCTAAACTATGCTTTAGGTTGGATCTCAACATCCGTGATCTATCTTAGCTCCTTAGTACTTTTGAAATAAAAGTTTGGGATCACTAGGATTTTATGAGTATTTATAAGACTAATTATTGTGATGAGCTTCTTGACCATTCAGTACCCTATATAGGAGCAATTCTGCTAGCACCTTTAGCAGGCAGAGGAGTATCACAGAACAGCACGAATGCTCTTTTTAATTTCTGCCATGGATATGACAGAAGTGGGAGGTTTCCATTCGACAGCAAAGAGATCAGCAATGTGTTGGGTTTGATATATTTTTTCCCCAGTTACTTAAAATCTCTTTCAGTACAAAGAACACTCAGTACAGTTGTCAGAAATACGGCATATTCCAGAAGGTTTGAGATAACTGAGCAAAGAGGCAAGCACCAAAGGGCTCCCACTCCAGAGCAGTCTCCGGCCATCCCACTTACTGTGAATTTTGTTTGCTGACGCTGAATCACTCCCTGCCAGAGCAGTAAATGGCCACTGGGAGAATGGGAGCCATTCCCAACAAAATGACAGTCTTAGCGGTAGCAGCAGCCATGAAATCTGTGCATTCCAATAAAATACTATTTTATTTATAAATTTATATCTCCTAGATAATTTTTTCCTGCGGAATTTGGTTTGGTTTTGTTTTGTTTTCAACATCGTCATTCACCTAGTGGAACAGAAAGAAATAATTGTTTGAGGAGTGTCATGAAGTGTTAATATTTTTTTTATACGTTTTTATGGCCGAAGGGCAAACTGAGTCGCCTGCAAAGATGAATGTTAGATCTGCCATGCTCTCACATACCTTTTGACACTGATGTGCCTAGAAAGACAGTTCTGTTGTTATTGTCTGTGACTTTTTCAGATCATGTATCATTATACTGCTCACTATAACTGAAAGAGGACAAAGCACAGTCACCAACAAAATTCAACAGGCTGTTACAAATAAATAAAAGTCAGTTAATGAACTGTAACATTAAATAAACACAGTTCTTTTCTGGTCATAAAAAGGGTGCAAACAATAAGCTCACATACTTCAGAGCTTTAGTGGGAGAGACTTATTTTCAAAGATGGTTTGGTCTTTGTCTAAATACATTTTAAAATACAGCCACAAATTTACTAAAGTTCAGGTTACTGTCAGCTTCAGAACCACTCAGGAAGAAGAGGAGTAATTCAGTGGCATTCAGGTTGGATAACTTTACTCAGCTTGTGTCAAGGTCCTATTCGTAACATGGGTATGGTATTCTGAAAGAAGGCTTAAGTTTCTTAGACAAAAGAAAACACCTTATCAGTTACTTTCATAGCACTAAGAAGCTTGTTGTTTTCTTTTTCTCTCAGATGTTGACCATTTTCACTTTATTGTGTTCTAGCAATGCCACCTTTGTGTTTTCAGCAGTGACAGGCAGGAGGGGGAACTCAGCAGGGTGGCAGGACAGCACAGGCATCCGGGGGCTCAGGATGCTCTTGGTCAGCGTCCCTCTTTACCTGCTTTGCTAAGATAAATTTAAAGGCCATCCACCTTTGTAATTAGCTACCACAGCTTCTTTCAGCAGATCCTGATATTTCTGTGCAAATGAGGTTACCACAGGGAAGTCATTTCTAGTATAAAATATCCTTTTTTTAAAAAAAAATTTCCTCAGGGACCAGGGATAGCAAAGAAAATATTGCACATCCCTGTGACTGACTTTGGAAACCTCCTCCTTGCGTTATTGCCCTGCATGGTACCTGTGTCAGCATTTGATGTGTCTTCTTCATATGTCCACAGGAGACAGACAGTTGCAGTTAAACTTGTATAAACCGATTACCAAAGGTGAAGCAGATTGAACCAGGTTTGCTATTGCATCGCAGCCAAGGGTCTGTTCATTTTCCTATAGATCAGCCACTACGAAAGTAATTACTTAGGCTTTACAGTGACTGAGAATGTTTTTTTATTTATATTTCCTAATTTTTCCCTTTCTGTGTTCTTTACCAGCAGTATTTGAACCCCCTGATATGCAGCATTTACCTTGTCAGAGAACCATTGTTGCCTGCTGGGATACTCTTATTATGGCCTTGCCAACCCCACCTGGGATTTTATAGCTTGAATTCTGCTCATCCAGTCTAACCACAGATGTAAATAGAAAGAGAAGTGTAATGAAATCAAAAGGCACCCTTACAGTTGTGTCAGCCAGTCCGCCCCTTAAAGTGACAAGCTTTACCAAATCGTTTTTTCAAAAGGGTGCAAGGGCAGGGCTTTGATCCACAGATCCTGGAGACTAAATTGACTATGGACCACCAGGTCCACTAAAGCTGACTGACAGGGGGCTTACATTTACTGTATGTACCTCCCCAGGAAAACAGTTAAAGACCCTTAAATGAAAATACAAATTGAAAACCGCTGATGCAAGGTGATATTTCAATGTTTGCTTTAGATCTGCTGATCTGACTGGTAACATGCTGTACCCAGAGCCTTTTGTAATACAAAGAAAGTGCAAAAATGTTGCCACTTGCCACAAGTATTTGTCTTGCATCATTCTGGACCCATTCAACTACCTGTTCTGTCGTTAGTGTTGTTTTCAGAACAGTGTCTAATGGTGACATTAATCCCAAAGTGTGCAGCAGCTTCCCAGCCAGTTACCTGGGAATTCCCTTCTATGGGATCATCCCTGGATGGCATATGGCTCCTGAAGGAAGATCAGCTTCATGCCTTGGAGCCCAGGGCTGCAGGTGGGTGGGCAGGCGGAAGAGCAGAGCCCTGAAGGAGCACTGTCCTCTCATTGGCATCCACCGGCTCTGGGGAAGCTGTCACCTTGCACACCTTCCTTGGGAAGCCAAGCACAGGGGCTGGAAAGGTAGCAAAATATACCTATTAGCCTCCGAAAGAGAATTAGAAAATAAAAGTCAATATTGCAGTTTTCAGAGAGCAGTGAAACAGATGTTCCACTTTTTGCAGAAATGGCCATAGAGCTGTTATCTTAGTGTGATGTACAGAAGACTCGTATCTTTAATTTGCACCTCATTTGCCTTCCAGAAAATGAGTAGGATACTGTAATAGTTGGTCAGCATGCATCTAAAGCTTTTGTGCTTGAGCAGCCACTGAGCACTGGTCGCTATTGCAGCTTGTTATACTTTCATTCCTTTGGAAAGTTTTCACAGATGGATAAATAAGCATCATCAGAGCAGGAGTCCCTGGACATCTGTAAGGATCTCTTCACAATCTGTGGGGCCAGCCATGTCACAGGGTTCACTTGTGGAGAATGACAACATTTTAACTTAAGCTGTGCAGAGAATTTTCAGCCTTTGTGGTTGAACACTGTTAATTGTTTGCACAGTTAATTAAACTATGGGTGAGGTATTCTGTTATACATCCATGTGTAGTGCACATATTGACTGTTTCAAGGTGAATACTTTTCTAAATCATGAGCTATTGAATGTTGACTCACTGTAGTCCATTTTCTCTAATTGGCCTGAAGCTTTTCTATTGCTTGTTATGACAGAAGGTGTTTTTTTCCCCACTAAAAACATTACTGTCTCTAAATATGAACATCAATGGGTGTTTTGAGAATCATTGTGCAGGCAGGAGACTCTCCTGAGCACACATTTAGGTTGGTAATTGGCTGGTATTCACCTTTTCTCTGCGTTAAACAGTCCTGGCGCCTATGGATGAAAGCATCGTGGTCTCCAGTGTACCTGTCAGTCATGTCGTAAAAATACAGCAGAGGACTATGTCTCTTGTGGGGTCACAGCATCACTTTCTTCCAGGACACTTGACTATATAAGAAAAGGCTTTAGAAAGTTTTGTTTTCTTCTATATGAAATGACAACCAAATAATATTTTGATTGGTAAACATCTGCAAGCTCTGCAAGAATTCTCACTGTGTAACAGTAGTCATAAGGTTTAGTAAGTTATCCCGGCTTCATGTGATGTGATAAACACTCAGTGATTTCTCAGTCACTTGCAAAACTTGTCATTGCATTCAAAGCCACAATTCAAAATGTCCTTCATATCATAGCATGTATTCAGCAGCACACTGATGAGGAGAACTAGCTCTCAGATGATATTTCCTAACTCATTATAAGTTCAGAAAGAATTACGTATTTTAAGAAATTAATTCCATTCTGTAGCCTAGTAAAATCTCTTGACAATCCAGTCTGTGGTTTGAGCTACATATTTAAAGCAAAGGCAGGGACTTTTTGAGTCCTTACTGCATATCTGTGTATTTCTGTCTGATTCTGTCCATTGGTCAACATCAGATGTAGGATGATAGATGGGACACCCATTTTTAGCTGAAACAATTAAAGGAGAGACCTCTTCAACTTTAAGGGATTTTATCTTGAATTATAATAACAGAAGTAGTGAGTTCAAACCCCAACAGCAATTCAAGAGACATAATTCTGTAAAAACTGATTCCACTTTATTTCAATGGCTTTTTACCCACCAGGATGAAAAAGAAGTTTTCCACTGTGAATTCAAGTAGCATTTAGAGCATTTAAACCTATCTATTGAATGATAATTGCTGCGTTCAAAATTCATGCTCTCTTCATCACACATTAGCAATAAGATGAGAAAGCAGAGAGTGTTTGGAAAAGAACAGATATGCTGGGTACCACTCAACTGAGACAGAAAGGATGGCAGAATCTATTGCTGAGGCGAACAGTGCAGGGGAAAGTAAAACACTGTTTGTGGTTTTCCAGTGGTTGTTTTTAATAAGAAGCTGAAGTCCTGCTCTCGGGAAAGAGATGCCAGAGTTAGAAAGAAAAGCAACAGTCTATGTCTCTGTCCTTCGTTGTTTGTCCTAGAAGTCAAAGTACTGGCAAAGATGGTTTGGTGTAACCTGTTGGTTAGAACATCTTTGGTGCAGTTATCGAATTCCAGAGTTAATTCTTAAAGGCAGAACTGGTAGAATTGCACAGGCAGAAAAATCAGTCTGCGGAGTGCTGTGCTTGTTAGGCAAAAAATTAAATTCCCTCCAGGCCATGTTGGGAGATGGGCAGAAGAGCTCTCTACAGAGAGTGAAAAGCAAATTCTCTTTCTCTGGCTGCTGCAGGAGGGGAAGGTTACACCTTCGCAGGCCTCATCTCCATTTTTGCTTGTAATAGAAAATTATCATTAATGATAGAAGCTCCTGCTGTTTTCTAGCTACTTTGAGAAATATGTTTGGACTTGGTAATCAAATAGGGAGGTGTGGAAATGGCTATCAAGAGAGGACAACTAATAAGCAAAGACAAAGATCAAAACAAAACCTGAAATGTACTATCTCTGACCTCAGTGATGAAAAGTTAGATGGTATTTTTTACCATGGTCTTTGCTTACTTAGCTGGTAGCTTGTCCTCATTATTTTCCAGAGTGAGTAAGTCTAAATTTTTATTTTATCTGTCAATGAACTAAACTTTTAATTAACTTTCATATTTGTCTTAAGTAAAGACTAATGACTCTCAAAGGAATTGCCTACAAATCCTTAAACTTTTGAACAAAGAGATGAGAGAAAAAGCACCAAGCTCACTTGAAAACCAACCTTTCTATTAGAGAAAAAAATAACTGACTTGAAACGGGGAAACACAGAGTACTAATATTCATCATGAAAACAAACTGAAAGAAAATTTAAATCTGTGTTTACCCTAGAGGATTTTTGGTAGCGGTTTCACACAGATTGGCAAATTACACTAATGATTTCAGTACTTGGTCTCTAAACTGGAAGGAAATTATGGGTATTTAAATCAAGAGTTTCTGTGAAGTATAATGTACTTTGTTTAATGTTACTTACTTGTTTTAGTACAGCTAAATGATTGTTCACGATGACTTTAACAGAATATAGTCCATTTGTGCAGATTTCTTTTCCTTCCTCCCCATCATTGTCTCTGGTCAGGTTAATGGATGTCAGGATGGTTTGCCAGGATCAGGGCACTCTGGGTAGAAGAAAACCAGGTATGACAGATAGGTTGAAGTGCCAGAAACAAGAAAAATAGGATATATTGTAGTATTGTCAAAAGTAGGTTTTGCACAGATATAATTTTATTCCAGCTGTAATACATACACTAGTATTGTACGGGAAATTTTGGCAGATGTCAATGCATAAATATTGAGTGGGAAAAAAAAAGGCCTCAAAAGGAATGAGAAGCACAAAATTTAGCACAGATGTAAGATGCAGTTATAAATCCTTCAAGTTTGGGGGTAGTCTGCAGTAGGATGAAATTAGAAAATGATCTTTGAAAGGTGAGGTAGCACCCTTTATGTTTCAGCTGCTCACGAGAGATCCGTGCTTGGGTATGTATCCTCATGACGGTGGTGTGTGAACTGGCAGAGCATTAAAAAGATGATGCAGAAGAGTAAGGCATCTGGCCTTGTACTGTATATTTGACAAAACTTGGCTGCAGCTCAGTTATTTTTTTTAAGTCGAGTACTGGGGTTTTTTTCCTTCTTTCATTCTGGCTCCTCTGATAGCATGTGTGCTTTCCTGCTCTGTTATTGACTTTGTTGCAAGGAGTCCTCTGAGCAGAATTGATTTATGATACACTTTGCAGCCATCCAGACAGCTTCCAGTGAAGTGACAAAGAAGTTCTGCTTCCGCACCCACCTAATCAATGAAACGCAAAGAAAGACCAGACAAAACAGAACCCCCACCTGGAGCTCTGGGGTGCCATCACAAGCACAGTTTGCAAAATCCACAAAAGTGGCATGCAGCAGGTTTGGTTATCATACAATATACCCTTTTTTTGTATTTCTAAGGTAAGAATCTTTACTTTAAGGAACAGAGTAAAAGAAGAGCATATATATAAGCACAGATCAATGTGTGGAAATGGACTCAAAGTTTAGCAAATGGAACATTAAAGGCAGCATATATTAATGTACTAGAAGAAGCAACAGTTAGATGTTTTCTCCATGTTTTATAAAATATATTTTAAAGCTGAAAAGGACTGAGCAATCTCATTCTGATCCAAGAATTTTCTGACTTGTGTATTTAATTGGAGTGTGTCAACACTCCAGTCCTTGGGACAAGCCAGATAATTAGCATTGAACATCAATAAATGTTTTGTTAGACTGAGACTGAATGTCCTCATCTGGCAGAATCAAGCCACAGGAGAAACTGAGAGGACTTTGCTAGGTCCTTGGCACCCAGGTATCTGCACAAGTATGATACAATGGCGTCAACTTACTTTAGAAGCGTCTTACTTATTTACTAGAGAGAGATGCACATCAGGATCTAAAATGAAAGCAGTGAAGGCAGCAGAGGCACTTGCAAGGATACATCTGGGGTCTGTCAGTTCAGGGATGAATTTTTGGAAAATGTTGTGCCCGTGCACAATTTAAAGCTCAACAAGACTTCCCAAAATTTAACCTCGGATTGATGCTCTGGGAGAGTTTGACACACTGCTTTCTTTACTCCTGCAAAAATGTAGAAACTTGTTCTGTGTCCTCTGATGGTTTGTTGTTTTGATTTTTTACCATAATTCAGCTGAGCTGCTAACCTTGAATTCCCTTTGCATGTGCAAGGTGGGACCAGCTTGCTGTAAAGGCCATTGTGTATGTAGTTTACAGAGCAAATGACTGTGTGAGGTGAAGGCATGAGAGAATTAGGTTCTAAGACAGCGTGCCATAAATCTTGCTTTATAGGACAGGATACTCTGGGTCGCTAGAATTATCTTGTTATACAGCCAATGAGATAGAAAAGCAAATAGTGACTCAGTTTTGAAGCACTCCAGTCCCTTGAACAGGTGAAAGAATCTTTTCTAAAATCTGCCAGCGAAGATGCATTCCTCTATGCACAGAAGTGCACCCCACATGCATGGCCCCCCATCCCCCCCAAATATTTAACATGTGCTGAGGCATTTGTTGCCCTACTGTATCACTGGGGGGAATAGCTCTGGTGCAATGTGCCCCGTTCCTCCCTCCTCTCTGATGAGATTCTGCTTTGTGACAGATCTTGTCAGAGGCTAATTATAACAAATGTTTGGAAATACTTGCTCCAGAATAACCTTTGGCTCTAAGATGGATCACTCGCGTGAGGCACGTCCCCCGGCAGAGCTCAGGAGATCAAGTTCTGCTTCAGAACAACATCTAAAATTCAATAATGGCACTGTGTACTCCGCTGACCAAGTTTGGCAGCTTGTGATTGATTTCTTTTCCTCTTCAAACCTTGCCTGTCACGATCAGCTAATTAAAAGTGCAGTAATCTGATATAATCTGTTTCCCAGTTGGTGCAGCAGTTGGCTATCTAGCAGAAATAATTGATTTGTAAACTGCCAAACCTCAGACATTTAGACTTGCATTGTCTCCTCTAAACCCTGTCTAACAGGCAAAATTTGTCTCCTGATACATCAAGTGACCCACGCAACAAAATTCATTCAGCCTTCACTACTATGGAAAATCAATATAATAGAAATGGATACATTTTAAAATGTAATAGAAGTCTGGAGGAAAAGCAAATAAACATGGATATAGGCTGTTTGTGCAAAGTCAGCAGTGTGTCACCATTTGGCTCCCCTCAGTTTTTCCACTGCTGTTATTAAAGAAGTGATAGTTACCTAGTCACTTCAGATGAGGTTGTCCTTACCGTTCAAATCACACCTATTTTTATTATTTTTCTTTTTCAAATGTAGGTCAAGCCCCTGGGTACATGTGTGGCTTCCAATGACCGGTGACCCGTGCAATAAATTCTTTCAGTTAAGGAACAATAGCCGTCTTGGTTATTTTTTTTCTTACATTAAGAATACTTTGTTCCTATGAAGGATAGGGTGTCCTTCCTTAAGTACCCTTCATGTGGGTTGATACCTCCTTATTGTAAGACACGAACAGAAGTCTGAGTTAGAAGGGGTGAAAGGATCTCACAAAAAGAACAGCAACAGTATTGGAACAGGTACTGAAATCATTGTTATAGCACAAAATCTTGCAGCAGAGGTGTCTGCTGCCTTCTGAAGTTCAGTTCTTCATTTTCCAGTCTGACAATGAGCATCAGCATCTGCTTTTCTCTAAGTTTATAAGTGAAGCAAAAGTACATCAAGCATGGATCAGGCTATCACAGTCCTTGGAAAGCCATCTGCTCATACAGTCTTCTCAAAACACATCTGAAAGCAGTCAGTTTTTGAGTAATAAAGCCAGGGATTGCACCTCAGGAAGGAAATGTGCTAGAAAACCTGTCACTATATCTAAAATAGGAGTATGTGTGTAATAAATCCGTTTCTTTGGGGGTTCTGCCCCTTTTTGCTCATTGCAGAATATTTTCTTTTGCATCTTTAGGCTCATTAAGAAATCAACATTTAAAAATTAACTTATACTGAAATTAGGAGGAATGGATTCCTCTGCAAGGACAGCACAAGCCCTCCCACCACAGGGCACAGCACAGCAGCCCACACCTGTAATTTTTCAAGCAGAGTGTGCAGCACCTTGGCGCAGAGCTTCCATGTGGCACCTTCCAACTCTGTTTAGCAGCATCCTAAAGCAGCTTATTTTTCTCCTCGCAGCTCTCATAGCAGAAGGATTAGATCCCACCAGGTAGTACCACTGGTTTCTGTGTTTGAGTAAATAGCAATTCTCATACACTATGTTTGTTCTCTTTTGACTCCTGTCAGAAGTAAAGACAGTTTAATAATCTGTGCTACTCGGGGTCCCTGACTTCTTGCTCTCTCCTTACAAACACACACAAACACTCACATACAAATGCATAAATACACATATTTGGTTTGAATATTTATACACACTTCATATCTATTTATGTATAGATATAATGTGTGTAAATATTCAAACTAAATATGTACATATTTATGTATTTGCATGTGAGTATATATACACAGAACATGTATCTATTTCTGTATATTATATAGATATGCGTATAATGTGTGCACATATGTATACACTGTGAATTTCAGCCATATTGCTATTTAAAACTCTGGATCCTATGCTTAGCAGTTGTTTTTTTGCCCATTTATGTCCCATACTCTTGGTTTTGAGCATTCTCTAGTTTTGTGCATGATAGCAGTTAAAGCTCTTCAAGTATTATTTTAAGTCTGAATAAATTTTACAAGTTAAATCGTTCACCTCCTAAGGGATTTGTATCTAAGAGATCCACAGCGTTAAAAGATTTAACTCTGATCTAGCAGACTAGAATGTCCAACTTGCCTTTTAAATGCAATAAAATGTGGCTAACTGAAGCCAATGGATGGTTTTGGGATGTTCAGACTTAAAATGGATATTTAATTAAATACATATTTTATACTGTATGCAAACTATATACAAACAAATATCTCAAGCTTGTGGTAAATTTCTAAGAAATCTTGGCTTGATTTCCTCAAAAGATGTCCTTTTTCCCCAAATAGCTGCATAAAATCTCAAGTTTTATCTTAGATCAGTGGCAAAACCCTAAAGCCTTTAGCACTGGATGGTTTCCCTTTTTTGCAGTCAGGCATCTATTTCAGATACAGATGTCATTTAGCTGCTTTTTTGATTTCCCATCAAATCACTATTTTCCAGTTTCGGGGGTCTGAGAACCCCAACACCACCCCTATTCTTCTCCAGGCTCCCAGTCCCTGACCCCAAAACCCCACCACAGCTTGGGATGGAGGGCACGTGGCAGGTCTGGTCTGGTGGCCATTGCAGGAGCTTGAGGCACAACCAGAGGGATGCGGCATCAGGGCAGGCACCTACCCAAACCAGGTGAGATCAACCCAAGGAAGGTTCAGGGATGCACAGACAGAGCAAGCTTTCAGGAATTAATGAAATTTGGAGAGTTTTAATGCGCGGAAGTCTGGAGGTACACCAGGCATACAGATGTGTGCATGCAAAAATGTATGAGAGTAGGATGTAAAAGCTCAGTCAAAATGCCTGACAATCATTATCAATACAGTAATTTGCCCGTTTTTATATATAGGCTGTAATGGTTTTTAATGTGGTAGGAAACTGGATTTATTTTTGGTTAAGGAAGTGGAAACAAAACTAAAAAACTATTCTCAGATTTCTCACTATTCTATATATCTGATCAGAGGGATATCATCTTCTGGGACAAAGAAATTAACCATTTGCCCCACCCTGATAGATGTATAATAGACATTTTTGCCATGTTATCCCACAGCCAAAATTTTTTTTAAATATTGGTATTTCTGTGTATGTAACTATGCAATAAAGTATCAAACTCTGAATAATGTTTTAATAAAAATATAGAATTACCTGTAGCATTAAAAAGCAGAAATGATCCCTATTGTCATATGTCAGCGTTATTTCTAGCATAGCCTACATTATGTTCCTGAGTCAAGGCAAATGACATTGAGGAGTTAATTACTGAGGCATTCAAAGTGACTACACAGAGATTTCCTGAAGGACTAGTATGGATTAATCATGACATCTCAAGGTGCTACCCTTAATAGGATTTTCGAAAATTTGATCTATGAGTAAGTTTTGAGCTCATTAATATCCCGTGAATCTGAATGTATTTTCCCATTACAGCTGTAACTGCACAGACTCGCCTACTTTTTACGTTGTGAATATGAATGTCAGTTGGTAATTTTTAAGACGAACCATTTATTCAATAAATAGTGAAGTTTTTCACCCTGTAAGCTGAAATTACACTAGCTGGAGATTTTTGTGTAGATATAAACCATATATAATAGGACATGCTTTTGTGAGTGAAAGAAGATTTACTGCTCTGGAAAGTAAGGCTCCCTAACATTGGTTGTCAGGTTATTTGTTATGCAGCTACAGAACTATTTTATCAATATAATTTGCATAAATAATCAGTGGTAGATGTAATCTATGGGACTTAATTGAGCCCTGTGATAGAAATGAAATTTGTTTTAAAACTTCATTGTGGCTTCCTCTTGAGAAAGAAGAGTACTCTGCTTTGTAATAAAAACATTTTTCACCTATAGGCATTACTGTGAAATGGACTGCTTTAAAGCGGAACCTAAGAGGATTAAGAAAGATTTTCACTAATGAAAAAATATTGTGATTGACTTGAAATCCGTTACTAAAGCGAAATGTTATAAAATGAAAAATATTCACAAATATAAATGAACATATTTTTGCGAAGAAAAAAAGAAGGAAAGAATATGCCTGATGGTTTTTTTTACTTTTTGGATTGCTTTTCAAAGTAATTAAATTTTCACAAATTATTTTTACATCCTTTGATCATTTGCACATGTACGCAATACAATTTGAACATGATTTATAGATTTAACTGCAGTAATTCTATTTTTACTGAGAGAAAGACCTCAGTCTTGCAAACACGTATGATTTATGTTCATAGCAAATAAAATACTCTTTTCTTCATAAATCAAAGCCTATCAAAATGAACATTCATTTTAATTCAGTTGAAACATGGTTTGAGTTTTGTGTGGTGCTTGGGGTTTTTTTGGTGTTTTTTTTTGTCCCAAGTTATCTTAACTTTACAGCTCATGGTAAAGGGACGTGGCCGCTGCTGCGTCACAGACACACAACTGCAGATCAGCTCTTTCTCTGAACTCCTGATGTCCCGCATTGCTTCAGGTGTCTGTCAATGCCAAATACCATATGAACCTTATTTGAATTACTGATTGCTTGGTCTGGCAGCCAGACTGAGGCATGATATCCAACAACTTCGGGCAGAATGAGTTTCCATTTTCAAGGTTCAGCTCTTCCCATAAGCACAGGTGCCAGAGGGTTTTAAAAAGGCTTTTATGGACTTTGCAAGCAGGACTGTCAAGATGTATGTCTGGCCCATAAAGGTATCTAAACAGAAAATGCCTACTGGTTTAAATATGAGATACGGCCGATGCATCTTTGTTAATATGATCCTCAGATTAGTAGTTAATCCTCAATTAATCCTCAGATTTACTTAAGTCTATCGCCTTTACTGACTGTGACCGGAACTTTAAATTAAAGGTGTTCATCCCTGATTTTACGTCCAGGGATGAGTATTAAACATCAGGAAAAAATGATTGCAAAAGTGAAGCCTTAGTTTATGGAGTTTGGAATGAGCTTGTTTTTCATTAGGCAGTTTGGAGGCACAATCATGAAATCCATCAGACATTCAGTTGCTATAAATTAATAGAATTTCACTGAAGAAAACACAGTGAAGATACTTTGTAATATTTAAGGGTCTGGTAACAAACGTTTGCATTTTGGATAAGGCGAATTAAAGAGATAAATAGTTAAATATTTGCATATTTATGTGTGTGTGTACGTGAAGATATAGATAGATCAAAACAGATTATAAAAACAGATCCATATTCACACTTACAGAAAATAGCTAAAAGCCAATGTTTCAACTCTCCTTCTTTTTTTGATTCATAATTCCAACACCAATAGTATACCCTCTATAAAAGTAACAAAAAATAAATATAAATGGAAAATATTTACTCATAAAGTCGTTACTTTAAAATCTATCAGTAAGTCCAAAAAAGAGCAGCTTTGAAACATGCTGCTTTGGGTTGTATTTATCCAGACAGTGAGAAAAACTCTCAAAACAAACAGGAATTACACTATTATAAAATACACCTTATCGTAATGAATGCTTGCAGACTCCATAACCCAACACAGTCATCACATATCCCTGCTTTAGAAAGCATTTTAAAATGCTCTGACCGGTGCAGCGGAAGAAAAACTAATAAAGTGTCATTCTACAACTAAAACAAAACCATAAACATTTTAAGATGGTTGAGAACACAACGCAGATGCCCTCTATATAGGCTGCTGCCCTGATGCCGTAAACAGCCCAGCAGACAAGAATTGTCCCCAGGATTTCTTACAGCAGTCTCAAAGGCATCTGTGAATTTGCTGGAAAATAGATAGTGCGTATATCTGGGCACACAGATGCTTTCCCAGATCCTCTCAGAGTGGCCAAGGATGATGCTATATCCCACTGTCCCTCATCACCAACCCAGCACCCCTCTTACAGCATCCGTGTCCTTGGCTGGTCATCATAGCATCAACCTACTTCCTTTGAATGACTTCTGTTGACACTCCAAGCTCTGATAATCAGGTCCACATTGAAGTGGGTAATGCCTGTTCATCCAGGCCGTCCCACCTGCTCTGGTCCGGAGCTGATCAGTTCCAGCCATTCCCAACCAAAACCCTACGGAGGCCCTTGGGTTGTAAACATGATGCATAAATAAATGTTCAACACAGCCAACTCCCTTTCCTGAATCCTGTAATCTCTTGTCTGCTGACACATACCGAATATTAAATCGTGAGAAAAAAACATTCTCCCATAGTTTGCCCTCCTTATTTTTTTTAATTACACAGTTTTGAAAAGGTGTTGAAGAGGTGCTAAGCTGGGCAATTATGTTTTGTTGTGGACTCTTGTGAAAGCAAGCACTGCAGAGGAGGAAAACATTAATCAGTTATTCTCTATTCTTCTTCCTTTGCTTTAAGTACTAGGAGCAGAGACTATTTTTTTATTTAGTATGATTTGAATGTTTATGCGTTACATTTTAGGATGTTAATTCTACATGATAAGTATCAAGGCCACTCCAATACTCTCGGGTTTCAGTGAACAGGAGACATCAGGCGCAGATGTGGTCGGTGCAATGAGGTCTGGTGTGGGACTCCATCCTTAAGATTCTGCTGTAGTTATGGTGTATGAAAATGATGAGATGTGATATATATATTTAAAACAAAAGCAGAAACAGAAGGTCCTTATCTAACAAAATCAAGAAACAACAAAAAGACTCAAGAAAAGATCTTAACAGTATCTCAAGAGTTGTAGGAGAAGGTCTGGAGATGGAGGGAGTTGTGCTTCTGGAGGATCTGCAGTCTGTCCTGTTGCAGCACTTAGGAGAATGTTGGTCTTGGGTTGTTTATTAGTTTTCCCAGCTGGGTGAACTGCATTTGAACAAATAATGAAAACTACAGGTTTAGACTTGCCTTCCATGTTTAAAGAGAAATCTAAGCTTCTTGTAACTATCTAAACAATCTTTTTGCTTAATTGTCTAAGTGCTTTTTACTTCATTTTACAAAACCAGCTTATGAAACTTTGCTCATTTGTGCTCTTTTATGACTTTGTGAGGTCAAAACCAGCAAAATTATATGGATGAAGATTTCAATGAACAGGAATAATCAGGGGGTTTGATTATGTCTTAGAAATTTGTGTGGTTAATGTTTTATTGACGCCTTTGCTTTTGAGAATTGGCCATCAATGAAAGGTTAGCATTGGGGTAGGTCACTAACTGTCGCTAGGCAATTAATTTCACCTGGAAAAAAGCAAACAATGAAGTGTTTTAATTAAGATACTTTATTTGAAAGCAGATTTATTGATAGTTTGTCTTACTATGCGTTTCTTCACCTAAAACCTGCTGATAAGCCATGCTTAGTTGATTCTGAAATACCCATTAGGTGAGTGTGATTGTGGTAGATGCCACAGCTGATGTGCATTCCTTTGGGTGCAGGTGGGACCCTCAGTCAATTGACAGGGTCCTCAACAAAGGAGGTGCCCTGAAAAGCTGAGGAGCTTCTGGACCATGTTGTAATGGCCACAGCCAGATCTGACCAGGCTGTAAAACAGGGTCCTGGCAAAGACCTCTTTTTGGAGCAGCAGATCTGTGAACTGGAGCTCTCCCCTTAGACTGGGATGCCATCTGAGGAAACTTCCTGAGGTTGAGAGCGCCTCATCTCCTCCTGTGGTGAGTGGTTGTTTTTCTCTGCTGGATATATCCTGGAGTGAGCCCTCAACTAATCCAGGTGAGTGGTTGTTTCTCCTGGGTGCCCTTGAGTAAGAGGCCTCTGGTTTTTTTGTTTATTGTTGTGCTTGGGTTGTTTGTTTGTTTGTTTGTTTTTTTCTTGTGACTGTATGCTTGAACGTTGTGGATCCTCATTATTCTTATGTTGTTGTACCAAATAATCTCAACTGGTATCTGAACCCGTATTTTATGTTGTTGGAGTGCATAAACCCAGTTTCTAGTTGGTTTATTTCCTACACTTTTCCAGATAGAATAAAGTCTGTTTTGGAACTAGTTGCCTGCCTAAAATTGACTTTTGGGGTGCTTTCGTGGTACTGTTGAAAGGAAGAATATTGAGTATGGCCACCTTTTTGTAACTTTGTCATGTATTCTTACCACTTAAGCATGCAAAGTACTTAAGCATTGCTATTCGCTCTGTACGTTGGTGAGGTCTGAAGCTTGAATCTCTTCTGCGCAGCCCTTACTGCTGCTTGGTGAGCCCAATATCTGTAGCAGGATTAAAGCGTGTTAATGTTGTTTCAGCTCTAGCATGTATTTGTAGGACAGCCTGGCTTAATTCATATTTTCATTTCTGAGCAGGATGCCCCTAGAGTGGTTCTTCTCAAGGTAGAGTTTAAAGAGAGAGCTCTAATTTTCAGAGAACTTTCCTGTTCAGTAACATTTTTATTGAACTCTTTTTTTCTCTTCCAACCCTGTAAAAGAAACAGCGGCTTCTATGGTTTGGGGGCATAGTATAAGGGACACTTGCTCTTAGAGGGCACGCTCACCCTACCCTGGGGCAGGGGAGGATGTGACTGTCAGCGCCTTGGTACCGCCCTGGGTGCGTACGTGGGGACAGGCGCAGTGGGGCACAACAGGTGTTAAGAGCCATCAACTGCCCCATTGAAGGCTCCACGTCTCAGGGGAATGTGCAACTGCCACAAATGCGTTCCCAGGAAAGTGTTTCCGTTTGATATATTTGCTGCTTTTGTCAGATACCTGCCATGTGAATGTCTTGTTGGATGCATGCAGGTATCAGCTTGGTATTTTCAGTAATATCTGGACTTGTCCTGAGATGTCACTCAGCAAGATGGTACATTTTTCAGTTTAGAAAGCCTTAAATTCTTCTTGCAGCTTCTTCAATAGAAACTGTTTGGAAACAGATCTTATTCTGTAGAAAGTGTATCTGGAAAATAAACTTGGTTTGCTAGAATATCTGCTAAAATAAAATGGTGTTAACAGAGCGGAACTCTGTGGCAGCTCTGGGATGATGTCACCTTGTGGAGGTGGAGAGCAGAAAAGGTGAGAAAGAACTGTAAAATTCCTGGTTTAATACATTGTGGTGATTCCAGGTCAAACCATTTCGATTTGGGTCATTTGTGGTAGCAACACCAATAGCAGTGATACTTTTCCTTCACTTTTTACACTTCTTAAATCTGTAGTACTAAAACTTTACATAAACTTTACATAAATCTGTGAAAATTGAACTGAGCCTTGCATATATATCAAATATCAGTATCCCATGGTTGTATGGTTGTTCTCAGCTTGATGAATAAAGTGAGAAGAATTCAGCCAAATAATAAGTTGCTCCAAACAAAGACTGTTCTTGTTGTTTTTTAAATCTATGGTGAGGATTTCTGGCTGTGATATGAATTTTTGAAGTTGCCTGCCTGGTGAAGAATGTCTTTGTTGCAGTTCAGTTGTGCTGTCTGTGTAAGAACATAGGGGTTGTTTAAAAAAAAAATAAAATAAAAATAAATCAGGCAGCTGATGTATCTTTCCCTCACATATTTTGCCTCTGCAATAGCTAATATTTGAGTTGTTTGCTAATGAGATGGCTTAAAAAAATGGAGCTTCTGGAGAAGTTCTGTTTGGCTGTGTAGATAAATTCTGGGTACTAGAGATGCTCAGCTGGATTTTTGCTGAAGTTTAAAGGAAGGAATAGAAGGGGGTTCTAGGTTAAGATCTACATGGAAGAGAGTGAAGAAGGATGGGAAGAGAGTAAAGGTAGCTGCAGCGGATTTTCCTTCAGAAAGGCTTAATTTGATCTCTGAATGTGACCTAATCTCACTATTGATAGCATTTTTTTCTGGTTATTCAAAACTTGATGAGAAAGGTGTTACAAATAGTGCTATGGACAGGAAGGAGAAGAGTTGCAGTTTCCATCAAAAGCCAATTTTAACATTGTGAAGCAAAATGCTATGACTAAAGCAAACTCTGAGGATTAAATTTATACAATTACGGAATGTAACAATGCAGAACACAGTCATTTCTTTAGCTGCTGACTTCATTGTCTGAGTCTTTGTCATACACCAAAGTCCTTTTTTTGCATGTATAATAGCAAAGAACTATTGATGGCAGATGGGGAACAAATTGCTGCTTTCACCAGCTTGAAACTTTCAGTGGTTATGGGAAGAAAGTTCTTCCTAGAAGAACATGTGAAACTGTTAAATATACTTACGTGTGAGCGAGATACATAGTACTTTTCATTAAATAAATTTGGATTATATTGGAGGCTAATTTTGGCTGAAGCTTTGCTGTATGATAATTCAAGCTGGTGAAAGCAGCTCTTCGGTCCTGAAGCACTTATCTCTTGGTGTCATTACTTCAAAACTGAATGGATTGAATGTCCATCATAATGATTTCCCAAATCACCACTGTTTGAGAAATGGACCTTTAGGGAGATAAGCAGGACAGAAGTTGTTTAGATATAACAGTATCTTCAGTATGTCATAGAAAAACAATACAATTATAAGCTACATGAAAAACGTTTTATATTAAATTTTCTTCGGTTGTTGTTGTCGGAATAAAGAAAAAGAACAACTGGAAGGGTTTAATATGCTGTGAAGTTTTAATCCTTTCAAAATGTTAATGAGCAGGACCATTCCAGGACCAACTGGGTGACTTCATAAGGAAATTCTAGTTGTGATGCGGGTTTGTCACTTCAAGGTGGAGCTTTTCAGTGGCTTTTAGGCTTTTAGCTTGTGAGTTATTGTGCGCTTCATCTTTTAATTACAAGTGCAAAGGGCACTAGAATCAATAACTTTTTTTTTAATCTGGGTTGTATTTTGGGGGGCGGAGGGAGGGCAATGGCCATCAAGGCACATGCAAGCTCTTTCTGAACTAATATGCTTGTTGGAAATGTATTTTAGCCTAAGAAAACTTGTATTAGCTAAGAATTCTTAAACCTTGTTTTCTTTGTTTGGAGAAATAAAAAAAAATAAATTGGCAGCAGTTAGCGTTGGTAGCTTTCTCCAGAGTTTGAGTCTGTATCATTTTTATACCACAAGAGTAGAGATTAAAAATAACTTTTAATGAAAAGTGGACATGAGGCAGCTTCAGTATCTGGCCTTATTTTGGACACTGTCTCTTAATGTGAGAGGATTAGCTGCATTTTATCTTCCTGGTCAAAAAACCAGCTTGGTGACATAATGACAGAATGCAAGCTCCTACCATGCAGAAAATAAAAATTGTTTAAAAAAGTCCACAAATGCTTTCATTGCCGAGTACTGAAGCAAGCAAACAAACCAGTGCCTAATTGTAGAAGGAACTAAATAGTAACAGAAATCAGACAACGTATTGCTGACTGTCTGCATTATTTTTGACTCAGGGATGCTATAATGATCTTTCACACGGTTTTGCTTTTAAACTATAGCAGTTTAATTTTTATAATCATTACTGGTGTCTCAGTTCTTGGCCTGTTCTCTTATCTTTTAGCCAATACAGTAATTTCACTTAATAGTCCAGTCATTTACCTTTTTTTTTTTTTCTCACATGGCTATCTCGGGACGTCTAAAGATAATTTGTGCATATTCAGACTGAGCTCCTTGAAAAATCTTTATTGACTACAAAGAAGTTTCTTTTGTTTAAATAGTGAGCTTCAATCCAGGCTTTGAACTGAAGTTACTGTGAAGTTACTGCTGACAACTTGAACTTGTAATTTTCCTTGGCAAGTTTGCTTTGTAACAGAGCTGATGCAGGACTAAAAGCAGCCCTAGTCCTGTTTATTACTCTGTACTGACTTTACAGTCATCTTTACAGAAGTCCCTTTGTGCTACTAGTTTATTAATTTTTACGTCTCTCGGGAGTCTGTGTAGCCACCTCGATGCTTAGATTTGGCTTAGTCTGATGTGACCTTGTATCAATACATTAATCTGTGTTTTGCAGTTGCATTTGTTGTCTCTTTGTTCTTAAAGTCTGGGAACCACTTGGATACCCTCAGACCTCTTCTTACCTTATTTACCTCAGCATGATTTCTACATCTCAGGCTTGAGTAGCAATTTTAATCCACTAAGGGTTTCTGTACCAGACTTTTTGCATGGGGAATGACCTTCAGGAATGCTTCCCTTCTGCTTCTTCCTCTTGAATTTCAGATTTCTCTTCTGCATTTTTCAAAGTATTAGTGACCTGATAACTCAGAAGTGGTGGAGATTACTCAGGGGTTTTTTTATCACTGTTTTGAAAGCTTTTTCATCATAGTCAACTCGTCTATGACAAACTATATGATCCCATTGTCTTGGTCCTCTAACATTACACTTTGTTTGGGGGGTGTGTTTGTTTGGTATGTTTGTGTGGTTTTGGTTTTTTTCTCCCAAGGTCCTGTATGCACCCATAGGGGAAGGGACAACGCTGCTTTATATGTTTTTATAACATGTGAGACTATGGGCCGTGATATAGAACAGAGTCTACTTTGGACAATGGATAAAAATGACTTTTGTACCTGGTTGTGTGTAACTGAATTTGTTTGTGGTCTGTACAGAAAACAGGAGTAAGGTGTCAATCCCAGCCACGCAGCTTATGAGGATGGCGTGAGTCATGCAGCCCTATTAAAACGCGGGAATTCAGTTTCTTAGGCAGGAACCGAAAGTTCTAAGCATGGCGTTTTTACCAGATTAGGAAAAGAGAATAAGATGTCAGCTTTACTGTCTCATTCACAGCAACAGTATTTCATGCTCACGAAATTTCAGTTTTTTCTTCTTCAAAGGCCTACTGAAATACAGTAGCACATTATATTCAAAGTTCAGTGTTGATTTTGATCCTGATCAAAGGGATACGCTTCAAGTATTTTGACATCTAATCCTTTTTCCTTGCTTTGATTGTTTCAGATTGAGGTACAAGTAACCACTTCCAGTACCTGCGTTAGCTGGGACTGAAAAGCATCTTATTTTCAGATAATGGATGCTGCTGCTGCTTGGAACTTTATCCCCTTGATATTTTAGTGTAAAAGTTGTCTCTCTGCTTTTGCCTGCAGTTTTCAGCACTGCTGCACAGTATCATGGGAAAAAAAAGTACTTTAAAAAAACCCTACTATTAAATAATATATGGGAGCAACAAATACAAAACCTTCACAGGGTACATGTGAATTCTATGCAATACATTGTGAACGAGTCCCCAGAGAGTAATAGAAGATTAAAACAAACAGGCGCTTTATTGTTGTAATATAAAATTTCTCATGAGACTCTATCATTAGGCAGATCATTACAGAGTTTTTTTTTCTTCTTGTATCATAAAACAGAACTGACGTTTACTGGGGCTGATATCTTACACAGTAAACTATAAGAGAGATTTATGGAGGTAGCAGAAGCCACATAAAAGTTGTTTTGTGGTGTCGAGTGCTACAGATGGGTTCCAGAAATGAAGGAGCAGAGGTCTCACCAGAGTTCCCTCAGCACCAGGGATGAGCCGAGAGGGTCCTAACCAGTCTGTAGTGATGACCTGCTTTGGTCACTGGGTTACTTTGAGAAGAAAACTCTCGCAGTTGCACCACCATGTTGACCTCAAAGCTGGAAGAGTTAATCTGTGACCCAAAATACTTCCCTATATATCGCTTTGTAAATTTGAGAACAATAAATGCTGGGGAAAGACATTTCTTGGCTTTTATACCTCCTTTTTAATGTGCTTTTAAAAAATTAAAAAGAACTGATTTATACTTCTGTCAAAAAATGGTGTGTAGGGTTAAGTACATGAAAATAGTACCGTTTTGCATCCATAAAATGTCACCAGTTTCATAAGATTTTTTTGTTTTAATTTTGTCTTGCCTCAGATCTCTTCCCCTTCCTCAGACAATGTTATTAATCTTCTTTTAAGAGGATCAGTGGCGAGATTGTATGTTATTCAAGTGTATGTAGGGAAGTGTGGAGGAAGACTAGTTTGAAAATCGAGGAATCTCCCCACTATTCAGATCTAAACCACAGCTGGTTTCAGCCACCCATCTTTCCCAGTTTTGCTGGTTGATTGCCTTCCTCCTGCACATTTTAAATTTTTTTCTACCACCAGCTTTTTACTATCCTTTGCCCTCATCTGTCTCTCTTTTCTCTGCTGAAGTCCTGCCCTTCCTCCCAAGCTGGACCACCATTGGAGGAGGAGATGCTGAGGAGAAGTGTCTTGCCCATGAGTGGCATTTCAGCTACTATGAGTGACAACAGGGGAAATGAATCACTGTCACTGCCCACAAATGGGATTTGGCAGGGCTAGAATAGCTGCTTTGTGGCTGGGTCCTTCTCAATGGTTTACATCTCAATTCTCCTCCTGGTCTGGTCCATGGTAGGAGCTGAAAAAGCTCACAATGGCTTTGTGGAGCAAATAAGTCTTTGCAAAATGCATGTAATGCTGTCAAGAGTTTTGTGAGACTTGCACTGGGGTTTTCTGTTTTATGGACAGCAGGCCTGAAAAAGAAACAAGTGCCAGCAGGTAATTTTGTTTTCCAAATAGTCCAAGTGTGAAATGAGTGAGCTCCATTTATCTTTCCAGCTGAGTGCCTGGAGACTGACCTGCTCATGTTTGCACCCCTTTCTTTGTTTTTTTCCTTGACTAAGTGTCGCCTGCTGGAACAAACGTGTTTGAATCTGAATTTCTAAACATGCACAAATGATAAATTGCTTTATTTGTTGAAGAAGCACTTTTGTAGGAATGTTTTAATTGTAATTAATGTGGGGAGGGAAGGACTATGATTTGTTGCAGGCATTCTTTGTAAGCAAAAATTGTATTTACCATCCACAGAGGCAATAGATGTGAAAAATAACTTTGTAAATTTGGAGGGCTGTAATGATGTGATGTATTTGTTATGTACAGCTGTATTAGAAATCCTTCCTTGGCGTTTCAGAGGATGTTAGTTTTAGAAAGCTACAAGCTATAAATATTGAGATGGCCTTACTACAACTTTCCACCATCGCTTGTTAGATATAGAAAAAGACAGAATGTCATGGAATGCTTTGCACAGTTTGAGGACTGCTTAGTGCTCTGGCAGGTCAAACCTGTTGCAGGTGGTGTGTGCACTGCTCTGTGCCATTACAAAGGGGCTTTGCATGTTCTGGAGCTTTGAAGACAGTTGTTCCTGTTCATACACATAAACTGATGCTTTAAAACATCATTATTTAGCCATTTCTATTGTAGCCTTCTAAGTGATATACAGACATTCTGGTCACCCATTGTTTGGGGGTGCCTCACTGTACCGGGATTTCCTCTCCTCCCACCTGCTTGGTGTCCCTTCAGCCACCATCAAATAGCAGCTCTTGGAGCTTCCTAAATGGAGGCAGAGGCCAGCACTTTAATACTTGCCTTCCATGTGGTTTCTCCTTTCTTTTGAGAACCACTTGGAGAGAAAAACAGAACAGACGAACTTTCCTTCAAATCTGATTCCTCTGGTGTTTGTTTGCAGTTCTCGATGGCAATACAACACTGTGCGAGCCTGCCTTCAGAAAGATACCTCTTTGGAAAAAGAGGGTGTACCAAAAATTCTTCCAGAAATTGTCAAGGGGTAACTAATTCTTCAGTTTGTCTCAAATCAAAATTTAAGTGTTCCGTTTCTGTGTTGTGGTTTAATCCCAGCCAGTACCCAAGCCCCACACAGCTGCTCACTCCCTCATCCCTGGTGGGATGGGGGAGAGAATTGGAGTAAAAGTGAGAAAACTGGTGGGTTGAGATAAAGACAGTTTAATAAGTAAAACAGAAGCTGTGCGTAAGCAAAGCAAAACAAGGGATTAATTCACTTCCCATCAGTAGGTGGGTGTTCAGCCATCTCCAGGAAGGCTGGGCTCCATCATGTGTAGCGGTTAACCGAGAAGACAAGTGCCATCACTCCGAATGTCCTCCCACTTTCTTTTTCTTCCTCCAAAACAGATACTGAGCATGATGTCAGATGGTGTGGAACATCCCCTGGGTTAGTTTGGGTCAGCTGTCCCAGCCTTGTCTCCTCCCAACTTCTTGTGCATCCCCCAGCCCACTCACTGGTGGGTGAGAAGCAGAAAAGGCCTTGATCTCTGTGTAAGCGCTGCTGAGCAGTAACTAAAACATCCCAAAATTATCAGTGGTGTTGCCAGCACAAATCCAAAATGCAGCCCCATACTAGCTACTATGGAAAAAAACTATCTCTATCCCAGTCTAAACCTACATAACCTTCTGCAAGAATACGTAGGTTAAACAGTCTGGCAGTTATATGTGAAGGTGTTACCTTACACTGTGATAGTATTTCAATATCCTCAAAATAGCCGAAGGAAAGAGCTCCTCTAATTCCTTTGACCTGCAACATTTTAGTGGTGGTTTCAGTTTTGCGGAAGCGCTGATCTGTTCCTTCATAGCTGTTTGTGGCAAATCGTGCATGCGAGGGTGGGAAGGATGAGCTGTGATGAGTGCCATAAAACTGAAGGGAGCGGAGAGAGATGCCTTGAACAATTCCAAGTGCTTTCATTAAGCCCTCTTTCCATCGTTTCTTAGAGGGAGGGAAAAGCGTATCTTTCAAGCTTGTCTAGACTTAGAATTAGCTGCTGCCTTGCTTTCTTTGTCTCGCACCTTCGTGGTGCTGCTGCTGGCTTGTTGGCAGCCTTGGCCTGTGAACAGCCAGTCTGTTCTGCGTGCAGAGGGCTGGAATTTCATCGCGCCTTTATGGATACATTGCTTTGACTTTGAGAGCTGTGAGGAAGGTCTCAATGTTGGCTTTAATTAGTAATCTTTTTGGTTGTTTGCCCTAGTAAAGCTTGTTTCAGTTTAATGTGAACCGTAATTTGCTTTGAATACCTCTGTGTCGCTGCTTGAGAGATTAAAGTCTTTTTTTTTTTTATGAAGAGTCTCTTTACAGCTCATTCTCAAGGTATTTGAGAAAACCTTAAAAGCTTTTAAAGGTGCTGGCTTCCAACTTTCCAAATGTAGCAAGGATATCGTTTGTTATGCTGAAGATTTTTCTAAATATTTGTAGAAGACTTTCCCCATTTTATTTAGAAAATAAACTTATGTTGGTGTATGAAGCATTTGATGACCTTTACTTATCAGCAACACTAGGGAAGAACTTGGCAAGCCTCTCTGAAGGAGATGGGGTATATTCCAAAATATCATATAGACACTAATTCGTTACTTTGAGGAATGTGTTGTAAACATCCGTTTGCATCTGTTTCATAGCTATCAGTATTTGTAGTTTAAGGGCAATGACTTGAATATTTGGAGATTTTTTTGAAAAGGGGAATGGAGTCTTGTCAGGCCCACAAACTGTTCTTAACCTACAACTGTGAATGCCTTGTTTCCTTTCTTGCAAAGCTAAGCCATTTCATAAAATGCCAAGTTTGGGTGTCAGAGCTCTTCAGGTCTCAGCTCACTTAGGCTGTCCTGTACACAGATGGTGGTTATTCCCTGAGCTCTGTGAGAGGGTTTCTTTCTGCCAGAAGACACTGGAAGTACAGACTCTTGCATGCTCACGTGCCCTGAACGCATCTAATGCAAGAGATTAATTTTGTCTCTTAAGATCCCTCAGTTTGACTTTCATTTTGACAACAGGTTTTGTATTTTTGGTTTCTCATTTGCTCTATATTTACAGCTTGCATCGTTTTTATTCTAAAACATGAGTCAATGCTTTTCTGCATCTTTTGGAGCAACATGGCATAAAGACAGGTTGTAAAGAGAAATATCTGGCTCTAAAAGCAGGCTTAAAAAAACCTGGAAGTTTGTATTTCTATGATGCTTAACCTGTCCTGAACTGTAGGAAGCCAGAAATCTTTTCGACTTTATTAGCCTGAATATTTCCATTAATTTAAAAAAAGCATCTAAAACCATAAGCAGTATTGAAGTCTACCGCAAGCCTGCATATGAAAGCATTTCCAAGTGTCACTTTAAAACCTGGTAAAATTATAGGTAAGTCACATTTATCTAATACTGTGAATGTAAGCGGTAATTTAATGAACTCCTACTTCAGGTATTAATACCTCTCTGTGGTGTGGAACACTCTTCTGGAGAGGAGGCTTCAGTGTTACACTGCAGCAAAGAATAAAATACAGTTACCTCTGTCTAAAAGTCAGTGTATATAATGCATGTAATACGTTCATTTTGTAGCTGTAAAACCTCAGATACAAAACACCTCCTTCAACAGCAAAACTGTGTTTTCTTAATTTATCAGCTACTTTTCCTGTTGTTATGACATATCTCGAGCTATATCAGGCTCAATCCCAAACATAACTTCATGTTTGCTTTAAAGTCAAGAAAGATCTAAAGGAATAAAGTTAGATTTAAATTGATTAAGGATATTAATCTCTACTCAAAACATCATACTGATTCCTTTCGCTTGCTTTTACATTTTTACTGGCTTATATTCTGATATTTCCACGTTGTAACTTTGAAAAACTTGAGTACTTTAAAAATGTCATACATTCAAGCAAGATTCTTGAAAATACTTCTCAGTTTTAAGAAGGGTACTTCGAATACTTCTGATGCTCTGTATGGAGAGAAGTTGGAAAAACTTTCTTATGACTGAACAAAGCAGAAAAATGATTGGAGGCCATTTAAAGTGGTTTTTCCCTCCTGTTTGAGGCAGACGCATGAGGATTTTTTTGCTTCTAGGTATGTTACTCTGGCTGGCTGCACACAATATATGTGTTCTTAATGCCGCTTGTGATTTTTGGGCAAGTGATATCTGAACCATCACAGAGTACTTTACAGAAATTGGACTATTTTGAATAATAAATCACTGTCCTGGTTTTCTTAAAAATAAGACCAGTTCTCTTTGAGTGAATTTTTCTTTCAGCTAAGTTCTTGTAAGTAACTGCACTTTTCTGAATTTGGCTACATATTTTTTCAGACACTGTTCACTCTGAAGCTGATAATGGTAGCAATAGTATGCAGAAGAGACCCAGGTTTAGACTTATTGCTATGGCAGCCAAGGTTACTGATCAATTTTGCACATCCCATAAGTGAGAGGGGCATATTTGCAAGGAGGGGCAGACAGAACAGGTGACTAAAGTTGGCCAACTGAGTGTTTCATCCCATACATGTCATACACCCTATCAAAGTGGGAGATCACGAGGGTCTCACTCTCTTCAACCACGGCCGGCATCTGAAGAGGACCCTGCCCGTTGTCCCTGCAATCCAAGGTCTGGTTCCAGACCCTGCATCCCTGAATCCAGTTCCGGTTTACTGTGGAGTCCAGCCCAGGACTTCCGAGTGCCTGCCCTGCAGCCACGGGAGCAATGCCAGCTCCGCAGTGCGCAACCCCGCGCTGCCCTGGGAAATTCAAGATTGGTTTTGTATATTTTGTATTATTTTCTCTACTTATTAGTAGCATTAGTAAAGCATTTTTAACTTTTCCAACTTGCAAGTCTCTCTCCCTTTTCCTCCTATTACCTTTCCTTAGTGGGGAGGGTGGGGGTTAACAGAGAGCGTCTGCCATGATTTATTGTTGCCCCATGGTAAATGGTGACAGATTTATTAGCACCCAATGTGGGGCTCAAACGCTAAAATTTGGCACTAAAAAGAGGTAAAATTTGGAAGTTTTGGTGTTCTTACTGCTGTGATGCAGATTCCATAGGATTGAGATACTCAGGTCTGTGTGCTTTGGACATAGTCTAGTAGTATTAAAGCAGATTGAATTACATTGGTTTAAAGATGCTGTGGCATAAGTTGTATCAGTTACTGTCTACAGTGTGTTACCCCGCAGTAAATGGTGACACTTTGTTTTAACTGGACATGTTTTTTTTTTTTCTTTTGTTAGTGATTGAAGTGATAACAACCAGTGTCAATGCATTCATGTTTCATAGAATATATGAGGTCCTGAGCTCCACATCCGCTGAAAAAACTGGCAAATAATTCCTTTATCAGGTGTATTGAAGGGAAGGACTTGAGAAAAGCTTCACTGGCACTAGTAGAAAATAAAGTTATGTCTGCTTGGCAATACCAGTGGAAAGATAAATGGAAAAAGAAGTGGAGGAAGTATGAGATGATGACAGATTATAATACTGTCTTTGGTAAGAATAAAACACACTTGCCAGAACATCAGTATTTTCTGGGTTCTCTTATGTTTTGCATGCAAGAATTTGACTCCACTTCCCAAAGCTGGCAAATATTTCTGGACTTTACTACAAAGCTGTCAAGATGGAAGAAGGTGTTTTATTGGTTTATTGGTTGTATTTGATAGTCTGTGCATGGTTCTTGATGTAGGAAGGAAGGGCTGCTGGAGGTCAGAGGCAGTGGAATTAGCAAAAGATGGCATTAAATGGTATTAAAAACACAGAATGGGAACATGTTTTCTTTCTTCTAGTGTCAGTCCAGATTATACAGGATTCAAGGAAATGCTATTAGAAATAAGCAAACTCTTTCTCCTAAAGAGCTTTCCAGAAATATTAACTGAGACCTTGTAGTGCTGATTTGATTTTTTTTTTTTTTTCTTTAATATCTGAACACTGAGATAATAGGCTGGTATCTTCTACTGAGACCCTACAACCATAATAAGGTAAAAATCCTCCAGTCAAGGATAGCTTTGCAAAGCATTAAGCTAAACACATATGTATTTGCCTATTTTTGACTGGAGGATTAGTGATTTGTTTCTTTGTGGAACTCTACACTGAGCTCTTAATTAAGCTTACCAGGCACCAGTGCACTTCAGGTGATCCAGACGACCTTTAAAGGGCCTGCAGCAGATGGTGGAAAGTCTGTGTTCTGTACAGTATTCTGCTGTTTTGTCTGTTAAATAAGTATCTAATTACTCCCAGTCTTATCTTATTTCAACACTGTGTCACTAAATTACTTACATGGCTGTAAGTAAGGTAATCCGTTGCCAATCCGATAAGCTTTCAGCTTGACTTTTGGGGAAGTAAACTTGCACCTGATGAGAATTTTCTTTTGAGCAGACAAGAGTGTCTTGCAGTACTTTTCCAGAGGCTCTTAACAAGATCATTCACTGTCTTTCCCACATAGCTTTTCTTTCAGCTGTTCTAAATAAATTGCCTGTGACAAATTCAGGGGTGTTTTTTTTGTTTGCTTCTTGAGGGCAAAATGGCTTTTATTGGTGATGTTTCACACTGTGGTGGGCATGGGGATGCAAGGGCTTCTGAAATAATAGCATCAACTCTCTGTATTTGTGGACACCAAAGCATTACTTTACTTTGTGAACTGCTGCCCACGTTGACCAGAATGACTGTTACGTAGAACAGCACTTAGGCAGATGGTTGAGTTATTCTAAGTTCTTCAGCATTGTCTTGAAGAGATCTAAGGTGTGAAAATAGGCAGGTTGTTATTGGAGTTGGTACCTAGATTTTTCATCACTTCTGACTCTGACTCGCTGATTCTGAGATGGTGTGTGAAAAGCTTGGGGAGACTCTCCCTCCTTCTCTCAGGGTTCCTGGAACTATTTCTTCTGCACATCAGCACCCTACCAGCTTGTGGACAAGGGATCTTTGCTATTAAAGAGAAGAAGGAAAAAAAAACCACCACACCAACAACAAACAACATTGCTTATATGCACTCTCTAGTGCATTTGAAAGAGGAGAGATGTCTTGTGATTTAAAAAAAAAACCAAAAAACAAAACCTAAATTCTGGTCTCCAAATAGTGAGGCTTTGCTGCCTAGTCCTATCTTCAATATGTGTTCAGACCTTTACTGTCCTGCATCCCCATGCAAGGTGCATGTCCTGCAGAAATCGATGCAGTTCTGCAGATGTGCATTGTGCATTTACATGGAGCTCAGGGCAGGATGAGGCTCCGTAGGCAGAGAATTGCCCTTACCTCTTTACCTCAATAGCTATTTTACAGTAGCAGTATTGAGGGGAAAAAATATTTGGGAGAAGCATATCAATCTCACTACTCAATTTGTTTTATATTTTATATAGTTTATATGCTTCATATTTGCCAGATATAAGTTGGGCTGGATGTCTGATATAGACTAGTTAGCAGGTCTTCAGGCCACTAAATATTGATTTTATTTTTAGCTCTGTCTTCCTTCTCTGTTTTGCAATGAACTTGTTTCATCAGAAACAGCCATTCAATTAAAATGGTGTGAAAAGCACTTGATTCATTCAAAACTCAAGATGCCATGTTCTGACAGACGTGGCTGGTGTCTGTTTTGGACTTGCAGAGAAAGCAAGCTGTTTCTCTGCCTTGTTATTTTAATCTTGGTACCCTGCAATGCTCTGTCACAACTCTGCAACACCCTGCAGCGTTAAGGTACGTGATGTGATCTCCCTTGGTCTCCCTGTATCTACTAGAGAAGCGGGGTGCTCCGTCCTGCCGAGGTGAGGACCATTGCTGCATCTCTCACTCCACCGGGTAATCCCCCTGCTTGTGCACAGCAGGGTAATTTCTCCCATGATTTCTAGCCTGATTGACAGGAGGTGACTTTTTTTGTTCAAAAGTAAGGTTCAGACCAGTGTTCTTTAAGTTGTGTTTAAGAGGAGGTCAGATGAGATAATATCATGCTGCCTTCTGGCTTTAAAAATGTGTAGATCTAGTCAGTGTCTTATTCCTGTAATTTTAGTAACTGTCCTTAATCAAATTCTTGGAACAAAACACAGGCAAAAGACAAGCTCACAATCAGCCTAACAGCCTCTTTGACTTTAGTCTCCAAGTTCTCATAAATAGTTTACAAAATATTTGTATTTAGAAGAGAAAAAACTGGTACTAAGGACAACATGTTTAATGGGTTTCTAGTAAATAAGCAGTCTGATCTAATAGCACCGTTCTTAGCTGTTAATGTCCAGGGATGACCTGTTTGGCATGAGCCTCTGAAGGAAGAGTTGTCCTGTTAACCTGCTGGGGCACCTTGAAGCCTCATTTTTGAGAGTGATTTGGAAGAGCTTGGAGAAGATCATTGCCAACATCATAGCATGATGGCAGGGAAGTATTACCATGAGCATGCTTGCTGCTTTTATTGTGTGATCAATTGTTAAAAAGGTCGCTTTGTTTACATTTTTGCATTAGAAATCCTACCAAGTTGAATAACAACATTTTTTGCCTCCCTGCGATATGCTGTTGATAATTTCTGTTAGGCTGGATAAAGGCTGCAACTGCAGAATTTGAGTTTTACCTCATTCTGAGAGTTAAAAGCCACCTGAAAGTTGTTGGGTTTTTTTTTCCTAAAATAAAATCCTGCCTTTTGATGGCATCTCATATTTTTAAAATATCTGGGCACTAGTGGTGTTAGTGTAAATGCTGGTGTCTGTGGAAATGGTTCCGTGGAGATGGACCCTGAAGTCCCTGCCACCACCCTGAAAATGTGAGTGTAACTAAGGCTGTGGTGACATGGAAAGCAGTTGTGTCACTTGGGAGTAGGGGGTGGCCCCTCCACAGCAAGGTTTGGGAGAGCCTGAGCACTGCCTGGCTGTGGTACCTGTATCACTCCATGCTGTGCCGTGTTTAAAGGCTGTTCCAGTTCTTCATATAGAACATAGGAGAAATTTCTTCCTGGAAAGGGTTGTCGGGCATTGGAACTGGCTGCCCAGGGCAGTGGTGGAGTCACCATCCCTGGAGGGGTGTGTAGATGATGTGTTAGATGAGGTTCTTAAGGACATGCTTTAGAGGTGGACTTGGCAGTGTTGGGCTGGCTCGATGATCTTTCCCAGCCAAACAATTCTGTGATTCTGTGCTTTTATCTGTCATTAGATGGGGATAATTATACTGAATCAAACTTCTTCTCACCAAGTGTGGTATTTTGTCTCCACAAGGATGCTTCCAGCAGATTCAAATTTATGAGGAAGGTGTCAGAAACCATGCAGCATGCAGAGGCCGTGTCCTTCAGGCGGCACATTTTTGGGGGTTCCCAATCCCGTGGCTGTAGAGCTGAGGGCCCAGTAGGTGCAGCGGGGTGCTGGTGTGTGCCCCAGCCCTGTGCCTTTGCTCATCCCCCTGCTCTCGGCTTGGTGAGATGAAGAGGATGAAGGTTCACAATCTGTTCTCCGCACACCACTCATTATCTTGTATGTTTTCAACACAGCTCTCAAATCTCCTGTGGAAGGTAATCAATCTCGTCTCTGAAGTAATCAATCCATAACCATTTTGAGTCTTTCCACTATGGATCTCCATTTCCTTAATCACTCTTGTTGCTCATACAATTGCCCTTGAACAGTATTTTACTAGGTTCAATATCTATATTATTTTTCTTTCTCTCTCCTACCTTGCTGAAGTTGACCTGTTTTAATACCTGTGAAGAAAATCATATCCATGTAAACCTATTATTCAAAGAGATTTTATGTTGTGTGTATATAGATAGTTTTCCTAGCTTGAACTAAAGCAAATATGTAATTTAATTTTCTATTTAGAATTGTCACTACAGGGTGTTAAATTGTTTCTGCTATAATGAAACTGCGCCAGATGTAGTAATGAATTTAACAGCCATATATGCATCATAGTGGAGCATAACAAGTCAATTTAGGGTTTGGTTTCAGGAAACACAGAGTGTGGTGGTGTCGTGTTTTGGTCTGATTGTGTTTTTTTTTCCTAAAGCATTCACAATTCACAGCTGCAAACTATCCTCTCCATATATGTGACTCCAGGAATTAGCTAAATGCTTATGCATGAGTTCAAGGACTTATTAGCAACTGCAAGAACTTACTCTTCTATTTCTAAGCTAAAATTTCAGAGCAGAGTAGTGTAAGTAAGCTTTTTTTGTTGTTGTTCTGAAGTATTTCCAAACTCTGCAAGCAGCATGATTTAAAAATATTGCTTCCTCAGGTGATAATGTCAGGCAATGTAAACTAGAATAATCACAATGTATGTTTATCAATGGACCTTTCTTGCATTTAGTTTTTAATTTTCTCTAGTTCTCTCAGGCTTCAGAGAAGAGTTAAAGTACCTGAATACTTAATTGAAGTATTCGTGGCGTCTCTGAAAATGACAGAGGTGAGAAGGGAAGTATACATGTATTGAAATTATGAGGGGATCTATGATCCTAAGGAGAGGTCCATCACAAGGCGAAAGCAGTGGGGAAAACCTGGTTGTTCTCAGTAGAAGCAACATTTTAGACTTCCAGATGTTTGTTTGTGTGTGTTTGTTTTCTCCTAGGTCATGTCATATATTCACAATTCCTGTGCTAGAAAAGCTTGACTTTTTTTTTTAAAATATCTGAGCTTTTATTCAGTGATCTTGTAGTAACTATGTATTTCATAAGTGAACTGAAATGCACTCTTGGGCACATCCAAACCATAGTTTTAGCCAAAAATATCACTATCTGTTTCACAGGCTAGGAAATGAGATGCACATTAAATGGTATGTTTCCAGAATGACACAGGAAACATGTAACTTGGGAATATATCTCTGATTTCATGTTTTCCAGTGCAAAATAAACCTTTTCTCTTCAGCTTTCTGATAAACAGTTCTGATATTGGCCACTTTTGTTGAGGTTATGTAAGAATCCTTGTGCTTTGCAGTATGAGAAGATCCTCAGCATTGGGATTTATTCAGTATGTACACATACAGCTACATTTTTTTTTACACAATGCTTTTCACCCCTGTTGTGAGGAAAGGAGTAGCTCTAACATGTTCAAGAGAGAATTTCCAGGTGCAAATCCCATTTGTCTGTCACTCCTGTTTCTGCCATTCACAGCAATGACAGTTATTATGCTATCAATTATTTGAAGAGAAGGTGTTATATATCCTTTTCCTAGCAATGACTTCACAAAAAAGCTAAAATCTCGTTCTACGGGGTGAGGGAACTGAACAATAGGGAGAAAGGGGGTTTTTATAGCTTTTACAAATTGTACTGTTCTTGTAGGACAGCTGATGCTAAGTGATTCTTGCTGACAGTGACAGGCAATTAATTCTAGCCAATCCTGCGAAGTCTTACCTGCATCCCATCAAAGTCATTACTATAAATTTTTCCTCTATGTTAAATGCTTAAGTACATTTTGGCCACAAAAGCCATAGAGGCTTGAGATACCTCTGAAAAATGTGTTCAATATAGCGATGGCGGTAAGGTCTGAAGTCCCTCCTGAGATGTAAGACTAACAGTTAATTACTGTGGCTTCTACCAGAAGTATTTGGCTTGATCATTTACCTGAAAAACCTGAGACTTGCTTACAGGGACTGCCACAACTTATTCTCCAACAGGGTCTGGGCAAAACTTAACAACAGATTTGTGTAGCTCTGATGTTCCCTGTGTACCTTCTCAGCTGCATCGTGATCCTGCAGGTGGCTGAAGCCCTCAGCAGCCCCACTGGGGAGAAGAAGCTGAGAAATCCTGCAGACTTTCATGTTTTCTTGCTTTTTATCCAGCATCACACTTCTTTCATCTTCTGCCACCTCGGGCAGGTCCTGAGGCTGCCTGTGTGCTTCTGCAGCACCGTCAGGGATGTCCAGGAGAAAAACTCCGTCTGCTTCAGGTTTCCTCTTAAAATGAGAATAGGAGGTGGATGGTCAGGGTTAGATGTGAGCTGTACTTTTGGTCTTTTAAATTTTCATCCTTATCTTAGCTCCATGGATAAAGCCGTGTTACTTAAAAATGTTTCCTATCAAGAGTCTCACTTAATGGGCTACTTTTTAGAGAAGAGGAAAACAGTCTGTCCATTATTCTGAGTGCTTGCAAAGGAGAAGATTAACATGCTTTTCATGTTCAGCCATGATAGGGGAAGTTACTTACTATTTCTTGATAGCTCAGCTCAGGATTCTTCCCCACTTGATCTTGAAATGCTTGTTTCTGGATGGTAGGGAGAAAGATATATTGTAAAATTATGTATATATTCATTGATGTACAGTAATATTAAATTTGTGGTGGAGTTGTAAGGATTTATTTTTATTTTGAAATTTCACATAATTTCCACCTATTTTTAAAAAAAAAAGAGAGGTGTATCCTGTACCTCACGGTCCTCAATTTAAAAAAAAAAAAAAATCTATAGGTTAAACAGTAACATCTCCTTTGGAAAATGATGGAAAACCTGGAAAGGAGACAAAAAGCATCCTGTTAGACACAAAATCAAATTGTTATATGAAAAATGTGATGTTCACTTGGTTTAACTATGGGTTTATTAAATTTTCCCACATAATAATAAAACTTAAAAATCATGTTTCTAGTTTGGTAGCTGTGGGATTGATGCCTGTAGCAGGAGAAGTGGGAAAAGCTCATCATTCCTCTGTCATTGTCATGGGAATGGAAGGAGTGATGATACGGGGTGCACAGAACACACTGGGGTTTCTTTCACAGGTTTGTGTTCTGGGGCTTGTTGCAGGGATGACAAAAAAGCCCTGAAAATTGGTGCATTTTAATGAATATTGAAATACTGCTGGAAAAACCATTCTAATTATAAAATTAAAAGTGTCATATACCTGATTACCCTCACCCAAAGGCTGTTTGCATCAATGTGCTCATGAGCAAAGGTGTTCTTCTGTTAGCTTATGTTTTTACACAGCAATTGTACTAATCTTAATCAGAAAGACAATATTTTGCGAAGCAGCTGTAATCTGCTCTCAGGCACTACTCAACTCTTAAGTTGCTGTTTATAAGTCATGAAATAAAACAGTTGAGATGAAAATGTGGCATGATGAATGTGCAGCCAAGCGGCAGGTGAGGGAGGAAGCAGAATATATTTGAAAGCAGGCAGGATAGTACATCAGCAAATGCTTGGTTCGTACACGTTGACGATTATTTTATTTGAACTGTTTCTGAGAATGGTTGTAAGTGCTCTGTGTTTTTCACCTTTCCTTTTAACACCCAAAATATGAGATTTGGACATAATTATTCTACTGAATTAAAAAGAATGGGCATAGGAAATAAGGTAACATATGGTGCCTCAGTTTCTCTGATATACCTCTAGAATAGATATGTGCATGCACGCTATTCTGAGGTTGAAATGTTCCGCTTTGTAGATGATGAATATCTTTCCATTCATGTGTCAGATTTATCTGAGCAGTGTGTGACAAGGAAACTTTCACTGTGATAACAGTTTGGGGAGAAATCAGTTGATAATCACTTTCAAAGAACAGTGGGGATGCAGACTTAAATATCTACTGGAAAACTCCAGTGTTCTCTCAAGTGTTTCAATGACTCAATGAACAAATTTAAATACATTTTTGCTTAATGTGCTACTTAGGATCTGGAGGCCATATTTATTTTCAGAAGAATTTTAAGCTGTTCAGGGAATGTCTTTGGGACCCGCAGTTCATTTCTCTGAAGTACTGAAGAATTGGTTTTTTTCTGAAAAAGCAGCTCGGACAAGGTGTTGGGAGGGATCTGTCGCAGTCAGATTAATTATTATACCAAAGAAATTTTGAGGAACTGTGGCTTCCTTTCAATCTGCAGCTGTGAAACACAGCTCCGAATCGGACATTAAGCTGTAAAAAGGACCCAAGTCTCTCTTCTGCTACGAATATCGCTACTTTCCACTATTTACAGGAGTTTCTATTAGCAAATCGGGTTTGTTATGATGGACCTTACAGGAGGATGCTACTTTCTTCATTATTTATCTCCTGTTCTTGCCTGGGCTATTGTCCTGCTTTTTTGTGTGTGTGCTGGTCATGACATTGCAATGTAGGCAGCATCCACTGTAGACACAGGAGCTCTTTTTTATATCACACTCGCTGAAAGGCTCCAAAATGTGAAAAATTAGGGCTTTGGAGGCAGACAGAAACAAAAGAGACATTGAATGCAAAAAAGAACTTTATCGCTCCATCTCACCCAAAGACCCATGCCTTGTGACAGTGGTATCAAGGCAGCAGACGGCGAAGCGCAAACAGCGTGGAAAGTCATTAGGAATCCCTGGGAAGTGTATTTTGGGAAGCTGCCTGGCAAATTGGGGACATTATTGGCAGTACAGAGTGCAAGGTAATCATCTGCGTAGCCATAAAATAACCTTTGCCTTTTCTGGCGGAGACTGACACTGCAGTAAACAAGTTCAAACTGGGAAAAGCACATGGTAAGTGTTGCAGATGAAGTCATAAAAGTCTGGCAGCCATGCAGTTCATGTCCTTCATAAAATCTGTGAAGAAGCAAATGGGAAGCCGGGGACTGGCCAAAGTACCCATGCAAATCAATCTACCTTTCACCATCTCCAGGAAAAAAAGGCAGACCTGAAAGACCTGCTGAGCAGATCTCTTCTCAAACAAAGATAATGTGCTGCCACATGTTACAGGAACTTGCAGAGCAAGATGGGGTCCAGGAAGATTGAATGAGTTGGGAATTGGCAGAGGGGGAGGGAAAAAAAATTTATTCATAGCTCGAAGTATCAGCAAGCCTGAGATAGTTCAGTGATTGCTCTCTGTGAATCTTCAGTGATCTGCAAGCCAGTTTGGGGCTGTTATGAACACACTGAAGCAGCTTGCTGTGGTTTGTACTGCTGCCTGCATCTGTTTAATTTCATTACAGCTTTCAAAGGAAGCACTACTAGACATTTCACACTGAATAAGAGGAAAATATTTCCTTGACTTTGCTTTTAAGGAAAATTCCTAAACTGAGTTAGAAGTGATTTCTCTTGTCATGAGACAAATACTTGTTTCATTGCACAGAGGGTGTTGGTCTCTTCTCCCAGGTAGCAAGTGATAGGACAAGAGGAAATGGCCTCAGGTTGTTCCAGAGGAGGTTTAGATTGGATATTGGGGAAAAATTTCTTTCTGGAAAGGGTTATCAGGCATTGGAACAGGCTGCCCAGGGAAGTGGTGGAGTCACCATCCCTGGAGGGGTTTAAAAGATGTGTAGATGAGGTTCTTAGGGACATGGTTTAGTGCCAGAGTTAGGTTGTGGTTGGACTTGATGATCCTGAGGATCTCTTCCAACCAAAGCGATTCTGTGATCAGTTAGTTCTTTGTTGGATGTTCTTGAATGGAGGCCCTGTGGATGGAAGGGAGGGAGATGGATGCTTCATTGAAAATATGCAGATATGTTGAGGGCGGAGAAGCTCCTTGCTTGTGGGGTGGGAAGGCAGCTTGGGGTGAGGGTTCATGTGCAGGGACTTGGCAGCATCATGGGGACCAGAAGAGGCTGGTGGGCAGGAGCCGGCGCAGAGCCTGGGCTCCTGGCTGGGAGAAGGTCCCTGCAGCCTGGCCAAGCTGAAAGGGTCTGCCTTGTGAGGACACAACTGGCAGGGCAGGGTGGTTTATAAACCCTTTTTATTTTGTTCTGTATTACCTGGCCACTTGGAGTCTTATTTCAAGTGTTTTAAGGAAAGCTGGCTTTTCTGACAGGGAGGAAAAAAATATTTTATTTCAGTGCTAAGTATAAACAAAATGATTAGCAGGTTCTCCACAATGCTCTTGAAATGTCAGGCCGACTTCACTGCATGTACAAGAAGATGCTCTGCTGGGGTGAATTCAAGGCACGTGTGTTGTGTGTCCCGTGCCAACATGCATTTACTGTGCAGTGGCTTTTCCTTTCTTGCTTCATAGTGATATCTGAGGCTCCCTGGCAAAAAACTGAGGCAGCCTGTCTACAGTTTTTGAGCAAACTTCACAATGACCACCTAGGAATACGTATGAGATGGCTGGGGACCTAAGTTAACGTGTCTCTTGTGCTGGAGGCTGGACTTTGTTTCCCTCTTTCTCTTGCTTCTGGCTTTTTATTTCCACCATCCCTGTTGCCAGGCTTAGCAATAGTGCAGTGAAATTAATGGATTGAACGGTCTCTGCAGGTGGCAGGGTCAGTACAGTGCGATCCGGGGCCTGGCAGAAAGGGAAGAGGAGAGCACCCTTCTTCCAGTGATAACCAAGTTATTAGAGGAAGCCACATCTTGATCAGCTGTGGTTTTGTTTTGGCTTTGATTTTTCTCTGAAACTCTAGAGGAAAAAGTGGTTAAGCCTGCCACTGGACAGGGAGGCAAAATTGGACTTTGCTGTTTTCTGTGACTTTTCTGTGCCACTATCTACGGTGAAGGATTAGCAACCTACCACATGCTTCTGTAATCCCTGGGTTGCTGATGATACAAACCTTTAGTGCTGCTTTTAGACAGGAATAGCGTGACTCTCGTTTTCCAAAGTAGCAGTTCTTGCACAGGGAAATAAAACTTCATCTCTCTGGATGAACTGAGCTTGCTCGTTAAGTGACCCTGTGGGGGAAGAGCCAGTGAGCAATTTGTTGGGAGGAAAGACAAAACCTCACAATTAACTTTCAGAGGATGATGGTGTTTTGGCTCTTGGCCACAAATATTTAATAGTAGGTCAAGCTTGATAGAGCTGCTTTTCTGCCCAGAGCTGAACTGGTAAGTCAAATCCACTGCTCTTTGACAACTTAATTTTGACTTCAGGCTTGGAGACAGATCACAAAGGAATGCCAGTAATTGTGCCACGACTGCCATGTGAGGGGAGAAAAAAAAGACTAGTTTGTAAGTCATAGCATCCTACTTCAGGAAGCATAAAACTTGCAAATGTGGCCCTGGAGCAGGATTGCTCATATTTCTGAGTTTTCTTTCCTAAAGGAAAATCCAGCTAGTTGTCGAACTAGACGGTTATTCTGCAGATGTTTGGTTAGCTGCAGCTATAACACAGTTCTGGAAGTAAGGGAACATGTCTCATGTGCTGTGTACACAACTCGAATGACATGTTTTAACTTGTCAAGAAAAAGGATTTTGAGCATAAGGCAAAATCAGTAAAATAGGTCTTCTGGGACATTCTTGGTAACAAGGCCAAGCTTCCATTAAAAAAAAAAAAAAAAGAAAAAAAAAGAAAGAAAAATGCTTTTACTTCTGTGGATTTGGAGATGAGAGAGCTGAAACTGAGCTTGTGGAGCTGCTTGTTCTGAGTCTGAAGTATACAGACATGATTGTGCTTTCAAAACAAGAAGGCATAGCAAAGTTGTGCTGCCGGTGGGGAGACATACACTGCTTCTGAGAGTTAAAAGAGCATTTGCTGTGCTAACTGGCAGGGAACTGCAGGAAGAAGAGAACAAGTGGAAGCTGAGCTAGAAATACAAACTGTTAGAAATAGAAGGCTGAAAGATCCAGTTGCACCAGAGCTTACCAGATGTCTCAAATTTAAATGGTAAGGGAAAAAGAAAGCAAAGATGCAAAAACCCTGCCTGCCTTCTCCTCTCAGTCAGCTCTTCACTTTTTGAGGACATTTTGGTCTTCATTCAGAACTTTTTGTTCTCCTGAATAACAATCCATTCAGGGTGAATTACTATGTCTGAGAAGGGCTCGACTTCTAGTCCTTTAGCTGTTAAATAAGCTGAAACTTGAGTAACCTACCTACTTGTCAGTACTTGAGCATGGTACGGAACACACCACTCTACGTGGACAGGTTCCAGCAGACCACCGCTACCTAAGGAAGAGAAGCAAAGGGAGAAGTGGAGTTTGTGAGTGAATAATTGCCACGATGCTGGAAATGCTTTGACAGAGTCAAAGTTGGATGTGAAATTATTTTCCTCTCATTTTCATGCAGGAAGATCATTTTTGCCTACACATAGCAGAGCAGCTTTGAAGCAGCTCTTTATATGCTATATAAATATGTATGAAAAAAATGTTTACGACAAGATTAATCCCTTTTTGCATCTTAGTTTTGCGGGAGGCCTCAAAATGGATTTCAAATGCAAATCAAAATATTTATACCTCTACTTGAACCTTTTATAAACTTCCTTCACCAAGGAGGGAGGGAAGATGGCATTTAGAACAAAATACTGGCTCCAGTTTAATTGCTAAATATCAACCCTTCCTGCCTCTGCCTATTACACTAGTGTGGGTACTATGGATATGAGTTAGCAAAGTTCTCTTTGAGTTTTTAATTTATTTCACTTTCTCTGGTCTTTCCAGCAGGTAATTCTGACCCAGATCTCTTATCCAATCAATCCTTTTTCCCAAATTAGGGCAACACTATAACTTCTCTCCCTGGCTGTGCTTACCTTCTTGTTTTCCAAGTTTGTTTGAATTAATTCCCAGAGAGCCTTCAAATGTGCTAACTGTATAGAATACATTACTTTGCCATCTGTTTTGGGAAATACGCTTTTCCCATTACATTCCTATCCTGTAATTATTTAAACTTTACAGTGAACTCTCCAGACCACAGGTATTTATAGCCTTGTAAGCACACTTCCTTGTGTTTCAGCAAGAATGCACAAGGAAAACTTTTCTTCAACTTTTGCAGTGTTTTTGTGTTAGCACTCCGATACAGGTGTTCATGGCATAGTTCAGGGTTAATATTAAACCTTTTGTGTACAAACATCACTACTTGCATGTTGAGGCTCCAAGTAAGAAATTTGATTTGAAATTCAGCTCTTGTCGTGGAAAACATTGATTTGGGGTTCAAGCCTTGCATAAAACATGTGTTAGCACAAGTCAGCATATTCCCACTAGTACCTGCACAGGAATGTTGTTCCTGTGATATCTTAACTCTTGCTAAAGTAGCCAAGATTTTGTAAGAAAAATGTGTTGTCTTCAGACAACTAAATATTAAATGAAAACATACTGCTCTGGGCAGTCTTACAAATTCTAGTTCACTGGTGCTCAGCAGCAGATTGATTCACTGTTAATGTCTCGCCTATTGTTGTGACTATTTCCAGCAATTATTTACAGTACACCAAAAAGATGTCCAACATGCCCAAACCACCACCTCCTCACTGAAATCATCTTGCCAAGTTAGAGAAACAAGACATACTCAAGGCTTGCATGGCTGGTGACTTATTTTTCTGTCACTGGAGTACAGAGGGAGCTCAATATTGACTTAACTTTTGATCTGCATAACAGCTCTAAATGATGGTTGGATACCTTCAAGCGTGGTTTGGAACTAACTACATACTATACTAGTAGGTTAGTATACAATAAAGGCAGGTGAAGGCAATAAATAATCTCCCGAGGGAAGTGGTGGATTCCTCAACACTGGACACTTTTAAGGTTCAGCTGGACAGCCAGGAAAGGTTGAATGAGATGGTCCTTGTGCTCCTTTCCAATCTGGGATTCTATGATTAATACAAATTAAATAAAATTTACTTTTTAGGAGTGCATGCCAGTTAATTATTTCTTCTGATTTGTTTGCTGTTGGAATTAGCACAACCAGGATGTGCTTTGTCTGGGAGGTTCCAGTTAGGTGATAAATATCCTCTATTGCTGCATGACTGATTACTGTAGGCCAGTTCCTACTCATCTGCTCAGCTCTACCAAAGGTAACAGTGATGTTGATTTAAGCCAACAATGTCATGGGTCTGTCCCCTGACTGAACTATGATGCTTTGATGTGGATCAAGAATGTGATTCCTGGGTCTGATTCACTGGGCTTGCAGTTTTTCAGTGAAGAGCTGAAAAAAACCTCTTTGCCCTCTTTCCTGCTTTGATATAGTCTGAAGATTTATCACGCTTTTTTTAGCATTCTATGCATCTGTTGTACTCAATTACCTTTACATAGTAATCGATTCCAAAAATCATGTTTTAATCAATTTTATTTTAAAGGAAGAACCTCACGTCCTCTTAAGAGAACCTCACAAATTAGCTTTCAAATGTTTGTTTGTATGAATGGTCCCAGCATTAAGGCCTTCATGTCTGATACTGAACACAGGCTTTTTGTTTTTTTGTACTCCTCACTGTAATGGTTTAGATTATTATAAATCATGACTAATTTGCATTTAACTGAATAAGGAGAAAGATATTGGCGCATGCATGCAGCGATGCCATAGGATCTAAAAGAAGCACAACCTGAAGTGTGTTAATTATTTGCTTTCAGCTGTTTTGGAACCGCAGTATTTCCTGCGTAAGGTGTTTACAGCACACCTGCTGGCATGAATCCAATAACAGATTTATAGGCACAGTCTAGCCTTGTTACTTTAAGTAATAGTGGTTAATAAACATGAAGTAATACCAGCAGTCTGCCTAGTAAAATAAGTTATGAGCACTTTAATCCATGTATCCTAATGTTTAATTTAGAATAAGATGGGTACTCTACAGTGTCGATTAGAAGTTTTAACAAATTTTAAAGAAATTTTTTATTGTACTTTTTAGATGGAGGGGAAGTGTGGGATTTCCTCAGAGAACCCTGTGCCATTTACTCTTTTTCTTTCATTTATTCTGTTATTCTGCAGCAACTTCAAACAGGTTGTTTTGATAAGCTGCTTCCCCGATACTTATCAGAAAGACTATTTTAAACCAGCTGTTTCTTGGCATTATGTTTGTTTAGCACAAATTTTCTCCTATCTGTTCTTATGCTGCAGCTTGCACGACTTACTTTATAAGTTGTTTTGTATCAATCGCAGAACTGCAAGCCCATTGCCTTGTTTGTAGCTTTTCCCCTCAATGCTAATGATTTAATCTGTTCATTCCCTAGAGTATTCATGTGGGATTTTCCTTGGTTGGTTTTAATTCATTAGTTTTCAAGGCAGGATACCCAGCACCACAAGAAGAGGTTATGAGATCGAGCTGTAACATCCTGGAGGAAAATAATCTGGCTTCATACCTATACTTGAGTAGTTGCAATAGACTCAGAAAAAGACATGAACCTGTTGCATGATTTGCTAATTGTTTCTTTCACATATCATCTGGATTAATTTACACTAGAAATGTCACTGTGCAGATGATTTGAGCAAGCTAAACAGCCCTTCAGGTATGGAATATGAATTAATCAGTATCTTTGCACCTTCCACATAAAATCAATCACGGTACCAAAGTCTGCCCTGGACTTCCTAGAAATCACTTTAAGGGGTCAACCAGGAGAATCTCATAATCCGTTTAGATGTGCCTTGGCATTTCTGATAGCGGTGGGCTTTGGAGGAGTCTGAAGGGAATTCTCCAAGTCTCTGCAAGTAACTGAAGTGGTGTTTTAAGTCCCTCCATTTTGGCACAGTTCCTGATGTTTTATGTGGATCTCTTTTGTCCAAATTGAGCTAATTAGTGCATTCTTCCAGTGGAAATGGAAAACAATTAATTGCTGTCCTCATAGCAGCTTTTTTTTTTTCTTGGAAGACCATATAACATTTACCTTATCCTCTCTTGGACAGAAAACTGCTTTACTTCAGCTGTTCTTGAAATGGTGTTTTTCAGCTTCCTATCCTTCTTTTTCACCTCCTCTGAACTTAACAAAAAAATCTGTGTAGAAACTCATGCTGAAAACTGGGCACAGCCATCTGTGACTTTTAGCAGGCACTCTTTCCCACAGTTGGTCACTGATCAATGATAATAGTTTCTCCCTGTTGGTTAGTATTATTGTTTTTCACTTTGTGTACAGACCTTTTGTTTTCAAAGAATTGTACTTTGTATTCATTCAACTTTGGATTGTTTTGAAGTGTGTCATGGTCTTTTTTTCCTAATTTGTCCAAATCAGTTTGAAGTCTAGGCTTGTCCTTGAAATTTCTTGCAGCCACTCCCAGTTCTTTGACCCTTCTAATTTTTATAATTGTCTGATTCTAACATCCCAGTTGATAAAGAAATTATTGCATAGAGTTGGGCCTGAGGCCGAATCTTATTTAAGACTACTTCTAGGTCTTCCAGCTTGACAGCAAACTATTGGCAAATACTTTTAAAGTAGAATTTTTAAAGAGCTGTGCCCCATTTCATGAGCTTGCTTAGGGGACTGTCACCGAGGCAATGCCAGAAAACCCTCTGAATTCAGGACACATCAGAACTGCTGCTGTCCCATTACCTTGCTGAGGAAGCTCAGAGTAACTCCATGTGATCTGTTCTCTGTGAATCTGTTGGCTCTTTTTTACCTTGTTGTTTGCCAGGTGCTTTTAAGCCATTCAGCAAATTAAAATTTAGAGGCATTTCAGTGTGACTGCAGTGTCACTTGGTGCAGTTGTTCTGCAGGTGATAAAAGTCAATGCATATCTTTAAAAGGACACTCAGTCTTGCTTTGCTGTGAACTGGAAATTTTCTGGAATCTGCCTTTTTAAACTTTTGTAATATTGGCAGCATGGATTTTTGATTTCTGCTAACAGAAAAATCTCTAGTAGAAACTTTACGTTACTCAGCTTGAGAATAAGATTTGGTTTCTTCCCACATTAAGGTACCAACAACATCCTAAACCTCTCAAAAAACAACTTTTGTAAGTAATTCAGCAATGAAAAAGTTTCTTAAAATGATATTTCTCTATGTGAAATCATCTTATTTGGACTATATTGAGTTGGGAACAATCAAACTTTCTTTACTACTATGGCCAGAGTATATTAGAAATGTGGATTGGTGAAATGTGAATTGAATTTTGTGCAAGAAAAATTTCCTGTTATGCAAATGAAATTCCATTCTGGCATTTAACCTACCCATTGTGTCCCAGTCGAACAGCAAGTATTGTTTATGTTCCATTCCTCTTGTCAAGGATTTTTTCTTTATCTGTATGAACACAACGTGCACTGAAGCTTGTATTTCCTGAGCTCACATGCAATTGGAATTGAGCTTTTTTCACATCTGAAGCTATACACATGAGCCAAGTCATGAAGTTTGCAGAAAATGCTCTAGATAATAGCTGAAATATCTTAGTTTCTTTCTAATCAAAAATACATACATATATTTAAGGAAATGTATAGATGAAAACAGTGAAAACCTTGTTATTCCATGAAGACGCATGCCAGTGTCTCTTCTGAAGTGGTTCCTGTCTTACTGAACTGGAAGACAGAACGACCATGGACCACATGAAATACTCATCTCAGTGTTGTCGTCGATCTCATCCTGCCTATGGCAGAATCAGAGGTTTCAGATTCCAGCTTTTCTGTGCATATTTACATACAGTGAAAGGTGATTAAGAAATTACTTTGTGTATTTCTTAGTACCTTCTGTCCATGTGCCGCTGTGCGCAAATGGCGTCATCTTATCATGAGAAGAGCAGATGGGCCAGTTCTTGCTGAACAGTAATTCACCATGTTTCTTCGACTTTTCCTCTGTGATATTTGTACTAAAATTGGTGTCCTGGAGTAATAAAGTTGGGTCCGGATGGACATACCATTTGAACTACACAAACTTACACCAAAATACACAGCAAACAAGACACTAACGTTTTATTTTCCCTAAATTAAACCTTAAGGCTTCCTTTCGTGTTACAGGCGATTCCAAGTAGTCTTAAACTGGGACTATTTCTCTGGCACTAATGAACCCCAGGAAAACAATTTGGTAGGTCAGACATTTGGCTCCCTTTAATCAATGACAAGTTTGAGAATCCTGGTGACTTGTTCCCGTTTCACAAACTGTTGGTATCACATTTGGAGTTGACAGCGGTTTGTCATCCATGTCAAATGCTTTGGAGAATTGTCAGTGCAGGTTATACCCGTGGCAGAAGGTTCTGCTCAAGGTCATGGTCTTACAGACACTACTCCCCTGTGCTTGTGTGTGTATATAGCTGGACATCAGTTTAATTTCTAGTGCGGTTTTCTTGGAAGTCTCCCAGTGGAATTCTTTCTTCAGGAAAACAGTTTTCAAAGTCTCTCTATACTTTTTTTTTAAAATAGAACTTCTAGCTAAAACATGAGAGAGGGTGAAGATTCACATTGGAGCAAACCAGACATCTGGTATGCAGGAGGCTCTGGTTCAAGTCTCTGCTATGCAGTTTTTCCACTGCCCTTCTGTGAGAGTCCTGTAAGAATTACTTGGTTATTTACAAATACATCTGCCACTTTCATTTTGTTTTCAGGTTTCTTCCTACTTCTGAAAAGAACAATATGATATGGATTGCCTGCCTAGTATCTGATTGAATGCTTGTGGTTTACAGTTCAAGATAAAAGTAATGCTCCTTATTCTTCTAATTATTGGATTCCTACTGCATTTTGCAAAAGATTGTTGAATTAAAAGTTATTGTCTTACGTTTGCATTTTTCCCCAAAATAAGAATGTCCTCAAGGACCTTACTGTGTGTGTGCATGCATGCGTACGTATATATACACATTTTCTTTTCCTGCTTGTAAGGCAGCTTTGTCCAGCAATGTCTTAGAGAATGTGAAGCATGTGCTCATCTTCTGCTTTCTAACATGGACCTGAGCTGGAGCTCAGGAACAGAAACAATTCTCAACTGATAAAGCAAATTGTGTTTACCAGGTTAGGGCCAAAGAATGCTGGAAAATGTGTCCAGCCAGAAAGGTTCCCATCCTTAAGACAAGAAACTATTTTTTTTCTCTCTATCCTTTGGTGTGCTTTTGGGTGAATGGATGCCTCCTTTTCTATTCCTGAGTATAAGAATAGTTAGTTTATTCCATGGAATATTTTATCTTCATTAGATGTAGTTGATATGATTTCCTTTATAGCACTGAGTTCTTCATCTTGGTATGAAGCTTTATATTTCTCTTGTGAATGATTAACTTGATTAAATACATTTCATCTCACTTTGTTTCCCATTTATCGTAATCATGCAGAGCATATTTTTAATTAGAGGGATCCTTTCTTGCTTGGATTCAGAAAACCCTATGAAATCATCTACAGAGGTGGGAGCTCTGTTTTTCCTTCTGCTTGGATGCTATTGCATGAAGTTTCAAATACTTTTCCCCAGCTGGCAATTCCCCATCACAGATGAGGTTGTAAATGTCTCAGTTCTCTTTGTTTTCAGAATGGAAAGCCACTATGCACTTACCCCTTACAGGAATTTTTAATACAGTCTCATCAGACAACCAAAATATAAGAGTTTGATTTTGAATTAAATAATTCTTGAAAGAAGTAAGACACAGGATAAGTCAATTGTGTCGTGTTCCAAATGTGTATTCTCTTTCTGCTTCCAGATTATTTTTGCCCCAAATAATTGAGCTGATCCAAGAGCTCAGAGCTCTGTTAGGAATTAGTTTTATTTGAATTTCCATGAGTTATCTCACATTTCCAACCAGTAGTCATTTTTTCTTGCAGAATAATTCACTGCTGGACAATATCTCACAGTTGCTTATCCTTACAAACTGAATGGTTCTGTGAGGAAGGAAATTTGTTAACCACAAACAAGTCCTTGGAACTAAGTGTATTTTGATGTTCACTTACAGGAAAATGTTTACTTTCCTGGTGTCAGAAGATGTTCTTGATGCTCAGGCTTCAGATACGATAACTTGAAACTTCCAGCGCATGGCTTATATTGCTCTATATATTCTTGCCCTTTGTCAGGTGAAATGGTTTGCACCTCAACCCTGTTACACATACTGCTCTCCTGAGATCACTGAGAATTATCTGATCGTTGATATACCCTTTTGTAGTGAAGAGTCATGTGAGTTGCGTTGGTTTAGGATGCTGCACCAAGCCCTTCTTGGCCTTCACTTCCTAGTCAGACTGCAGTCTCGAATTTCAGTGGCAGGAGTACAAAGGTATACTTTGTAGAGAAGCAGACTGGAAGGCTGAGGAGACTCTTTTTTTTCCTGTGATCAATGAAAATTTCAAAATAGAAAGTTCTGATGAGAACTGGCAGAAAAGATGTGTAAATCCTCTTTTTGGATGTTCGCATTAAACGAAGAAGTGTAAGAAACAAAAGACTCACAGCAGGCGGTACAAGAAAATACCGAGCTAGAGGCAAACCAGCAAGGTCAGCTTCAATCTGAACACAAGACTAAACTGGTTTCAGTCTACTGGGACCACATACAGGATTCTCATGTTGTGGTTTAACCATATTAAAAATGCTTAGTAAATTTTGGAATGCATGAAGTAACCACACGAGTCCTACATGCTGTTTACACTCTTGATTAACCCACCCAAAGGACTCTGTAGTGTACAAAGCCACAGCTTCTCATCCCTTGTTAGCATAATATATGTTAACTTTTAAGGGGAGCAAGATGGGTAAGAAAGCAGAAAGGGGGATCCGGAAAGCTGTTTTAGTTGCTCAAAAATGAACTTAAGTGTATCAAGGACAAACTGTGTGGTACAGGAAGCTCTCAAAGTTCTAAGTCCTGCTTAACCAACAGAACCTGGTCGGTGCTGTGGTTATAATCAATCTCTTAAACCAGAAAATGAATACATTAATATAGTTGGATGAACATTGTGGTACATGTCCTGTATTTTTTGTAAGGGTGTGTTGAGAAAAGCGTGGGTTATAGTTGCAGATTCTGCAGTCAAGGGAAGGACCAAAGGAAAACTGTAGAGCTGATAACAATCATGGCCTTCCCCTGAAGGCTGCTTTGCGCAGTTGAAGCAAATTAATGCGGCCCGTTTGTGTAGCTGGGTGGATCAGAGTGCTCGTATTTATTGAAGAGCTTTGAATAAAAAACCTTTTGTATGACCAGCAAGCTTCCTGCTAAGTGGAAACACACACATTCTCTAATCCCACTCCTACAGACTGTTGCGAGGCTGTCTAAGGATGAATAACGTGCAATAAACACATTAGTGCAGATAGTGGAAGCAATATAGGCACATTATGATGGCATTCTGCCCAGTCTAACATCTCCTTTCTGAGCAGAGCTGAGAATTAGCGTTTGTGGGATGCTAGAGGAAAATAACTATATGACACAGTTCAAAACTCTCCAAGTTGAGCCTTTGTAGACCTCTGTAGCTTGTTGAAATTTTTCCTAGGTCTAGGTGGAGTTCTGCCATCAGTAAGCCCCAACGGGGGATGCAGGTATATAGCTATAAGGGTTTAACCCCAACATCAGTCAGGGTGGGGAAAATGCAAATAGAGCAAAATAGAAAATTAATATTTTTAAATGGAAAAGTCTGATTTGAGCTTTTACTTAAGTCAATGACACTCTTAAGTCTTTGTCAAATGTCTAATGATGATTAAAATGTGGATAACTTTAAGAGAAAAATATTCCTTATTTTAGAATGACATAGTTGTATAGACACGTGTTCAAACGGTGTTCTCAGCTGTCATTGCTGAGCAGTCCAAATGCTTTATTACAACCATGTTATATAATTAGGTGACTAATTACATTATTCTAAGTGCTGTCATGGTCTGAGAAATGAAACAAACAACTGCAAAATCACCTGTAATTATATAGTTCCAGCATGATTGAATATAATGCATTCTGTAAATGTGAAGTGCTAGCCTCTGTAAAATGGCTTAGTTATTACTTTAAAACTGCCGGTGTTATCTGAAAGGACATGGACTTCCCTCTCCTAACAACCCTTTAACAGAGGTTTAGGTGATATATTAATTGTGTATGCTTTAAAAATTGTGATTGGATCAGTTTTAACAGATATGCAATAACTGAAATTCACCTTAAATGTTAAGATAATTACTATATGGTTACTATGACACCAAAATACTGACAGTATTTCATGAATGAGTAATTATGTTGCGGTTTATTTTTGATGTGTTTCTGCTTAATGGTGGTGTGAGTACTGTTATTATCATTAGTTATTCATTTCTTACTATTTCCTTGGGATTTTTGGCATTTACTAATGTTCTTTAATATAATGCAGTACTTGTTCAATTAATGTTTGGCAATTTAACATTTCCATTATTGAATACATACGTACAATGTGAAAACAATAAAGGCTTATGGTTAAAGGAAAATATAATAAAATTTATTGTTGCTTTTGATGTATTTGGAATGGCGTTTCCTCAAACAAATACACCTTAATCTAAGGTGAACTACTACAAAGAAATGTGCTTAGTTTACGGCTAGGATATATCCATTTTAAAAGTAACTGAAGGAAATCGAGCATCTCTAAGCTGAAGTCCTGAGTTTCACATCGCATTGGAAAACAGTAGCTCCAGAAACAAACATATCCAGGAAAAAATAGTAACAATTTAAATGATCCTCAGATATTCATATGCTAGTGATAATCATCCATTTCAAGTGCTTTTCTGACAAAAGCAAGTGAACCATTTGGTTGTTAACTGGACGTTTAATACAGAGAAATGTACTCAGTGACACGTTAATCTTGCGCTGCTCGCTATGCAGCCCCCAGGGGTGCGGGGGGTCCCTTAGACTTGTTGGGATTGGGGCAATACAGGGCAGCACAGACCCCGCCGTGGGACACTTTGACCGAGGGTAGTGTTTGCCAACAGGAACGTGGTAGTTAATATTTCCGAAGAGGTAAAATAACCTGTGGGAAAGTAAAGAATGCATTAAAAGCTGCTGTTAAGATACAGGATGCAGGACCAGGGCAGTGATTGTCCCCATGGTGGGGCTGCACCTCAAATCCTGGGGTCTGTTTTGGGCCCCTCAAGATAAGAAAGCCCTTGAGGTGCTAGAGCAAGTTCGGAGAAGGGAACGGAGCTGATGAAGGGTCTGGAGCACAAGTCTGAGAGCGGCTGAGAGACCAGGTGGGGTTCAGCCTGGAGAACAGGAGGCTGAGGGGAGGCCTTATCGCTGTCTGCAACTGCCTGAAAGGAGGATGGAGCATGGACGGGGTTGGTTTCTTCTCCCAAGTGACAAGCGATAGGACAAGAGGAAATGGCCTCAAGTTGTGCCAGAGGACGTTTAGATTGGATATTAAGAAAAAATTCTTCCCGGCAAGGGTTGTCAGGCATTGGAACAGGCTGCCGAGGGCAGTGGTGGAGTCACCATCCCTGGAAGGGTTTAAAAGACGTATAGATGAGATTCTTAGGGATGTGGTTTAGAGGTGGCCTTGGCAGTGCTGGGTTACTGCTTGGACTTGATGGTCTTAAAAGTCTTTTCCAGCTAAACTGGGGGATTGGACTAAGTGACCTTTGAAAGGCCTTTTCAACCCGAATTATTTTGTGATTCTATCTCGTGTCCGAGTCAATCATTTAATGAATATCTACACTGGGAAGAGAAGGGAAAACCCTGGGAATGATAGGGTGATAGTTCACAGGTATTCAGCCAGGACTAAGAAGTGATTGCCTTCACTCGTAAAGAGGAGGAAGATGTTACTGAAAATTAGATCAACAATTAATAAGTTCCTAATATGGGAGCGATATTAAGTAGGTCAAGAGGAGAAGTGATTATGCTATTGTGCAGAGCAAAGGAACTAATAAGTGAGCATGGGTTTTCCCCAGAGGGAGTGCTTGGCAAAGTGCTGCTTTAGCTTTGGTTGCTGGAGGGTGAGTTCCCAGAGTCTCTGGTACGATTCTATTGTCCTCTACTAAACTGCATCCACATCCACCCATGACACTTGTCTGTTTCAGTCACATTAATATCATGTACTCTTGTAATAACTAGGGAAGTGGGCTTGGGCCAGGCACTACTCTTTGGCGTTGTTAAAGTCAGTGTAATGATATTGCTTCAGCGCGGAAGAGGCAGTTTTACTACTTAAAAAAGCTACGTAGTTTCAAAGAATGTAAAGGACTTCCTACAGAAAAAAAATCAGAATGACAGCACCACTGTCAGTAAATAATTAAAAATAGGATAGAGGTATTTATCTGGTATTTTCAGTCTACTGAGGCAGTATGTACTTGTAGTGATTTCTCCATGTAAAAAACTGGCATGTACCCTACACAGGTACCGAGAGAAGGGCTTGGGCGTTGCTTCTGAAATGTCTGAAGGTACAATGGTATAAAACCGCAATTATAAGAGTCACAAATAAGTAGTAAAACAAAGTAGTATTTTGGCAGGGATAATGGTAATTTTACAGACTGAAATAGCAACAGAAGCTCTGGAGGTTACATACAAGTAGCTTGTCACACTTTTTCTGAGAAGCCGTTGCTGGAGATGAAAGAAGGACCTGTTAAAAATGTAAATCTAACAGTAGCCATCTCAGATGTCTCTGAAAGCTTTGACTTTGCTAGGGGTAAGGAAGTTTTAGCAATGCTATCTCTAATCCTAAATATTTTGTAATATTTTCCTAATTTCCAAGTATTAGGGGAAAGAATCTTACATCTTTTGCTGAGTGAGATACCAACAAATGTAGAACAGCTGTATGTGGTCATATTTGAAGGGGATTTATGCAGATTTCTGTGCATCAGCACAACCTCCTCAATTACTTTGGAGTTCTTGGTCACCTTTTTGCATTAGTCCTATGTTATTATCACAGAGGCTTGAGAGTAAACATGCTTGCAGGGGAGGAGGCCGTCAGATATGAAGACAGTCATTCCTAACAAAATTACGTGGTCTTTGTGGCAGAGTCAATGCAAAGAGCTATCTTTATTAAAGCATGGCACTTTCCCTTCTGTGCCTTCTGGATGTTAATGGTGAATTCAGGTCTCATGTTCTCCTGAGCAGGAGCTGTGTTACAGAAAGGATGGCAGAACTTCTGAGCTTGTCAACCCTGGGAACCCCTCTGAGCATTTTCAGATACTGTAGTCAAAGTAGTAAGTTATTGCTCAATAAGTTTAGAAAAGTTCCTGTATCCAGGGCAGTCTTGTCAGAGCTGTCAGAAAAGAGTTTGACACAATTCTTTCCGGTGTCTTTTCAGCTCTGTCTGCTCAGAATGTCAGCTAGAGATAGTGATGGTTTTAATTGATTTTTTTTTTTTTTTTTTTTCCCCAGAACTTTTTGCCTGGTGTTCTCTGTTTGGGCTGAATCTTGGAGTGTTTTTAGGCGGTATCTGATAGTATCAGTGAAAGCAGACATGTCGTCAGCCTCGCGCAAGATGAATGGGCTGCAGGGATGAGGTAGGGCACTGAAGCGATACTGCTGGGTGAGTGAACGATTTTCCAGGTTTGCTGGCAGATTAAAAGTAAACATAACATTGTGCAACATAACTGAAGAAGTGTTTTGTTCAATCCCAGAATAACGTTTATATAAGGTGCTGGTATGAATACATATGAAAATAACACATCCGCCTTTTCAGGTTTCACAATCTTGTGGAAGCGATGCTCAAAACACCTGGGAAACTATTTCAGACCGATTTCAGAAAGCAGATGTCAAAAATATAAAATGCAAGACTATTTGAAGTTTGTAAGGACAAGACCAGAGGGTTCTCCCTAAGCCTGAAGTGATGAGGCTCCCTTGTAATCTGTGTCAGAGAACAATGAGCCTCCCAGTTTTAAGATCTGTGAAACAGATGAGGACTTTAAAGATAATTGTATCAGTATGTCTCCCTGACAGCAGTATCTTATTGCAACTGTTGTGGCCACAGTGCAGTCCTAGTCAAAATCTTCTCCATTTACAAAATCAAATTATGAGGTCATTCTAATAGTGTTTCCCCTATTTATTTATAACATTTCAAAAAGGTATGTGTGGTATGTTTTTTTTCTCTTACAGTATCAACCACACTTGTTTCTATATGGGTATCCTAAAAAGTAAAAGCCCAAATAATACACAGAATGTAACCAGTGTTTTTATTTGTTTTTAATCTCAAATGTGTACTTAAGTGCTGTTATTGGAGGCCATATACTTGTTTTTAGTGAATGGCAGCCTAATTCTTCCAACAAAGTCATATAGTACAGTAATATATTCACCAAATCTTACAGCTGCCCTCGGCTACACTAACTTATGCAACCCTGTCATATTTAATGAGTATGTGTATGCTCTGTCCTCATTAGTAGAATTGCTATTACTAAAGTTCTGTTAGGAAAACAAAACATCATACTGTGACTTTTACACCTTCCTGAAGCTTAAAAACAAAGTCAAAGCAAATAAGTTCCTTAATGCCATTTCAAGTGGTTGGGTCCTCAGTACTTTGAAAATGGCAGCATGACAGAGTTCCATTATGGAGGACTGATTTAAAATTGGTATTTCTAAATCTGTTTGGATAAAAGAACAATTAAGACTTGGTCTGCATGAGGATTCGGGAAACCTTAAAACAAATCAAACCAGATTAGCATCTCTCTTAGAAATAAAGTGACCTTAACTCACTGTAGCTTCACTCTTCTTTTTTCCCCTTGCTTCTTCTGCAGTGCTGTGTTCTCTGTATGTCTGAGAAAGACAGCCTGAGTTGAACTTATTTATTTCTCATGACATTTTCTAACACTTTGGATACTTAGCTAATGTACTATAATTTTAGCTTCTGCTCTTTCAATTAGTAAGACAAATTTCTTGTATTGCTCATTTACTGGCTGTTTCCATGCTGCACTCATTATCTGTCTTGTTCCACAGGAACAGACTTTAAATTGGGAATAGGTCAAGAGAGCACACTCGAAATGACTTCTGACAAGCAGCTGACATTTTTTTTGCACCTAAGATGTTCTAATCTTCATGCTAATAAGGACATTTATTCTCATAGAGTTTAATAATTATTGATGGCTTTAGAAATAAAAAAGTAGCACTTAACTCATGAACAGTGTATGCTCCTGCAGAATGTAAGCTCAGTGAAGTGGCACAGCGCTTCTAAAACTGGAGACGATGCATGTCTTGAATGGAAAATGTTAATTAAAAAAAGGAAAAAAAAAAAAAACCCAAACAACAATGCTTTTTATAGCAAAGTAGCTTTATTTTTTTTATTAAACAGGGATGCATATTTAACAATGAGGACAGTTAAATATGCACAAGTTTTTCATTTTGGAAATCAGATCAAACATGCATTTTTATAATTTTAAATCTTTGTTTGAAGTGGCACTTTTAGAAGAAGAAAGAGTGAAGAAAGAAGAAAGGGAATGAAAGGGAGAATGCAAGCACTAATAATATTAGATTACATCACAGAAATCTAAGCACTAGGTGGCTACATCTAGTTTTTCAGCATTAAAGCCTGATCTGATAATCGTAATGGATATTGGTGTGGTTCCTCAGTAATGAGATGATTTAGAGAAGCCTATGTATGTGTAAAGGTTTGGGGGTTTTGGATTTTTCTTTTGTTAAAGGTGAAGGATGAAAGGAAAAACAGGCTGCTTGTTTAGAATGCACTGTCTGAAATGCTGTTTGTGTTTGGTCATGAATGTGGAAAAAAAAGGAGCAGAAAACTTGTCTCATTGTTCAATAATTAGCTCAAGAATTTTAGAACTAATTTATGGCTTGTAATGAAAACGTTTTTAGACTTTCAAGCCAGATTTGGCTAGTCATCAGCTGGCATCTTCATACCTATTTAGGAAATTAAATCCAGATGACTTGAGTGTTGTAAGTAACCAGCATCTCTCTTAAGGATTTTGGCCAAATGCGGTGTCAGGTATTTGGTAATCATGTTGGCCATGGTGTCTCTTCAGGTGTTCACTTGTAATGTCTGTGTTTCAAAGTGGTGCTTCATATTTAAACATGATTTCTGATTACATCAATTGACCAATGGGGTTTTTAAAGGTAATATGACTGGTGATCAGAGAGGCTTCTGTTAATTATGGCTCAAACCTTAAAGAGTAGATGCCTAACAATAAAAAAAAAAAAAGGCACAAAAACCCAAAACCAACCAATGGAAGAAAAAACCAAAGAAATACAGGATGAGTTTAATTCCTTCTGAAGAATAGGATAGGTTCACCACTACAGAATGTTTGCACGGAGGTTCTGTGCAGACGAAATCCAGATTCTTTTCATGTAAATGCTTGGGCCAGTGCTGAGCGGGATGGCAGATCTGGGGACCGAGGAGGACAGGAAAGGAGGGGCCAGCAAGGAGGGGACTGCTGGGATGCTGAAGGATGCGCCACCACAGCACTGCGCTCCTTTGCTGCCCTTGATAGATCGCTGCCCACAGTATGTCATTGCAGCTACATGGGTCAGAGTCTTGCCGCATGCTCCTACAGCATACAATTGTTTTTTTTACCAAGCTTGTGTTCCACTGCCTTTGGTAGCAGTCTGGTTACCTGTGTCTGGAATGACGTTTGTTTCTGAATACTGCTTTCTGCCTTTCTCCTAGTGATGCACTGCTCCCAAAAGTTCCTTTATGCAGTGACAGTCAGTAAAATCCACAGCACTTACAACTAAATTGATGTTCCATTGCGTTAAATTTACATCAAACATTACTTTGTTTCCAAATAAATGTTGCACTCTGGGCTTGGATGTAAACATTTGTGGGTAGGTGACTATATAAATATATATTCTTAATTTTCAGCAAAAATAAAATATTACTGTCAAGTACTATGCCGTTATCCACCTATGACTCTTTGCATGAATGATTTATGTGCTATCTACAAACAATTTAGATGTAATTTATATGGAGGAGCCATGACGGATGCCCTCTGTGTATATTACACAAAATTGGTATCTATAGAGATTGAACGCTTGGCACACAACAGGGCAATTGCCTGCAATCTGGAAGTGAGAAAGCTATAAAGAGGAGCAAGAAAGCAGAAAAAACGCTCACATCTGTGTAAGTATGCAAATCCGGCTGATGGAGCGACTCGGAATCACAGCAATACTTTGGAAAACTCCTGAGCCTGTTAATCAGCCCCAAGGAGATCGAAACTATAGCAGCACATGGATACAGAGATAATTCATTGGGGATGATAGGAATGCTTATGTAAAATTTTACCCATATACTGTACATTAGAAAAGGGGGTTTTTTGGCCCAGGAAAGATGTAGCTGGTAGATAAAGAAAGAGCATAGCAATTGGATGTCAGGCTTAATCAGTAGTCCTTTGAATGGTTGTTCTTAAAGAACAACCATTTGCTGGGGAATGACATTTTTTTCTGAGTAGAAGTATGCCATATGGAGTGACAATAAGGTATACTATAGTGAGCAAGGTGACTCTTCTGTTCTTGTTTTCCTATAGTTTTGAACTAGAAAAATACTCTCATCTTTGTATTAGCTTTTGCTTGGGCAGATTGAGTTTGGATGTTTATACTCTGTTCACATTCCTGTGTGTGAGTTTGGAGCAGAGAGGGTCCCTCACGTCTGCTCCCATGGAAGAGAGCTTGGGAAGCGGCGAGAACCCTGCACGCTGGGCTGTTTTGGTGACATTCGTGGGGTGCTGTGCACAGCCATGGCTGGGTGACGCTGCAAGGCTGTGGCCTCCATAGGCAATGCCGAGACCACCTTAAGAGACGTGTAGATGGGTTTAGACAACAAGAGCCAAGTTTCTGGTTGTGTAAAGGGGTGTAGGAACACTAAATCAGCCCCAGCCTCCTTATCCATCCTATAAATGTATATTTAAGGGAGTATTACCAAACAGTGCCTGTGCTGAGCTGCTGTTCCTACCTACCTGTGCAGTAGGTAGGAAGCTGCTGACACCAGGTGAAGCATTGAAAAACTTCTCTTGATGTAAAGAAAACAGGAAGAGGCAGGTGGGTAATCAATTAGAATTATCGGAAACTGCGTCTTTGAAGACGAAAATGATGCCAATGTCATTGGTAGCAAATTTTCTTTCTGTAGGTGTGAAAGAAAGGGACTTGCTTGGGGCTTGCAGGAAGGGCGTATGTTTGAGAGAAAGGGCTGCTGGACTTGCCTCCGGCACCAGTCCTATCTGGTTTTTAGAGACAGAAATCCCAGGAATCGGGGAGGATGAGGCGGCTCTTTTGGAAGGAGGGGAACGCAAGATGAATTGCTCTTGTGGGTGGAGATGTTGCTTTTTGAAAGCCTTAAAAACTGCTGGAATGACCCGTAGTCCCTGTTATTCTGTGAAACAACAAAACTCGCATTACAGAATGAGTTGATGACCAAAATACGTATGTGTTTTTGACTTGCTCTTCAGTTAAAAAAACTACAGACAGAAGAAAAACCCCACACCTTGGAGTTAGACATTGCTCAGACACTTTAAACTGTGCTCTTCCATCCCTAAGAAACCACATGTGAATCTGTGTCTGGCCTAGGTTCTTGTGAGACAGTGGAAGTCCACTGACATTAAATAAAAGATGCTGCTCTTCCAATTTAAAAAAAAAAGTTTATATTCCAATGCTGGGAAAATCAGTATAGCCCATCTCTAATACCAGTCACCACTGAGGCTGCGTACCGATGATGAGTTCTGTAGTTTGTCATGATTTCACCTAAATGAAAAAGTGCTATGTGAAGATATCGGAGCTATGAAAACCGAACTTTTAAAATTGGCTTTTATTACACTTTTGGCAGCCTGAATTAGACTTGCACAGATAGCCATATATTAGACTTGCATTTTAAAATGCTATATTTAGGAATAGATAAAAAAGAACTGGAAAAAAAGAAGAGCTCTGAAGGTCACAATGGAAAAGAAGATTGAATAAAATGGAAACCTTTTTATTAAAAAAAATCCTGAAAGGATATTAAAGTTATGAGAAACTTTTGTGAGAAATGGGCAGTCATCCTGTTCATGCAGCTCACCTGGAAGACAAACTAGTAGAAACACTTCCCAGTGTTGTTCTTCATTAAAGGCCAGCATGCAGATTGTGGAACACTAGCTAGAACCAGAATTGCACTAGATATTAAGATATATAGATAGGTAGGTAGAGAGAGAGATATAGCTAGGTAGAGAGAGAGAGAGATAGGTAGATAGAGACAGATATCACAGTGTCTTTCCTGGGAGCTGTGTCTGGGCTGCAAGATACATTGATGCACTGGGGATAGATGCATTAGCTAAAATGACTTAAACATTTAAAAACAGGAAAAAAGCCATTCTAAAACATCAGAATGGGTGTAGATGCAGTGTTCCAATACATCATTTTCAGTAGCGAATGCTGACATGTCAAAATCTTCTGCCATTTTAACCTCTTTGTTATGTGTGGGACCTCCTTAGTCTCTGGAACATCTGCTCCTTATTCCGGTTCTGCGGCACATTTGGATGAATGGTGTTAGATATCTGTCCCCTACTTGTGAACTGAGATGCCTTTCTCGGCTGTCTGTATGTAATATATATATTTAGTGTTTGTTACAGTCTGTCATAGCTTCCAAAGCATGTCAGTGTTTGAGTGGGTGTGATGGTGAAAAAGCCAGTTACATCTGCAGTAATAAAAAGACTTTTGCCTCTCTGTCTATTGGAGAATGGAAACTTGGTGCATTTTTAGCAATATTTAGAACTCATTTCTCTTTTCTTTCACACCACTGTAACTTGATTAAATGAAGTTATTCCTTATCTACTCTCATGTAAGTAGGAGGCAAGTTTCTAGGGCTGGCATGCAATTGTCAGAAGAGTTTTTAATTTAACAGCACCAATTCACCAGAGAGTAGTGATATTAATTTTAAGGAATTCTGTGAACTATTGTGAAAGGCACTTTTAAAATTATTGAATGTTGAAACATCCTAGCACTAGTAAAAACAATTAAATCCTTATTTAAGAGAATCTTATTAGTTTACTGAACAGATAAGAACTAAATATTATACGTAAACAGAAAATCTCAGCAAACTTTAGAAAGAAATATATTTTTCTTTTCACTTTATAGTCTTAAGCAAAGATGAATAAAACTTTCAGAAGTTGATTTGCTTGTTCAGTTTAAACTGCAAACATCAGCTTTCAAAGGATGACTGTCAGTGGGCTATTTCTGCAGTCTGCAACTGCAGCAAACCGACCTTATAGACAAATTTAACTGCATTTGCACAGCCCTCAGCAAACACTGCTGGAGGACGGGGCTTTTCCCTCCGCTGACCTGCCTTCCGAGCAAAGCTTTTCACTAAGCTTCGCTTTTCCACTGACAATCCCATTCATTTGGGTTATACGAATCCTATTGCTGTGAGAATTACAAAACATATTAACTGCTTTTCCACAATTACTGTTTTTATCATGAAGGAGATGATGTGCTTTAGTTACTGCTTGCTATGGCACTCTGCTGTCTCGCTGCTGAGCTGTTTGTTCAGAAATAGCACCAGAAAATGTCAAGGTTTGTGGTTTTGGGTTGTTTTTTTTTTTTTTCATGTAAAGCCAAAGAGATACTGAAGTATTTATGACAACATAAATTTACAAAACATTATTAATGTGAGCATTAGATTAGTGATATTTTAATGTTATTCTTCAAGTCACATTTCTCCACTACTAAAAACATTAGAGGGCAAACATACCAAAAAAAAAAAATCTCAAACCTTTGCATGTCTTAAAAGCTTTTCTTCTGTAATGCATAGCAACGGAAAAGTATATTAACTTAATTTACTGTGCAAAATAAATACCTGCATAGAAGAGGACTTTTATCTAGACAGCCTACACATATCCTTGATGACAATGTAAATTCTTTGTGTAATACAAAATATGGAATGTCATAAAAATATTTATAGCTAAGAGAGGATCCATTTTTGGAGAGTTCTGTTCTATTTAAGCTATTAAATGAGGAAGTTTCACTTCAAGTGCTAGTCAGGTGCTCCCTTTGGCCTTTGCTTATCACTAAGTACTTTATCCACCTATTTAACTTGAAATATGTGTATCTGTAGAAACAGCAGATATTCACAGGCTTTTTTTTTTTTTTAACCAAATAGGCTCATGGATTCCATGAAGTTTTGCTTTCTCATGCCAAGACTGAGGTATAGGAAATTCTTCTTTGTGTTGGTAAAATGACATTATTACTGATGAAAGCAAGTAGGCACTTTGGAATTGGGAATCCAGGTGGCAGTGATTTCCCACTAGGATGGGATGCAAATTCCATGCTAGGACTGCAGGTGAGCTGCTGGACCTCATGTTCATGTTCTCAACCTGAATTCTCATACGAATATTGCATACTGTGTTCCAAGGGATGTGAACTCAGATTAGACACACGTATTGCTTCTTCTGTATGCTGCTTCCAGCAATGACGAGCACCTGCGTTATATAGAAAAATATAATATTGAATCGACAACCACTGATGAATTTCTAAGATTGTGTGGTATCTGATGAATAAAAGGGTCACAGTTGAATTCTCTGGGGTGTTTTTCATGGTTTTCTACTTATTCAAGTAATATCTGTAACAACAGCAAATAGAATGATATTTTCGAACTGAGGGTTTAGACTCCTTTTATATTGCAGAAGCAGCAGGAGACCAGATCTACTGCCTTGGTATTATGAACACAAAGACACTTTTTTGTGAGAATGTGAATCCTCTAATTTGCCTGTGTCTAAAGGATGTACCAGCCTTTAAGCAGAGCAGCTTAGGGAGGAAAAGAAGCAGCTAATTAGCAAATGCATTTGTATGCACGTTATTGTGGCTGGTTTATGTGGCGATAGCCGTATAAATCTGAGGACAAAATTCACATGCTCACTTTGGTCTTTTGAGGGCCTTTTTCAAACCTCTGCTTCTGCAGTGTTCTGTACAAGTTTGCATAGAGACAAAGTTTAAATTTTATAATTTCATGTTTCAATATAGATAATTGATTAGTTTTCTTTAAAAGGTAAGTTACTGCATACCTTAGCAATATATATTTGTGTAAGACAATGTAGAAATTCTCATATATAATAATATATTATCAGATAGAGACCTATCAAAACAAAGCCTTTTTTAAACAACAACTTCGCAGGCACTTTCATGCAGAAATAGCCCCTTTAACAAGGGTTGATCTCCACTGATGAACAAAAATTCTCTGATTTTCATTACTGATGACATTTAATAGCAATGCTAGCCAGCTGTTTGGAGTGAAAACATCTCCCTGCAAAGAAAATACTTGGAAGTCCAATCTCTCTGCTCTTTCTCAGGTATTTAAGAGCCGACTGAACTAGGAGCTGATTTATATTCTGTTTTGATTGCAGAGGTTTTCCCATACTGGTGTGGTCCTCTGCTTAACATTGTTATTTGGTGGAGAGGCAGAATGGAAATAGAATATTTTACTAGAATTACCGTATATAAGAATATTTATGTATTATTGAAGGAGGGGGGAAGTCTCCCTTTCCAGAGAGGCACCATTGCTTCCCACAAATCCTGAAAAGGTTTAAAAAAAAGTAAACCTAAGAATGTCCAGTGTCCAGTTCTGGGCCCCTCAGTTCAAGAAGGACAGGGAACTGCTGGAGAGAGTCCAGCACAGGGCCACAAAGATGCTGAAGGGAGTGGAGCATCTCCCGTGTGAGGAAAGGCTGAGGGAGCTGGGGCTCTTTAGCTTGGAGAAGAGGAGACTGAGGGGTGACCTCACCAATGTTTATAAATATATAAAGGGTGGGTGTCACGAGGATGGAGCCAGGCTCTTCTCGGTGACAACCAACAGTAAGACAAGGGGTAATGGGTTCAAGCTGGAACACAAGAGGTTCCACTTAAATTTGAGAAGAAACTTCTTCTCAGTTAGGGTGACGGAACACTGGAACAAGGCTGCCCGGGGAGGTTGTGGATTCTCCTTCTCTGGAGACATTCAAACCCCCCTGGACGCCTTCCTGTGTAACCTCATCTGGGTGTTCCTGCTCCGGCAGGGGGATTGGACTGGATGAGCTTTTGAGGTCCCTTCCAATCCCTAACATTCTGTGATTCTGTGTCCCACCCAGCAAAATTCCTGGTCTTGAATAACAAAGGCTGAGGAAAGGAGATGTGAAGGTGTGCTGTGTTGACAGACAATGCATTTTTAGCAATGTAATTTACTCCTGATCAGTTTTACTGACCTTTTGAAAGATTGAAATAAAAATATTTATTCTCTGTGGTCTGAGTGATTTCAGCTACTGTATTCAACCACACAAAGGCTCCATGTAAAAGAAGCCCCAAGGGGATACAGGGTTGAAGAAATTTCTAAGAGTTTAAGGTCTGATCATTATAACCCTGAGTTGTAAAGGTGCAGAAGTAAAAGGGTTGTTTATTTTGTCCAAGCTCAAGTGGCATATTTTTATTACATTTTTGTTTTTAAAAAAAAAAAAAGTTTTCAAAGCCCTGGCTGGCAAACACAACTTGAGGATCAAAACTGTGGAAGAGTAGTAGTGTTGTTACCTGTGATTTCCAGCCCTTTTCTGCAGGATCAGTAGAGAACGAGTAGGATGTGAAGGGAGCCCTGGTTTCCCTGCTGTGCACTGTGCCTGTGGTACCCGCGGGGCAGCGGCTCCCATGGCTGCTGCACAGCTGGAGCTCAGGTGCCAGGTGAAGTACACAGCTGCTATCTTGTGTTCAGGGTGGAGAAGGGAAGGAAGGAAACTTTTGTTACCAGCATCAATTTTTTTTTTTTTTTTTTTTTGGTCAGTTCTCTCCCTTTTCTGACCACAATCTTTCAGCTCTTCCTGTGTTAATATGTTGACCAGGCAGCACGCAGCACTGATAAATGCATTTGCCGCTGCACGTCAATATCCACTGAACCCAACATTTTTTTTAAATGTGACCAAGATATGAAGGTAACATTGTGGCTGATGTTCTACCACCAGAAAAAGCTGCTCTGGAAAGGCTTGGTCCTGTCCTTGCCTGTGCCTGCCAGAGCAATGCCACATGGGTGCCATGCACAGGGCCCAGGTGAGCAAGGTGATCAGAACAAAAAAAATGCAAAAAACAATAAACTCAGTGCCCCAGTCCAATTTATTGCACTGCTGTACAAATGCTTTTGCCAGAAATGCTGGGTTGTGAAGGATAACATTCAAGATCTCAGAAAATAACACAGGGATAAATTCAGAATCCACACGAGCCCTTAATCATATGGAAAATCAGAAAAGAAAAAATATGCCAAACTGCACTGGTATTTATCATTCTTAATATCTGATTTATTTTTTTAATGCTTTTCTTTGAAACTCAAAGTTCATTTGTGTTCTACCCTAGCAAAGCTGTGACATCCTTTGACTAGGAGTAACAGGAGCTTAATGTTATATTTAGCTATCGCAAGTAAGATGGTTTTTAAAGTAAATCCACAGTACTGAACAAGGTGAAGGGAGATAAAATGAAGAAATTGCTGTACTAAAGCAGAACAAAAATCAATCTAATTTAATATCTTTCTCTGCCAGTGGCCAGTGCTGTGCACTTTAGGAGAAGATATGAGAAGCACTGTGATAATTGCTTTCACAGGAAATATTTCTTTCTGCTGCTTCTCTTTATATTTGTGGCCACCATATCTTGCAATACAATGCATTAAATCCTTTCCAAAATTTTACTTTACGAATCTTTTCATAGCACCTCTAGAAGTTCTTTTTATTGAAATTAACATCTGTTCCCTTTTAGAAAATTGTACTGATTTTTGGCCTCAATGATACTCATTCTGTAAGATCTCATAGACTTATTACACTTTAGAAAAAGTATTTCCTTTCATGGGTTTTTAAAATTACTGTCTTCTAGCTTCATAGAACAGATGACAAGAGAAGTTCCCATTATAACTTCTGTATTGCTTAATGTTCTATATAAATTATCATGTCTTAGTTCAGGGGCAATATACTGTAAAGGATTACATTTTTCTGAAGCTGGGTTTGTGTGTTTTTTTTTTTTTTTTTTTAAAGTGCATCAAAAAAATGGAAAACTTCTGGGAGGAAAATGAAATTAGTCTTTCATGTAAAGGGACATTAAAACATTGCCATTTTAGTTGCCATTTCATGATTGGCTTTGCTCATTGCAGGTTATCGCATTTCGGAAAGAGCACACCCCACAGTTTGATACATATGGACACTGTCATTGTCACCTGGGTCATGCTGACAGCTGTAGAAGTGCTTGTCCCCAGAATGCAGTCAATGACTCGAAGGGGACTATGTTGCCTTGCTGATCATCTGCCGGGGTGTTGGCAAACATGCAGAGTTTGGTGTTGGCAAGGCCAGCTTGCACTTGTGCGTGATCTTAGGAATGACTTACCTTAAGCTGATCAGGATCAAGTTTCAGATAAACTGAAGGAGGCTACTCTTTCTCTGAAAAACAAATGTCCTCAGAAAGTATTCTGTGCATCGGAAATGTGTCTTTTAAGAAAAACAACTTTCTTACACAGATTTTAAGATCTTGTAGCTCCAGGATATATCATGCCTCAGCAAACTTTGGGTGCTTTGTGGTATCTGGAAAAAGACAGCCAGGTGCTGAGGTGGACATAATGCAGTGCATGATTTGGGAAAGGAGGTTTCCTATTCATAAATATTGATACAATTTGTAAAGATGTAGATGGTAAGTGTGGGAATCTTTGAATGTATTTCTGCATCTAACAAGCAATATGAAAGGGAAACATTTTAATGTACAGGGCTGAGGAAGGAGAGTTAAAGCAACCAGAGCAGTTAAGAAAAGCTGTAAGTGTTCTCAGACTTGTGTGGTAAGCCAGGAAATTGGCTGCTCTCCCCACTCCCAAGAAACAGAGAACTGGCTCTCAAGGTGTGCTTCCCTCAGCTTGGTCACCACTGTCAGATCTGCTGTCTGATGGACAAGGTCCCATGTAACCACTTCTTCCTAGACATTGCTTCCACAAATAGAGTGCGTTTTCAAGACAGCAGCAGGTATTTCTTACTGATCACTTCAGGTTTGGGCCAAAAGTGTTGTCCTACCTACACCTGATGGACGTGGAGGCTGTGGGCTGTCATATAGGTGTTGCACAACTGAACACAGTGGAATTGTGATCTCAAGGGATCTGTGCCAGTTTATCTCCACTGAGAATCCAGGCTTTTCTATATTATTTTCTTAAAACTATACAATAGAACAGTAAATGCAGAAAATATGCACAACATATTCAAATTTTCTTATTTTGGGGACAGTGGTACTAATTGAGCACACGAAGTACTCAATACTGTGTTTTGCCTGGGTGGTTTAGTTGTACTCTAGCACTTCGTTTTCAGACTGAAACACCAGATTTGTGTTCACAGCCGGGACGTGAAGACAAACTATCAAGTCACCCTGCTGTATATACTTGTGAAAACATAAATTAACCCCAGGCACAGTTATTTGACTGCATTTCATGACCCTTTTTTAAAACATTAATGAATGTTTAAAGTCTCTTCCCCATGCGGCTAACGCTCTGTTAGTTCAGTGCTAGATAAGGCGCCACCGTTTTGCTTTATCGCTTGAAAAAACATTGAGACAAAACCCCAGCAGATTCTCAGGAGATGGCAGCCTTCCACGTTTATGCCAAGAAGATTAAGACTAGTGTGTTTGTGATGGCTAAATATAGATTTTGGACAGCCTTTTCCAACGGAAAGGAACATGATGAAATACTTGCTCAGGAACACTATAAATGCACAAGCAATTGTGTTTTGAGTAGGTGAAAATATGTTGATTTCTGAAGCTCAAACGTATTGAGCAGTTGTTATTGTATGATTAAGGCACAGGCTGCAGTTACAGGCATTTACCTGTTCAGTTGGAAGGCAAAAGGGTTTGAATTTTTTATTTTTTTTTTTTTAATTGTGTGGAAGAAATTAAAAGAAGCCTTTGTTTTTCTCTGTATACTTCCTTCAAAATAACATCTGTCATTCCTCGCAGTTTAAGTACTACCTTGTGAACAGTGGGAGAAAGAATCACTGTTCTGTTTAACCTGGAGAAGCTGCCTTTTTTCTTTTTTTGACAAACAACAACTAGTAAAAAGGCATTAGAAAGTTAGTATAGGGCAGTTATTCCCACAGATGACCAACACAGTTTCTTCCTCTGTGACAGACAGTAGTCTGGGAGTCTGATTACCACTCTAATTCCATGTATTCTCTTAGCATATAGGAAGTACCATGTAGCATCATGTATAGGAAAATGTAATAAGTATCATATGGATTAGAGAAATGTTGACAGGAGAAAACATCTGAAGTTTTCAGGTTTTTTTCTAAAAATGCTGTTTCCCCCAGACTGCACACAGACATTTTACTGTGCTTTACTCTGTTTTGTTCAACTTCTCAACCACAATACTTATTTATTCGTTATCACAAGATTGCACTGGGCAATTTTCTCTTTTGCTCTTTCTGTTCTGTCCTTAAACTTGAGGCACTCCCATTCTAAAGGCAGTGCTTCCTAATTTCAGTGCACAAGGTCTTTACTGTTTGGACCCATGGGATCCTTCAGTGATACATTAAATGGATTTTCCTTTGCTAATTTCTCAGGGCTGTCATAAAAAGGAGGGTTAGATACAGACTGTGCAGAATAATGTAGGCAAATTTTAGGTGATGCATACCAGAAGATTTGTGTTGCTGCTACAGAGAATAAAAGAAGAGCTTAGCTATTTGTCACAGACTGCTGTAAGAGTTTTTGAGTGGGGCACAGGGAGAGAGTAGTCCTTACAACAATTTTCAGACAAGTTATGCTAAGAGAAAAGATGTTTTAGAAGGCAGGTCTGTTTTGACAAAGTCTGTGTACCCTAGTGCTATCCATGTGATCTCTCTGTGCTTCCAAAAAGCTGTTTGAAAAGGAGGGTCCAGATGCACACAATTCGTTCTGCTAATGTCAGGATTGCTTTTTGCCATTTAGTAGTAGAAATCCAGCAATACCCTGTGAAAGTTCCTGCAGGGCTCGCCGGGTTACTTGTAGACCTGGCTGAATCATGTTCTCAAAACTGGGAATGATGGGGGTAGTAAACACATTTTCTTGTGACATAAATCTGAGAGCAGGATTTCAAATGAGTTATTGTACCTTCCCCTCCCTAACTAACTGTTTGTTCTCTAGGGATGCTGGGTGCAAGATAAGCTTTATCTGTGTACTGTAGATGTGAATCAGGTGGGAAATAAAAATTACAAAATAAGCTACCTGGAAACAGATTCTGTTCTTGCTATCAGAATGCTTTTGTATTCCTTTTCACATTTTGCCTTTTTCCTCATCTCTTTTATCATCATATTTGTCTACCTTTAATGCCATTTTCGTCTCTTCTGTTTAGCCTCCATTTGTAGTGGAGCTGGAAAAGGCTCAGCTGAAGATGCTCTGCAGTCATAGTTCATGTACTGGTGACACAGTAATTGTCATTACTGGAGTGGTCTGTTGTTTTAGTTGTCTGTCTTCTATGCCCACCCCCTGTCAGCATGCTATCAGGGCACACATCTAGATTAATTGGTATTATAGCCATAAGACCACAGGCCTTGCTCTTTATGGTATTATAATATTAGCAGGCGACTCTACAATCTCTGTGGGAGAGACAGTTGCTGATTATACTAATTAGTGCAAATTTAGTTCTTGCCATACGTGATTTTTGGGGGCTTCATTTTGTCTTGTTTAGGATTTTATTTAAAGATGTTTGAAAGAAATCTGTAAAGTCAATTATTTGAGAGTAAACTTCCATGACAGCATGAATCTGCTATCAGAAGAGCAGCTTGTGTTCATGTAGACTTCTCCAAGCTGTATCATGAGTTGCTTTGACATCGATAGTAGTGGTTTCATTCTTCAAGGATGAACCTTAATGCAGGATTCCAAACTGTCATGGAGACAACAGATAAATCCTCAAACCTTCTGCATTTTCTTTTGCTCTGAGTACTCACTGAAGTCTCCTTATTTGAAAGCTACAATTTTTATATTGTGGCCTATTGTTCCTACTACCTGTAAAAATCATTGTGTATTAGAAGCTAGGTGACATAAAAGGGAACTTTGGAAGAGGCCTGAAAGGTATGCATCGACCTGTAAGTGGTGTCTAAGCTTTGTATCACTTTGTCTTGTTTATATATTTTACTGCTCATTCAGGAGATGAGCTGGAATATCCCCAGGAAAAGCTCCGGTACAGCTTAGTGAGGAAGCCTTTCACTAACCTGGAGGAATTAACCGCAGGATAAGAGTTAATTGTCTCTGAACTTGCTTGCCAGCTGTGAAGGGCCAAGTAAAAATACAAAATATGTATGCCATGGATGTGGCAATGGGCAACAAAAAAATAATATCTTATTTATGATTTAGATGTCAGGCTTAAGTAATATGGTATGACAGGGCCTATGGTTCATTGTTGTTATATAATTCATAGCTACTGTAAAAGTAGGCACAAAACCTAAAGCGCAGGGTTGTCAGCCAATTTGTTGTGAATTAATAGAACTTCACTGAACTGTCAGAGGGAAAGACAAAGCACTATAAAATCTTTTCTATATGGATACGATATATGTATATATGCTTCCTACTATGCAGTCCATGCCCCTGTAATGTATGTTCTTGCCTCTTCTCTCTAAACACAGATTCAACAGTGACATCATTCGATCTCTCCTTATTTTCTGTTACCTGATGCAGCTCATCCCAAACCCCCAAACCGTGTTATATTACACTCATTGCTCCCACAATTCTTACTGCCAACTAAATGTTGAGAATCACAGCTTTCCTTCCATGAACTTTAACCTGTTAAATGCTTGAATTGGTATTGTAACACAATGGGATTACTTGATTTCTTGTTCCTTTTCATATACATGAATAATGAGTTATAATTTAAAATAAATACGGTTATCTGAAGTATGTTTTCACAGGGTTTCATGGACACTCTTAACCATTAACCTGTGAAGATGGAAGGCTTAAGTGTTTTAATGCCCTAGTTTATCTCTTTAAAAAATGATGCAAGCTGTTACATTTGATACTGGGATTTCCTAAGGTGACTAAAGTAATTAGCACCCAATTCCCCTGGCTCCAAAAGGGAATCATCGTTAAGACCTTTTCGACTATTTCATTGTTACAAAACTGTGCTATTATAAAATCAGTTTATAAAAGTTAGTAAAATGCTAGCGTTATATCATATTAAAGCAGATAATAAAATGGAGAGAGCACAGGAACCATCTGCCTCATGAAAAGCTTGAACTAAACCTGACTCCTCAGTGTCCGTGCTGACGGTGGAGCCTGTTGCTATTTGATGGAATTCCCCCCTGAACTGGTGACAGGATGAAGCAAATCTTCAACAACAGCAGGCGTGGGGAGATGAAATCCCCTTCCTCCCTGTTGAGCGTAGCTGTGATAAAACGGGACTGACTGTAGAGTCCAAATTTCTGTTGCTATCGGTAATATTTGCTGCTGTTGCTGAAACTTTACTACTTTTTTAGTTGCTAAACCACCACATTTTCTGCAACTAGAGAAAAAAAATCATCTCGTACCTCTCAAATCTAATTTTCTGCAAATGTCATTAGCTGTAGATTTCCCCTGTTACCTCTTTGTGTTGTAGCCAAGGGGAAGAAGAAATCTTTTTAGTCCTTTGGGTCCATCACCAGAGATCTTCATAAATGAATAGGGTCTCTTCAAGAAATGTCATGGTCAGGAATTATATTGATAGGCAACAGACAATAAAGAAAACAAAACTAGTGGCAGGTCATTACTACAGATTCTCTTTTTCTTTCCCAGCATACTCCCCAGGAGGTGATGGCAATAATGAAACATGCTTAAAAATAATAACTCACCATGATGATGAGAGAACCCTCAAGCCTCATGTAACATCTGACTTTATTGGCCCACTACCTTCACCATTTTCTATACTGTGAAATTCCTGGATGACAAAAAGCAAAGTTGCAGTTGTATTCCTAAAATAACAGAAGCATGAGCTGAGTGGTTTGATGTTCACCAGCCAGTGAAACAAAACTAGAGAAAACTGGTTATTAGAAGGCTACTGCTGCTACACACCAGAATCTCCCGTGGAGGTTATTTGGAGGTAGGAACAGAGAGGTAAGGCTTTTGAGAAAGCACTTCTGTGGGCAGACTGGTCTTTCCCTGAGTGGAGAACAACTCCCTGGCTTCAGGGACAGCTACACCATCGCCCAGCTTGAAGTCACTCGGGAGGACATGAGTTAGAGACATCCACATCTGTCCTGAGATAGCTCCGGTGTCTGCATGACGGTACAAAACCCCATGCAGAGATACACGAGCTGGCTCTGAGAAAAATAGTAGCACTTGCAGGAATGGCATGTTTCGGGACAGAACAGTGCTGCAACCATTTCATGTCATCTCTGGTTAGTTCATCGCTGTGCTTGGGGCTCCGCACTGTGGTTTTTACTCCTGTGTTTTAGTGGCTGGTATAAATGCTGGACACCTGTGGCCCGAAACCAACTGTTCACCTTCTCAGTGCTTTGGGGGAGCCTTGTGCTGCCGGGATTTCAGGGAGGAGGTGGGGTTGGTTCTTTGTGCTGGCAGGGTGGGACAAGGAGAACTGCCCTGTTGTCACCTTATGCCTTTTCAGGCAATGTATGCAAAGTTACGGATTTGTGTCTTTTGCCACACTTGAAGTATGTACAAGATGGAGAAACCTGAGAAATGCTGGCTGCAATGAAATAATAATACAGTTTATGGAGTAGTACAGACCAAATTTACTTTTTACTGATTTGCAGAGGGGCTATTTTTAATGTTTCATTTGGGGCAGATAGAAATCCTTGTTAATTTTCCTGGTGACTTTACTGACCTGTCAGTGCTCTGCACAGGATTTGGCAGGAAAATTTTCCACTATTTCCATCTCAATAGCAGTTCAGTGTTCCTGATAGTGCTGGCTCTTTCTGGCGGGAGTGACTGCAGCCCCTTCTGGGGAGGGTGCTCAGATGTTTTGTGCTGTGCAAGGGTGCATTGCAGTGTGATGCAGGGGGAGAATGGGCTCGGCAGCCTGAGCAATGCTGTAGTAAACCTGTTTTGATGGCTTGCTCGGAAATAACTGGTATGCTGGCTGTACGGTATCTGACGCATCAATTGAGTAGTAGCAGCTGGATATTCATGCATGTTATCAGTAAGAACCTGGTAAAGCTCAGGGACAGCATGTTGTGTATGTGGAAAATATTCATGTTATTGCTCAAATGATTATCCAAGGAGGTACTGATGGTTTGCTTAAATACATGCATATACATGTATCATAGAATAGTTTGGGTTGGAAAGGACCTTCAAAGCTCACCCAGTGCCACCCCTGCCATGAGCAGAGCCATCTTCACCCAGATCAGGTTGCTCAGAGCCCCGTCCAGCCTGGCCTGGGATGTCTCCAGGGATGGGGCATCCACCACCTCTCTGGGCAACCTGGGCCAGGGTCTCACCACCCTCAGCGTGAAACATTTCTTGCTCCTGTCCAGCCTTTAGTTTAAAACCATCACCCCTTGTCCTATTGCAACGGGTCCTGCTAAAATGCCAGTTCTTATTGGCCCCTTTTAAGTACAGAAAGGCTGCAATAAGGTCTCACTGGGGCCTTCTCCAGGCTAAACAAACCCAGCTCTCTCAGCCTGTCCTTATATCCTGATATCTGGAGAAACAAATATTCTATTAACTGTTGTGCTCTTTTTTATTGAGTGAATTTTTGTATTTTGATTTCCATCCCGAGAAAACCCCAGTTAATAGGGATTATGTGCAGCTGGGAAATGGGATTCTATCCTGCAAAAGCTGCTGTAAATAGGAATTATGCGAGTGAACTATGCAGAATCTAAACCAGAAGAAATAGAACAAAGTCGCAATAGTCACTTTGGAAGGCTTTAATTATATTTACACAGCAAAACCAGTTGTTGTTAGTTTGTGGCTCAAGCTGAGCCAAATCTCTCTTGCACTATTTGTCCAAAGTGATAGGAGTGAGAAAATGAGAGCACAGAATAGCCTCTAAAAGCGTTTTCTTTGTGTGTAGTTGTCAGAGAATGTGAAAGTCACTAACAATAAGACGACAGAAAATACATTTGAATTTCTTTCCCTAAAAATAAATTGGATGTGTTCACATATTCATTCCCAAATCATATATTTCAACATTACTGCTTCACCAACAAAATTAAGTCTTCTGTACTATGTAGGAGGAAAAACATGTATGTACAGATAATATGAAAGTAAAACTCCATCCTAATCCACTATAATGAACAATGCATATGCGTACCCACAAAGTGGTAGATTAAGCACTACTAAATACTTGCGGTTTCTTCTGATGAAGTTTAAACGGGTTCCAGATCCTTTTTATACTCTTCAACGTTCTTCTCTAGGCCATAAATTACTTCTTCATATGAAGACGTGACTGCAAAATTCATGTAGACATTCTAATGCTCCCAAGATGAATGCAACAGCAGCAATGTCATAAAATATATTCATTACTTATATTTGTTGTTGATTATTGCTAGGAAGTAGTAATCTAATGTTTACTGGTTTTTCTGCAACTACACATATAACTCTAGGTGAAGGTCTGATTTCCCCCCCCCCGAGTTGGGGAGGGGAGTTTTTAGCAATAAAATATTCTCTGACTCGCATATTTATATATTTTTGTTTTCTCTTTTGACCCAATTGCTTGAGTTGGAAATCACAATTATTTTGCTGTTAGATGCGGGAAAAATGTATTTTATCAAGCTCAGAAAGTCTGAATGTAGAACTTCTTTGACTTTTGGTCTGTGCTCTCTGATCACAGGTGAAGCAAGACCTGGGGAGGGGGGAACCATATAGCTCAGGTGCCTTCAGTTTGCCAGGAAGCAGCACTCTGTGGTGTGGGAAGAGAAAGAAGCTGGTTCGTGTGGACAGCCCTGTGTTAATTCTAAATATTACTGCTGAATCGAAGGGGCGAATGGACAAGGAAAACAAAATAATTGAGGCTTGTAAAGTTCTTTTCTGTTGTTTCACCCCCAGAAAGAAAAGCAAACACACCCACCCCTGCCACCTTCCTCACCCAGCAAAACAAAAACACCAAAAGAACCCACACCAAAAGAACCCACCCCAAAAACTAACCTAAAGCCAAAAATACTTAATGGAAAACAAAAGTTCCACAGCTGTGAAGAGATTTGTAGGGAAGAGCTTCTAAGGAGAGAATTACAGGGTTTTTTTTCTGTTTATTCGTTTTTTCCGTTCATTTTGTTTTTCCCCTATGTTAACTTGTCTCAGTTTTTTGTACCCTTTGCCATGTTGTCTTGCTTAGAAATGACTAAAGATAAATGAGATTAATTAAAATTTGGACTGAAAAACAAAATGCTTGCTTCAGTATGACATCAAATGCATTAAAAAATCATCATATTTAATGAAAATATTTTAAAATTTGACACAGTTTCTATTTTCATGAATCAATATATTTCTTTCGGATTTCGTTCAAAGGGTTTTTCATTGGATGTTTACTTCTCAAGATATCTTGAAGACCTGCCTTCAATAAGGATTTAAATAGCAAACACAGACTTAGTGACTAGAGTTTTTGCTCACTAGCTTAGTCTTGTTTCATGCCTTCACGTTTGTTCTGTGTATCTACTATTTATATTAGACATGGCTAGCCAGACCCTTGAGAATAATTTATTTGGCTGAATTTGTGTTAAGAAACTGACTTTTACAGAAAAAATAGATTCTTTACAGGTAAGACTGTTGTAATTTCCTTATTCCTGAGTAGATGGTACTGGAATCAAATCTCTTCTCTCATCCTAAAATGAGGCAGGGAATGGGTATAGACAGGAGTTTCTTCATTTGAGAGCTGAAGTGATGTAGCCGAGGATCTGGGTGAGAAGCCTGTGAAAAAGGTTTATTGTCGCTCTGGCAATGCTCCTTGTAATCCTTTTCAAAATTCCTTGAAGTCCCGACTTCATCTTACTCTGCTTTGTTCTAGTGTCATTTAGAACTTAGCTTTTTTCACAGGCAGTTGCTTCTCTAACCCACTGCTATATACATGAAACTACCAGATTTATGACAGCAGTCCAACAGTTCTTAGCATTCAGAAACTGTGTTGTAATACAAATGATGCTGCCTGAAAACAGAGGCAAAGTAAGAAGTTGTTTGTTTTTCATGGCTTGGGGCAAACTGAGAAACTAATATTGGTTTTAAAAAAAAAAAGCTGTGGTAGAGCTTACACAGGAACAAAAATGAGGTATGGGGAAGATTTGAACAGAACAGAAACAGCATCGTTTAATGCTTAATGTAGATCAGTCTGAAGGAAATAGTCTCATGCATGACAACCTTAGGTAACACTACAGCATGGATTGTTTTCAATAAGATTGGTCAACTTGACAAAAATCAGACTATCTGAGGGAGATCCAAAAGAAAACGTCTGATTCATACTCATGTCAAAGTATCTTTTAATTCAGCATTCAAAATTATTTCCCCTGAATTTCAAAGCACTATCACTTGAGTTTCCCAGAGCATCAGAATCCCTGGGCTGGTGTGCTGGTTTGACTGAGAATGAGTTAATTTCCTTCATGCAGTTAGAAACCTTTCTTTTTCATAGCTAGCACGCTCATTATTTGGACTTAGTTTGAGAACAAGAGAGAACACCCTGGCACAGAGTTAATGTTTTTAATTGCTCTGGTCTGAGAGCCAAGGACACTGTGAGTGCTCTGCCCACAGGTGTGAGGCAGCGAGGAAGGGGGGCAGAGATGGGGCAGAGCTTGACTGACAGCCAGACTGATCAATAAGAGTTTTCCATCCCGTTAGCATCATGCTTCAGATATAAGAAGAATTGGGCCTTCCACTTGTTCTCTCCCTCGGGCGCTTTCTCTCATGCATGTTATTTTTTTTTCTTTGCTCTTTTTTCTCAGAGCCAGGAGAGTTTCAGTCAGGACGTTTAGCTCGGCCTTTTGCCATTTCGCAGAGGCCTCTGGGCTTTTCTGCCTTTTTCCTTTTTTTCCTCTCTCTGGGATCGGCTGTGGGACCAGGTGCCGTTTCCTGGGACTGGCTGCTCAGCGTGTTTGTGAGGAATTGCCTTGAGTACCTTTTATTTCTATTATATATATATATTTATTAGTAGTGTGTTAGTATTTTGTTATTTTATTAAACTGTGTTTATCTCAATCCAAGTTTCTCCCTTCCCTTTTCATTCTCTCCCCTGTTGAGGGGGGGATGGAGGAGGGTGTGAGCAAGTGGCTGGCGTGGTTGTATTGCTAGCTCGGCTTAAACCACAACAGGTTTTTGGGAGCCTCGTGCCCTGTCCCACACCCTCGCTGGGAGCAGGGTCAGCTGTAGCAGGGGGGTCAGGGCTGTCTCCAGTTGGCGTCTGAATATCCCCAGAGATGGAGACTCAACTTCAGAGTCTCTCTGTGCTTGGCCACCCTTGGAGTAGAAAAGCTTCTTCCAGCGTAGATGAGGTTCTCAAGGACATGGTTTAGTGCCAGTGTTGGGTTAATGGTCAGACTCAACGATCTTGAGGGTCCCTTCCAGATGGTTCTATGATTATGTTTAAAGCAAACTTACTGTATTCAAGTTTCTACCCATTGTCTCTTGTCCTGTCACTGGACACCGCTGAGAAGAGCCTGGCTCTGTCGTCTCGTTCTTGCTTCTTCGACCCTTTGGCCACGCTAAAGTCTTGGGTCCCCAGCTCATGTGACATGTGCTTTAATTAATCCCTTAACTATCTTCATGGTGCTTTGCTGGGCTCTGTGTCCACGGTGAACCCAGTCTTACTGCTTACACTGAGCTTCTAATCTAAATTAAGCTCCAGGTATAACTTAGGGGCTTTGTTTCGGAACTCGAAGTATTTTTTGAGTGGGTTTTTTTTGCTGTTTTACTGCATGTAGCAATGCTCTGTGAAGCAAGTACCTGGCCACAAATTGTATTGGCAAGCAAATTCTGAAAAACCTGCGTGTACAGCCAACTGCCAGCATCACCTCTGAGCTGTTTCAGGAACGTGGCCACCTTTGTAAACCCACGTGTGGCTCCTTTTTGTACAAAGTGCCTTCATCAAGAATGGCTTGATCAAGTGAAACCCAGGTTTGCTCTGTACTCACACTAGAATTTTGCTGTTCTGGCCACTGTGGACAATTATTGGCATCATTGCCATCTGCCGCGTGGCTGTCCTGCCCTCCTCATGAGCAAGAACACTAATCCTAATCATTTTGGTAGTCTCTGTGGTTTCAGAATAAATTGAAATCCAACTTGGACATTTCCATCCTGACTTTCTACAGACGCTTTGAATGAACTAGGAAGAAATTTCCATACACCTGGGTTTTTTTACTTCTATTAAATATCTAGGAGTGTACTTATCTCACCAAACCTCTGATCCTTTAAAATTAAATTACCCTATCCTGGTGAACCAGATCAAAGGAAATTAAAAAAGGACCTTGTAAAGCAGCATAATCTTAGCTTGTCCTGGTTTTCCTGATTAAGCGCTATTAAGATGAATGCCTCCTCCATGTGAATTACTTCCTTGAGGTCCTCCCTGTTCTGCTGCCCTTCAGTTATATGGAAAAGCTATGATTTGTTGACATTTTTCTGTGTTTCAGAGCTCGGAAAGAGTTGTTTCTAATGTAAATAGAGCACTGCCACTAAAGTCATCAAAACTTTTCCCCCATATGCTTATCTTAAAATGCAAATGGAAGACTAGTAGCCCAAACCCACCAACAAAACAAAAGAAAAAACCAAAACAACACACCTTTGTTTTGTAAAAAAATATATTCAATTCGGGAATTTATAGAAGTAGAATAAAAGTTCATTTTATCGAACTTTAGCACAGAAGTCTTGCTGACTAGCATCTGAATGCCCAGGCAGAGCACAGTACCTGACTGCTTAGTTGTATGTCACATTTAATCATGCAACAATGAGGCGCTTGATCCTCAGGAGACAGACCCAGACATCAGCCATATGCACAGGTATTAGCGAGTCTCTCTGATCCTCAGGTTACCAACATGTCACTATTTTTTTTTAATGCATTTTGTGCTGCAAATGCCACAGTGAAATTCCAGTCCATAGCTGCCCTGTGTATACGATGAATAAGTGCACTTTCATGCAACCCTTTGTATATTAAGTTACAGTGCAGGTATTTAGCACAATCTCAGTTACAGTTAAATACTTGGGCATTTTCACTTTCAGGACGATAGAGAAAGTAGTCACTAATTGCTATTAAGATATTAAATCTACTAATACTGAGGTTAGCCCTCATCTGAGGTTCTCCAGTGTTATCAATGAGGACACCGCATTGGACTGGGGATAAAAGCTTGGTAGCACTCAGAACTAGGCCCTAGCTAGCACTGTAATTGTATGTGCCAGGATAAATTTAGGAATCCTGTTTTACTGTCTAATCAAACACTGTGGCTTAATCTCCCTCAAATGAGTGCCTAGCATGGGATCTCTGAGCTTCTTTGTCGGAACATCAAGCCAGAAGGCGCTCTCCTATATTTCTGTTTATATAGAAATATAGCTATCTACCTCACTCTTAATACGCCTGTCGAAATCTGATTTATAAAAATGCTTCTGTCGCTGTTTAAGCTTTTTGCTGTCACTGGTGGAACCCATTTTCAGAGGGGATCATGTGCCACCAGCGCAGCTGCGACACTTCTGCTCAGGTTCTTGGAGCAGATGTTGCTCTTCTGTGCTTCTCAGAGCTTGGTTATTTCATTTTAAAGATCCAGCCTACCCCAAGTAAATTGTTAAAAAGGAATTTGATCAGCTGAGGCCCAGTGAACTATTTAGAGAACTCACTGTTATTACCCTAAAGTAATGTCTCTGTAAATTGAAAATTATGTTTGGCCAGTTAAGGACTTAAATAATTTTTTGCTTTGGATGTAAACATTCAGTCTTGCATTAGTCTTGTTTGTTTGTTTTTAGTAATCAATACAGGACAGAACTTTTTACTAGAGACAGCTCTTTGATAACTACAAATCTTTTCCATCATTAGGAAAAATCCATAACTTTAACTCCTGTTTCTATTTTGCCTTCTGCCATGGGGCAGTAAACCTGAAATACCACCATCTCAGGCACAGCTGAGTCAGCGCCCTCAATTCAAATTGCAGAAAACTCTAGAAACTTAGTGGTGTTTTTAATGCATAAGTCGTAGAAAGTCCTATTGCCTACTTGCAAGAAATAGGAGCAATGACTCAGAAGTTTTACCAACACCTTTCCTAAAATGTCAACATATCATTGGACTACCTGCCACAAGTAGGAAGACCTGCAGGTTTAGCTCTGGTTTTACAGATGTATTTCTAAAGAAGAGGTAGTTTATCATAGAACAGTTTGGTCTTTTTCCCTATAAGAAGGTTACATGGCATAAGTATTAGATTTTTTTTTTATTATTGTGGTTTTAGAGCTATATTTATTTAGATAGGGATACAATTAAAATGTGTCTATATAATCCAAGCAAGTACTAGAAAGCAAGCCTCTTAAATATCTTTTGTTCAGGGTAATGTGATGTAGCAGGCTACATTTTTAGAGATCAAAGTAGTTTATGAAAACCAATGAAATCTAGAATAGCAGAAAATTGTTTTAAAAGAGCAAGAACTGTCTTTGTTTTGTAGAATGCCTTGTTTGATTCTGCAAGTTTAACAATAACTTGATGGATTAAATTCTCCTCAGTTTAGTTCTACTTGGTATAGTAATATTTAGGGTACACAAAGGAAAAGTTGAAGGCAAAAGAATAATCCGCAATTGTTCCTCCTTAGTCTCCATTGTCTTTCACTATATGTAATTTTTCTTCCTAAGATTATCTATAAAATAAAATCTTACGTATATCAGTTTTTAGAATAAAAGATTTTTCAGCACTGTGAGCAAGACAAATAGGTGAAACTTTAGAGACAACTTCTGTATCAATCAAGCTGCTGATAATAATCTTCTGAGGTGGATCAAGTTGGAGTATTTCCAGTAAAATCACTGGGGAAAAAAAACAGAGCTACACCTATGTGTGTTAAAATGCTAATAAAGATAGAATTCTCAACTTCCTAAAGAGGTTTAAAAAAAAGAATCACGAGTTGTACAGTGTGTCAAAAACATCACTGGTTCTAATCTTTGATCTTTACACCATAAATCACAGCATCATCCAGTGTTTCACCTTCCATTGTGTGAAGCTCAACACAATGTTGCTTAAAATAAAATGCTTGTTAGTGAGGATTGAATTTAAAAAGTAGATTATTGTCTGATTTAACTTGGAAAACCTCTGTCCTAAATAAAGATTTATCTTGGCTTTTTCTCTGGCAACTTTTCTTCTAGGAACACTCTTAACAGATTGAAAGTACAAAATATGAAGCTCATCTTTACAAATTCATCCCAAAGTTACTGCCAATAATATCTAAATATTATTGTAAGCTAAAGAGGAATGTAATCAAGAGTTGCAGGTACATCAAACTAGCAGAGTGTCCTTTTCTTTGGATACTTTACTTTTTTTCCTACATACTGGCAAAGATGAATGAAGAGCAAGGTCAATCGTAACACGTGGTAGTTTTCTGTCTTGTGGTTATTACTGTAGCACTTTCTACAAAACCAGCATGCAATATCCAAAGACTGTGCATCTTTTAGATCTTATGGCAGATGCTTGCTGTCAGGCAAATACATCCTAACTGGTATCATTGGCTTCAACAGGTGTGATCCATGGCAGGATTTTACATATTGAGCCTATACGCAGAGTTCGTATAGAAAGGCACAAGGTGAAAAGTAGAAAAGGAGACCCGGAGCAGAGTTTGTACAGGCCCAACCCCAGCAGCTTACAAGTTGATGTTAAGAAAACTCAGTTACAATGGTAAATATTAAAACACTAAACAGGACTTTTGAAATAAAATTAGATTTTAATTGCTTTAGGGTATGAGTTAGAACTATTGGATATTCTGAGAAAACAGTAGAGTAATTTCTGGAAAAGAATTTTATTCCTGCTTTTGCCAGAAGCTGATTCAATGAGACCATCGCTGCCTCTTCCAAACGGTGGGGGTTTTCTGTGATGTCCATTCCAAACACATGCTGCTGAGCTGGGAGAGGAGCTAAAGGCATTTCAAGGAATAACTGATCTCCTTCTTCATTTGCTTTTGTGCAGCCCCCACCTCCTTGCTGGCAGGTCAGTATGAGAAGCTGAAAAGTCCTTGACTGCTCAGCAACAACTAAAATATCAGTGTGTTATCACCACTCTTGTTGTACTAAATGCAAACCACAGCAGTACACCAGCTACTATGAAGGAAATTAACCCTGTCCCAGCCAAAACCTGGACAAAAATACAAAGTAATTCATACAAATATTTAAGTATTTTTTTTCCCAATGGTGATGTTTCAGAACAAGCCTAACCTAGTAGCTTGTGTCCAAAATGCCACTGTAATAATTTGCAAATTTTAGGAAATGGTTTTCCAAATGAACTGTGATTCTAGATGCAAGTTGCATTAAAGTGCTCTGTTTTAAGACGAGCCTAATTCTGCAATATTGTGATTTCATGAGCGCTTCAGCTGGTGTTTGCAGCCTGCTTTTGCCAAAGAGCATCTCATTGTTGATGAGAAAAACAGGAAAAACAAATGGGAATCAATGAAAAGAGCGACCTCCACCTTCCAGAAACGGATTAACACGCAGTGATGAAAAGCCTCCTCTCCCTGGAATTTGACTAGCTCCAAGTTCCATTTTCTGTGTGCGCCTTCTGTCCTATCGCCTGTGCTGTGCAAAAAGCAATAACAAGCTTTGACATTATCTCCACCACTTATGTTTCTCTAAAATTACATCCCACTTCTGGGTGGTTTTTCCCAGACTTTATCAATTAGATTGTTCTTTTAACCTTTCATTTTTCCTTCCCTTCTGTCCTGTTCGATTCCAGTCTTTGCTGATCATTTCCTAATAAAATACTTCGGTGAAATTTAAATTTATAGTGAGAGTGCTGCAGACCTCACCCAGTGTATACTACCTGCTAGATGATAGCGTGCCTAGGGATTATGTATGTGCATTCAGTTTGGAATCTTTGGCTGTATATATATACATATATATAATTTTTTTTAAATGCAGAAACGATTGACTGGAAAGTCAAATTTTTACTGATATCAATTTTATCTTCCTCAGAAATCACCAAGCAATTAGACTGAGAATTTAGGATAAGCGAAATATTATTTCACTTACCTGAGGGTAAAAACATCTTTTCTTGTTTTCTTTAGATGCAGTATAAATAAAATAAGAAAATTTCTGATTCTGAAAAGTAATTATCTCCATGGTGTTGGGAAAGGTACTTTGGAAGGAATATTTTATTTCTTTCCAAATAATTCATTTTTTGTAGGAATTGGAGGGAAATGGTCTCTATTTGCATAGAGAAAAGATCCTGGAAAGATCTTAACTGCAAAATTGCCAGCTTAGAGTTATTGTAATTAGTGCTTCCCACATTCATGCCATCCTGTCGTGGCCATTTGATAAATGCTGCTGATTTGGAATCCTCAATAAGAAATGTTGCTTTAGACTTTTAAAGCACGAGTTTAGCAGTTATCTCATCCCACGTTTATTGGGAATCCGTATATAATCTCGACACAATGTATATAAAATATGCACGGCACCATTTTTACCATTTACCATTTTGTTCATTCCAAGGAGTGTAAACACTCTATAGTGCAAATAGGATTGGCTGCTTAATCACTGACAGATCAGAGAGGCCCAGGAACAATAATTAATGATTCATCAGTGTTGGAAAAGTAGGCACGCTTGCAAATGATCATTTGTCTCTTAAGACTAAACTGTTGAGTCCCCTGTAAATAGGTTGGCTTTTGTTTGTTTGCTCTGGGCAGTATCCATGGAGGCACAACAGTTAAAAACAGAAGTAAAATTCTATTTTCCGGTTGCTCCCGCTTGCTCTTGCTGTATCTCCCTTCCTGTGAACTGCAGCCGCAGTGTGTCTAATGTGTGGTTTTCCTTCATGCTGCCGTGGTGAAGCAGAGAGGGACAACCGAGTTCCAAACTTAAAAAAAAAAATCACTGAATTTCAGATGCAAGGACTGACTGAGAAACTTTTAATATGTTGCCATGAATCATCTCTTATCTTTGTGTACCTTACTGGAAATCAGAACAACACGATAATACTCCAGTTACGAAGAAAACCCACCCAAACTGTTGTGCCCCGCTGAACGAAGGCCCCACCAGAGTATGGTGACATGAAGAGAGAGCAGAAGACAAGACTTAGATTCCAGTGGGGCTTTTGCATATTTAAGGTCCGTATATTGGTAGTTCATGGAAGAAATGAGGGGATATTTCATTTATGCTCGTATAAACATGCTTAGGACACCTGAATCTTTTTTTTCATCAGAAAGACAAAAATCAAATGCTTGGAATTTGACTGTCTTGGCAGAGTCAGGGTTTCTTCTCGCTGAATTTCCTTGATTTTAGAAGATGTATTTTCTTACCCTTGACTACTTTTTTCTTTTTTCTAGGAAAAGCCCTACGCAAGCGAACTATCCTTTTGTCTAATTCATGACCAATTAACTCAAGATGTCTTTTGAAGTTTGTGGGTGAACTTTTATGGACACTGACTGCATAAATGAACACTGAAAATCATTCCTTTTGAAGGCAGCCTTAAGCATTGCTTATGAAACAACAGTATCTGTGATAAATTAATAGAATAGAATCCCAAATATAAGCAAAGCAGTTTTGATTTTTTTGTTAAAGTGGCTATTAGTAGAAATTGATTTGAGATACTCAACTCTTATTATCTTGCTTGCTGCAAAGTATATTATTCTGGCTTTGTCTCGCCATGTTTGTTATTGACATACAGTCATGCCTAGAGTTGGTCAGTAGTCACAGCTGATTATAATCACTAAAAATAATTATACATTGTTAATTCATCTAGTGTATAAATCATTGAACAGACTCTTGGTAGAATTTGGGTAGAAAACGGATGTCAAACTAAGATGAAAGAAGCAAGGTTCTATAAGTGACCATAACAATAAACGCTGTGTATTACATCACTGAAATGTTTTTTAAGGAATGTGCTCAATGTTGGATTATTTGGCTTCTGATAATAATAATAATAATGTGGCTGCTGTTTTATATGTGACATGCAAGTAAATAAATATGTAAAATCTTAAAAAACTTGCTTTTTTGCCTTAATAGAGAAATGTGCTTCATAACTTTCCCCGAAGTGGTACCCGTAACAGCAGCCATTGTCTTATTCTCAGGCGAGGAAGGTATTAGTATGTAGAGAGTAAAAACTTCGTAATAAGAAATGTTTTATTAATTCTAGTCATCGAAGCATGTTAATCTTGTCTCTTAATTTCATGTGGATAAAACCCTGTAAACATATATAGTCTCCATAATAGTTTTATAGTGAATGTTGGAGTTGTTTAGCAAGGCTATAGGTGTATGGCTATTTTATTTCAGTCTCGTTTGACCGTTGCAGTGTATGCAGCTGACCTAATTTTAGGTATTTGGAGTGTAAATGTATGCGTGTGGGCAAGTTGCTTAGACCCTGCTTATGTGAATGCAGAGAAATATGCTTCTGGAATACTGTCCGCTTCGTACTGGTGCCGTTGCCTAAAACAACAAGGCATCGAATCACGTTTTGCAAGACATTACTTAGTGCGGCAAGAGAGGGGATTTTATCAGATGATGTTACAGATGTTTACATATTTAATGTTAAAATGGTTTAACTCCACTTTCTATATCGACAGATAATAGGAACCCTAGTAACCCTGGGTTTATTCTCTACCTCTGAAAAAGCACTTGTTCTAATTAAGCTATGTAGATAGTACGAGAAAAGATCTAGAAAAACAAACAAACCAACAAAAAATGCACAATGAATCAGGTTGTTCACAGAGGTTGTAGAGTCTCCATCCTTGGAGATACTCAAAAGCCATCTAGACGTGGTCCTGAGAAACTGGCTTTAGGGGGCTGTGCTGTCTCAGGTGGACCTGACAAGATGACCTCCAGAGGGTCCCTTCTGACCTCAAGCATTCGATGATTTTGTGAAATTGTGATTAAAATGCTTTTAATGTTACGTGTTTGAAAAAAATGCTGATAATTCAGAAAGTGCTTCTCACAAGTAAGGCTTATTCTACCTGTTCCCTTCATCATTCTCAATGCAAGAATTGAACAGCTTTTTCTGAGACTTACCAATTCGTACTCAGCTTCATACAAAAACCCACAGCAGCTCTTTCCAATGAACAGATGACTCTTCTAAGAAATTATGATTAACTAGGTAGAGATAATTACACATCTCATCAGCATTAAGCCTGTAAATATTAAAGATATTTAAGCCAACAAATTATTTGAAAATTACCTGTGTGAGGTTTCAGGTGCATTTTGGTTTTGTACTATATTGTATTTGTTTCTTTCCTCCTTCCCTCTCCCTGCCTGATTTTGCTAAATACAGAAGGGGTGAAGAAAAAAAAAAAATTAAAGAGTTTTAATAGGGAAATCAAGGCTATGTCATGCATTACATTATGATGCGTAACCTCCAATGCTCTTTATCAAAGCAATGTTCAGTCTGAGATATTTACGCTTTTATATAGAGGCACTGAATCTTGAAGTGTGAGAATCTGAGCACAAAGAAAATTTGCTCTGGTACTTTCATTTCCTGTTTGGGTTAGTTCTTAAAGACTAAACTGTTCTTTATGATTTGAGCAGTCATTTGGATCTGAGTTTCTGGAAAGAATTGATAGTTCACATTCTGCTTCCCCTCTTCTCTAATGTTTAATCATAGTGAGGGTTATGTTCACATAAGTCTGGTTCTTCTTTGCTCAAAGACCTCTAAAACTCTGAGTAGTTTCTCCAATTAGCAGAACAGTATCACTGGAATGAGAAGGATCTCAAAGAAATGACAACATTAATTTAAATGACAATACATTTTTTGCTTTGCACAGCCATCTCTAGATATCCAAGCTGCAGATGCTCAGTGCAGCTCTTCAGGAACTCACCGTGTGCTCAGGTCACTCTGTGTGATTCCTGTCACGTAGTTATTTCGTTAATCATCTTGTTCTTCCTTTCCTGCTGTGTTGAGGGTTGGGTGTGGTTCCTTAGTTTATTTTATTATTTCATATGGCACTACTAATCATAGAATTGCAAAGATAAAATAAACATCAAGTCGAACTCAAAAGCCAAACTCTGCCAGGCGTTGACCACCATTTTCAAGTTATCACAAAGTACATATATAATATTGATTTCAAGCCATGCTCTACACATTTATGCCTAGGAAAAATAGATTCTAACACTCCCCAGGTTATTTTAGGCATATTAGTAAATTGAATGATTTATTATGCCCCAACAGACTTTTTTTTGTGGTGTTTTTTTTTTTTTTAATCCTAGTGTTTCAGCAAACACTTAGGTCAGATTTCACTTTAAACTTGTTTGTATTAGGTAGATACACTATTATGTTATTACTTCCCTTTCCTGAATATAATTATTTTCCATAAATGAATCTTGTCTTGAAAGACAAAATGAATTGGGTAATATAGCTTGGGGAGAGAGCCTACTTAGGCTTTCCATGTACCCATTACTAAAGATATGATATTCATTTAAAAAGAAAAAAAAATCTTCATACCCTGAGGAAGCTCAAGAATCAGATTAAGAGATAATGGATCATTATCGGGACTATATAAACAGCATTTGTATTGATTAATCCGTGTTACAACTCTTTAAAAGAGCTAATAATTTTAGTGCCAAATAAAGAAGAGATTGCAGTTTCCAGTGAGGAAATGGCTGTAATTGCCATTCGGGTAGTGGGTAGGAGACGATCGTTAGACATCATCCATTATTATGATCCGGCGGTGAAGCTGCTGACCGCAGGGGCCATTATTCTGCAGCCGAACGCTAAATTGCAGAGCACGTGCTGGTCTCTGACACCCCCGCCATGTGCTGGAATAACAATAAAACACAGGATTACTATTGAATGTGCGTTTCCCTATGAACCTACCTATTTTTGAGCCTTCTCCTCGTCTCCTGACCACCTCTAATCATGCCACACATAAACTAGGCAGAATGTTCTGTTTGTGATGTGACTGGACATGCAACTACATAGGAAAAACTTACTATTTAGTAATGATTTAATACTGCTTTCCAAAGTCAAAATGCATAGACACAAATTCGAAAATCTGTTCTCCCTGGCAGATCTGACTTCTGAAGACACTTGTGAGGAGACATGGCAGCTTCGGTTCTGAAAAGTTTTTTTCCTTCTGTAAGGCAGAGTTTGCTTTTGCATCTTTGTACCTTCATGTTCTCATCAGCCACAAATTATTATGGGTCCCTCTTACCATGAACAGAGCAACTTGATTAGAATTATTACTCCTATGTGTTTGAGGCCTATATAAGACCTTCCACTATAACCAGGAGTTATTAACAGATCATCTCTATCTTATTTGTAATTAAGAGAACCAGAATATGGAAAAAGTTCATTTTTGAGTTAAGTTCCAAGTAGACAGGTCAAATCCTTTTCATTTCATTAATCTTTGTAACACCGTTTGTAGAAGAGTAAAGTCTGAAGAGCATATATCTGCTATAGCTGTTAACATTTATATTTTAGTAATATTAAAAGTATTGTCCCAAATCTTTATTCTAACGTGAATATGTGAAGCTGAACGCAGTTTGAAGGCTGCAGTGTGTTTGTCACTGAGCCTGCCATTTGTCACTAAATTCCTAACAGTAAATGGTGGGATTAGTGCAATTATTGGCAATTTACAGTTCTCAAGCTAAAAGCATTCTTAAGTGGATCAAGCCAGTTCAGAGGTGATGGCTTCTTAAGGCAGCGAAAAAGCTACTTGTTTGATCTTTATTCTTCCTTATAGTCTTGTTTCCTGGTTTACTAGAGAACACTTTAAGTGCCCCATAACTTTGAATTCAATTATTTTAAAATGTTTTTTTACAAGTTTCCATAAGGATTCCATTAGAGTTCAGCATTAATGAGGACTTGTAATAAGCCGTTACCTCTAAAACACTTTCATCTGAGACCTGCTTCTGTATAGTGCATCTTGATTGTAAAATTTTTTGCCTACACTGGCTCTTATATGTCAGCCTACAGCATGCATTATGCTACTTGCATAAAATCAGAATTGGAATGCTTGAGATTTTAGGAGATTATTCTGTAGTTCAGTGAGCTGTTCTGGAAGCTAAAAGCGGTTATCTATATGACGTTGATCAGAATAATTATAATTAAGATGTGCTTACACAGTCACTAATAACAAGATGCCCAACATAGAAGTGGTTAAAATTTCTGTTTCACTAAAAGATACAGCAAATTACTGTCCTTTTTACGCAACCTGTCCTGACCTTCCTTTGCAGTTGAAAAATGAGATATTTTGAGAGAGTAAGAAAAGCTTGGAGTTTTAAGTGGAAGATAACCTTTTTTTTTTTTTCATATTTTTGAATAAAGGACTTTTATTTTTTTTTCATGGTGTCTATTTACACTAAACTGCAAATTGCAAACATTTTGGTGGTGGTTGTTCCCAGAGGTACTTGTAAAAGTTATGTTTTAAAAAAATGACACCACAACATAACGCTCTATGATACCAGTGACTAATGGTATTAAAATAACAGTGGAGCTAAGTATTTAGCAATGGAACTTAGATATGGATGTGATATAATAGGTGATGTCACTGAGAGGGAATTTTTCATTATACTTTATTTGCAGACCTACTTTTAGAAGCTTCATTGCTGTGGGGTTTCCATCACTTTCCCCTTCCTTCCCCTAGAAGATTATTGCATGAGTGAGACCACCAGTATTTTTTTTTCACAGCATTCTCTCTGAATTTCTTTTTGTTAGATTTTTCTCATTACTACTGGATTTGGCTGCTTTAAATACTTCATTACCTCCTTGCTGTCTTACACTCTCCAAGGACTGCTATTGAAAAGTTATACTACCATTATAACCCCTGAATTATTGCTCAGTTGAGCTCTGTGTTCATTAGTTCTTTTAATTTTTCATTATAAGTAAAAATGTTGGTCACCTTTGTTACTGTGCTCTGAACTTAAACGTTTTATTTATTTCTTTCTGAAATGTTAATTCCAGAACTGAATATTATTTTAATGCACACTTCCACCAAACTAGATTAAGAAGTAATTAGTAAAGCCACTTGAAATCACTTCAGTTGCAGCAGCATTGGTCTGAGCTTACTTAGCATTCACTGAGGCCAAAGCCAAGACCCTGACTGTCTTGAAGTTGGCTGCATCAAGCCAGTGTCCATGAGAAGAAAGAAGGCTGAGGCACACAAAAAAGGCTTGACTTGGAATATTTATGATTTAACGTATCTTTGTCTTTTAGCATTTAAGTAATTTCAGATGTCTAAAATTCCGACTGACAACTAATTCAGAACTAGAAGGAAGGTTTTAAGACACAGACTTCTGGACAGTAATGGTCTGTTGCATTTTTTTTCTTCTAGATAAGCCATCAAATAAAATGAGTGCCATTCCTTTCCCATCAGTAAAAGACTTACCACAAAAGCAAGTTGGGTTCTGACTTCATTGTTCCTCTGACTTAAACATGACAAATGCTTCTTTTGAAAACTGTCAGCTATGTACAGCATCTTCCAGCTGAAAAGGAAAGGGGAAAAAGAAAGAACGCCACTTGTTTTTGTTATGCTCTTCTTGCTAAAATGAATGTCAGATAGTCATGACTGAAAAAAACAAGTCGGTGATGTTTGTACCCAGTCAAGCGCAGCTCTTCTTTCATCTGGATAATGAATCACTCACATGTGCACAGTCAAGTTTGTACTTTCTCTGACATGTAGGTTTTAATCAACAGATTGACACTGTCTACAGAAAATTGCTTATAATCAGGGCTGTCCTAAACCGGGGAAAGCCATGTCAGCATGCCACAGCTCCAGAAATTTGTATATTTGTGGGATTCTGCTAGTAGTTTCAGTGATAAGCCTATCAGCCTCCTTTTCCTACTGTCTCTCATGCAGGTGTCATTATAGTAGCATCTTTATCTTGCTGTATAGGCTCCGGTTAGATGGTTACATTTAGTCTACAGGTGTGGTTGTTTATAGCTTGCCTAACAGGTCTTGCTAGTTTGCCACCAGTACATGAGCTGTATTAAGGGTACTGCTACTTTTTTTTTTCTGTTAGCACGTAAATTCCTGTTGAGTTGTTAATCTAAAGTCTACATAGAAGACTATGCCTCAACATTCAGAGGAAATAAAGCATTCAGAAATGTGCACCTTCTTTTTCTTGTTAAATTCTCTGGTAGGACAGAAGCGTTGCCCTCCGAGGTGGTATTCTTTGTTTCTTTCTTGTACTACATCTGCACAAGGTTTCTGTGTTCATGCACATGACCCAATGGGTTCCCACTTGGAAACAACCTGCAGTCCCCACTTGAACTTGACCTCGAGCTGACTTTGACATAATTGTTAGAAGGGAGCTAGAGCTTGACACAGTGATTTACTTACCTTTATACATGTTTTACAATGTGTTGTTTAAACTAGCACATTGCGCTGTTTACAACGCTTCACTAATATATTTGAAATAGTAATTGGATGGTTCTAACTATGTAAAATTGCTTATATGAGTGTGACAATGCGGTACACTGCTGCTAAGCAGGTTTTAATCAACTCAACGTTGGGTTCATTTCTTACTAATCTCAGATGTCTGTGCTTCATTTTTGTATGATGGGAAGGAAATTTCCATAAATATTCAAGACATACTAAGTAAAAGTAATTATTTAGGGCTTAGCTGGGAGAGTAAGCAGTAGAATGAAAAGCCAAATGAGCCGAAATAGATTTTTTTTTTTTTTTAAGTAATTCTTCGAGTATAAGCTAGATTTACAAGAAAACTGTGGATCATCAACATTCGTATGAAAGCAATACAGTAGATTTGTTTACTTGGAGTATATTCATGCTCCAAGAGTCACCTTGTACAAAAAAGATGAGTTTTAATTGCAGTAAAACATCTGTTCCTCTTATAAAATGGAAGTTAGCGTCTAACAAATCGTGGTTTTTTCTCTTGCATTCTTTTGAAGTGCTTTCAGAAACAGTTTTCAGAAACTTCTTTTTATTAGCATGATCCATGCCCTCTGTGGGGTTTAGCTGCGGGGTCGGTGTGTGACAGGACTTGGCCGCGGCAGGGCTGGCAGCCCCGCGCTGGGCACACCCCGACTGCGCTGGTTTGGCTTGGCCTGGCCGTGGTTCTTCTCCGTTTCCTGAGTGGCGCAAACACAAGTGTGATGGGGAGCAGCCGAGGGACCTGGGGGTTCAGCCTGGAGAACAGGAGGCTGAGGGGAGACCTTATCGCTGTCTGCAACTGCCTGAAAGGAGGTTGGAGCATGGAGGGGGTTGGTCTCTTCTCCCAAGTGACAAGTGAACAGGATGAGAGGAAATGGCCTCAAGTTGTGCCACGGGAGGTTCAGATTGGATATGAGGAAAAAATTCTTCCTGGAAAGGGTTGTCAGGCATCGGAACAGGCTGCCCAGGGCAGTGGTGGAGTCACCATCCCTGGAGGGGTTTAAAAGACGTATAGATGAGGTTTTTAGGGACATAGTTTAGTGCCAGTGAGGTTAATGGTTGGACTTGATGATCTTGAGGGTCTTTTCCAACCAAAATGACTCTGTGGCTCTATAATAGATTCTCTGTTTTCCACAGAATAGGTTTTGCTGTACGGCATGTTTTTAAAACAGGCCCCGCACTGAGGGGTTTCCCACAGCCCTGCCTCCCGCCTCGCCCTCCCCTCACGCTGCGGGGGTGTCGGGGCGCAGGGGCACCGCTGGGCCTGGCTGTCCCTGACCCGACCCGCCTGCCCGCCGCACAGGACCCTGTTTCAGCACAGCCCGGGGCCCTCTGTCCCCAGCCATGCCGTAGGGTGCTGGTCCCCAGCCCCTCTGATTGTGACCCAAGGAGCTGATGGGATCGTAACTCTGGGCCACCCTCAGCCGCCATTATCCTGCGGGGACCCTGCTCCCTCACTCAGGTACTGTGGGGCAGGCCCTGCCCGGCCGCCATGTCCTGCATCCCGCTCCCCTCTCAGCCCTGACAGGGCTTGCCTTGCTGCTGCACCTTCCTGTTCTTCTTAGAATAACATCTTAAGTTCTTTCCAAAGTTAAAACAAAAACTGTTGGAAAGGAACTGAGAAACAAAAGTAAGTTCTTTGCTTTGTGGGCAGAAAGATTTTACATTGCTTTGATTAGTAATAGCAAAGCCATTTAGAATACTGGTTTGTTTTATCACAAAAATAAAGTTTAATTTAGCATGCCCATATTTTCTGTTTGTTTTTTGTTTATTCCTCCAGGTGACACAGCGTTACGTGCCTGTCCCAAGCACCCCAAGGCTGATCATCTCCAGGGTGAGTTCTGCGGAGTTTTTCTCTTTTCTGGGGGTTCTGGCGCCGCTTTGACAGGTTTGCTGCCTTTGCCTTTTGCTCTGTTCTTGTCTTGAGTTGTTTTGGTTTTTGTTGGGTTTTTTTTTGTCTGGCATCATGGTAATTAAAGATAAGCAAGTCAAGACTTACCTTGGATGAGAGAAGATGACAGCAGAAGAACAAGGCTCAGGCTTGTTTCTCTGTTCTCATCTATCAAATAAGAGACTGCCATATGTTTTCTACTCTTGCTGCTTGTTATATTCATAAACATGACATTAATTAATTACACGTTGTGTTATAAGAGTTTTTCCCTTTTTAAAGCTATTTTGATTTTTTTGTATGTTACGTTTGCAGTGTTACGTTTTGATTTTATAATTGCAGACTGGATATTTTCATGTTTTACGTGAAGTCTGGGCTGAATATTTTTACCTGAAAGGTATATAGGAGACATATCAGACATGACAAGTATATTAACTGTATTTGATCCTGGTAATGGAAGTTGAAGTTCCTCCATTGAAGTTAATGGAAATGTAATGATAAATGCCAGCTGCAAGGATCCCTTTGGTTATATTTGCTATGGGAAATCCATTTGTTTGGTGGAACAAGGTTCTTTTTTTCTGAACAATTTGAAAATACTTATTAGACTGGTTATTACTCGTTAGTATGTAAACATTTATATTTGGAGGATTGCTTATGGTGAGGCTACTTCATGACTACAGAGACTGCTATTTCTACAGGCTTACAGTTTGTCTAAGTGTTCCTGGTTTAGGTCTACAGTTGCTCCAATATTGGTCCGGTTTATTGAGAAGTGATGGACACTGTCAGGTTCACCGTCAGTCTTTTGCTGTGTACTTGGAGTGGTGGTCATGGAAAGGAGCTACAAAATGCTGAGTTTGGTTTGGTCGCTTTGAGAGCCTGGGTCAGCAAATGTGAGCCTGCTTTTCCGTATGTCGTGTTCCAGAACAGCTGCTTGTATGGAAACTTGACCTTTTGCTGGTAACTCTAAACTGGCGTTGGCATCTGTACCTGTGAAGATCAGCAGCCTCAGCTGAACAAAGCAATCCTTTGCTGTGTTGGATGTTGTCGTGCTTTCCAGTGACCTACTCCTTACAACTTAGTGGTTCTTAGTTAAGGCTTCCAGGTGAAAGCGTTTGCCGTCTTTATTACTTTTCTTCCATAGTTAAACCTGTTACCACTGAAATTTCACAAAATGGCACTTCTGTCCAGGGCTCTGCTCTGTACAAAGGAACAGCTTGTGTTTTTCTGTGCGTGCTGTTTTAACACTTGATCTTTCATTTCTGCCTTTACATTATGGTCTGACCTCTCTTCTGTGCTATACTGTGCCTGTCCTTGTGGACTCCTTTCCTGTTACTTTGGTGATATTTCACTTTAATTTCTTCTCAGTCTATATCTAGTCTACTGCCTATTTCTAGTGGAATTCAGGTTTCTTATCTTCAGGCAAAGCTCTATTTAAGCTATAAATTTCATTTCTCTTAGTATTTTCTGCTAATGGACTGCATTTTGAGATTTACTTTCTGCTCTTTACTTCCCATGGTTTTAATTTTTACTCTTTTGAAGAAATCATCTCAATGTTCAGACAAGCAAATTGCTCAGCATTTTCAGGCTTCATTTGAATCTATTAGAACTAAACCTCTTTATTTGATAAAACTAAATTAGAAAAGTAGATTGCCTTAAGTGTGGAATTTCCAAAGTATACAAAACCCAATTTTGTTTATATATGGAGCAAAGTTACTGGCTGTTCAGAAATTCAATGCACTTTAAAAGTGACTCTGTAGTTCTTTAACAGTGATTCTACTAGTGCTTCCTATTTCTTCCCAAGCTGTGTTTTTTGGGTTGGTTTGGTTGGTTTTTTGGTGTGTTGGGTTTTTTTTTTTAAATGCACAGATTAGTTTGATGGTCAGTTGTGCTTTGTGTGTGGAAGTAAGTAAAGCATACTGATTTCCTTAGGTTTCTTTTGCTTAATTAGTTTTGGACATTAATATCAAAAAGCATAAATCAGTTACTTTTATCACTTGATTGTAATTCAAAATTTAAGAAAACCTATGCAAAAGTGTTGTCTTCTGAAGCTGACTACTCTTGGCAGTTAATGAAATTTCACTGTATGAATTATGAAATAACGTAGTTATTGGAGAAAGCGCAGATTTACATGTGGAGTGAAAAACCCATGCTGATAAGATGTGAACACTTGTTTGCTTTTAATTGTTTGTGTTTACATGCCCCCCTCAAGCTTCCTTTGATAGTCTCATTTTCTCCTTGAGTGAATCAATTCTCAGTGGTCTTGCCAGGTTCTTTTTGTCTGCAGAGGTGAGTCATCTAGTTAGGGAACAAATGTATTGATTTGGGATGAAATGACTACTTGTATCATGGAAGTACAGTAAAAATCCTCGAATACTCTATAGCAGTTATCACACTTAGACATTTTTGAAGATTTTGATTCAGTAAATAACCAGCAATGGGAAAGAAATTTAGGAATGACCTTGTATCAGTAATTTCTATTGAAAATACACAACCAGTGAAATGTACTAAACTTTGTAATATTTTTTGCTTTTCACTCAGTAAATTCTTAATTTCTACTTTCATTTCGAAGGATGGGAAGGCTACAGAAGATTTTTTTGAAAAGCATTTCAAATCTTTAAATAATGGCTTAGGTTAATCTTCTGTGACCAGGATGCTTTTTAGTGTAGTCTGTTATACAAATCTGTCTAATGTGTTATACACATGCCATTTAGCCAGGATGGCAAATTAAATTGAAACAGATATAATATTTCAGGACACAAATAGTATGAATTCTACATAGGATATGTTTTGATTTATCTAATATAGTGATAGCATGGATTAGAAAGCCTTTGAAATGAAACTTGTTTCTCTTGATTAAACATTTTACATTCAAATAGTAGATGTTGCTTCTTCCAAATAATGGTATTTGAACTGATTTTATCTGGTTTTAGTGTGTCTATGAAGGTGAGATCCTCCAGGATATACTGAATGAAAGAGAAAAACCTTCTGTTTCGTCAGTGCACAGTGTGTGATGACGTAAAGAGAAGCAATTAATAAAATAATCTTACTGCAGAACTTTATCTGTGATAACATGGCTTCAGAAGTTACTGAACTTCTTGGTCCTCAACAAGCACACGATGGATGTTTAGGTCTAAGCAGTGTCACTAGCCTCAGAAGAACAAAAGGTTAAAAACTTTGATGTAGGAGAATGCTTATCAGTCTGCGGGATTTAGGTCTTCCCAGAAGCTTCTTAAACTCTGACTTAACATCGCTTATGGAGTCTGTGGGGCTGATCTTGTATCCAGTTGAAGTCAATGAGCTTCTACACAGGGATTGCATGCCTCACCACTCTGAGTTGGTTTCCAGGAAAGGGCTTAATTCTGTGATCTGCCCAGTTCACCCCCTTTTACGACCAAAGGCTGAGGAAGGCTTAGAGCTATCAGCCCATATCAGTACAAACCAAAACAGTCGCTTAGAACTGCTTTTTCCCCTTAATGTTTAGAACTTTGTGTGCCTAAGAGCAAATCTGAGAACTTCTAAAAAGATATTTCCTTTCCTCTAGATGGGTCTTAATGAAAATAACCCATTACTTTTGAAGAAAGGAATTGTGAACTTATTGCTTAGATTTATTTTAGATGGGTGTTCATCCCTAATACATTACCTTTTTCCCACTAAAGACTCAGATTTGCTGTAAGTGGAGTATAGCTCTTGGCTCATAGTGCCAGTTTGTTCACTTTTCATTGCATTTGAGAGATACTGTATGTGCAATCATTTTAAAAAATAGATTTGCTCAGAACTGATTGCTGGTTCTACTGTTAATCATCACACTATTCTTTTTGTTCTTTTTAAAGCTTAAGTATTGTATTATAAGGCAGCTTACTTTACAAGGAGCGATGTTAAGTAATGATGAACTATTTAAAACTATTCCAGAATCAACTGAATTAGGCATTGGGTAACTCCACATATCTTTCTACCAGGGCACACTGGTCCTGAGACCAGTAGACTCAAGGAGCATCAAAATGTGGATGCTGGAAAGCAGAGGGGGTGAGGTTGTTTATCCATTTCATGTATATACAATTATTAAACAACACGAGAACACAAATTTTATAGATGAAAGAAGCTTTAGGGTAAGGAATATGAAGTTACGCCCTTGGAATCCTCATACATGGAAGGTATTTTAGAGGTGAGGTATGAGAAGAGTTAATTGCAATGGGCAGAGTGAGTCTGTAGATAGGCAGTTACTAATTAGTTCCTAGGCATGAGCTTAGCTGCAATATATATTTGTGGATATGCTCTTAGGACACAGCAAATGTGATATTAAATATATTCACCTAAGAGGCTTAAATTAATTCATTTTGCCTCATATTTTATAATGCATGAGTACATACAAAGCTTGTTACTGTGGTTTAGCTTGTTAAGCTGCAGTAACATGACCATATTTCTAATCCTTAGAGTGTCAATATCAAGATTTAATACTGTTTAATGATTGTACTTTAAATTGATACCTCTTGTTAATTTGGATGAATTTTCGAGGTGTCCCTATGTCAAATGTGGCAAATATGATAGTATTTGTTTTACTGACCTCTAAACGAGCAGGAACCATTATACCTTCAACTTACTGTTCCCTAAAAGCATCATTTACAAGCATTATTTTCATGGCCACGTAGTCTCTTATGAATCATATAAAGCAGTGTTCCATGCTGTGTTTTATACAGGCGAGCATATTTTTGGGAGATCAGTGAGTATCACCTCTCCTGAGTACCTGTCTACATTTTTATACAGGCTTTATTTTCTATTTGGGACAGCCTTTTTTACTAGGTTAGTAATATCTATATTTACAAAATCATTAATGTTTTTTAAGATGTTAATGCATAGGACAAAGAGGTTACGGCAAAATAATTAAATGCTTAAGTTAATTTTACTTTTCTGAACTTTCTATCTTAAATTTTTTAGAAGAGACAATATTTTGAAACTGCAGTAGTTGATAGTAATAGGTGGAAAATATATGTAATATGTATAGACAACTGATAGAAAAAATATCCAATAAATTTGAAAATGAGTGCTGCAAACCCTACGTAATACCTATATCGGCGCAGAGATTTTGGAGAGTACCTTTTAAACATTGTCATATGCTTTTGTGCGGTAGTTTAGCTAGAATCCCACTGTTCTTTGTGAAAAGTCTTGCAGTCTGGTCTGGCTGAATTCACGGGGATTTCTCAAGTTTCCAGCTGGGGCACTGCAGTGCGCAGGCCTGCATTATTGAATGCAGTGACATAACCTGTACAAAGCTGCTACAAAGAGTCACCCGGAACATTTCCACATGCATTGGTTTCATTGAAGCAGCTGTGGAAATGCTCAGAGGTTTTATTTTTTTTACCTAATACATGGAACCTACTAAGGCTTTAATTAGCTAATACTGAAATCTTGTACCGGAGCCAATCGTCTCATCAATATAGCTAATTTCTCCTAAATAAAGGGATTTAAGAATGATTTCCCAAAACTGTAGCAAAATAACTTACCCTTCTCCCAATATTTGCAGTTATTCTGTTGCCATTTATATATTTTTCTGCCTAGATCTGTCTCTGTGAAACTCCTCTTGAAAGACAAATGCTTTGAACAATTTAGGTAGTTTAATGCTCTAAAGAAAATATTTACAATGGAGTGCAAACCTCTTTTTTTCTTTTTTTTTTTTTCTTTCAAAAGAACTGAGGAAAGTTTATTGTTGGAGCTGATCAAAGGGACAAGATTTTTCTAGCTCTTAAGCTGGCTGACACTTGCCAATGTTACAAGACAGGTTTTACTTTTGCAAGTCATAATGAACTCTATGGGCTTATTCTGAAGAGCAAATAGATGCAGAAAATGCATGCTGAAATCCCAACACTTGGACTTCAGAGCATTGTCTGTAGTTAAACTTCTAAATTCTGCTGCTGGCCAAGGTGCAGTTCAGAATGAAGTCAGTGCAGTATGACTTAATGGGGCATGTGTTGAAGACAGGAATGTGTGGGAGCACCAGGCCAGAACAGTGACTGTCACAGGAATAAAAAAAAAAAAAAGGAGGGGAGGACCTGATAGTAAAATATAACAGTGGCTTATAAATCTGGTTTTGGAACACGAAGTAGAAGCAAGGGCAAAGAACAGGTACGGTTACTTTTTGATCTGTCCTTTCAAAGTTCTCAGTCTCATGGTGTGGATAGGGGTGGAAAGACCTGGTTACTAAGATGTCAGCATTTCAGTTAGGTGAGGCTGTTTGGGAAGAGATAAGACAGAGTCTACAATTATTTATTTATGTTCATACATTAGAGGCAGTCAGACAGTTCCAGTCCTTCAAAATGCTGTCTGAAATATAGAAAAAAATAGCAGATGAGCCTCAACTGAGATCACCTGGATAGTCGAGCATGTTGTTCAGGCAAAGTTTGCAGATGGAGAGGCTTTCAGAGCCTTTAGAAAAATAGTGAGAATTGAAGCTTCAGAATTACCATCTTGTGCACGGCAAGTCTTCACCATGACTGAAACCATGAAAGATGAGTAATCTTCAGAGCTTAACTTTTAAATATTTGGAAAAGGGTCACTTGGATATTATGAAAAGTGGAGAAGAGCAACGTGAGACAGACAGATGTCCACAGCTAGCCATCTGCAGTTTTAATGAGAAAATATCATCACCTTTTTCTCTACTCATTTTTAAAAAGACAATGCCACAGAAAATCAAGAAAACATCATAAAATTTCATAATTTCCTTAGTCCTCTCCTGCTAAGCAAAAGGAAATGCTGATCAGATTTAATTCATTCTAGTAGAAGAACCATTCCTAATGAAGCTGGAGGTGTGAATCTTCTTCAGCTATGCTGGAAATAAATTTCTTATAAAACATCAATAAAATATTTTCTTATATGCATCTTTCCTACAGGTTTATTTTACATAATCACAATATCATTCTTCTCTGCAAAAAATCATCAGTGACACTGTTAGATTTTTATTTATTAACAGCTAAAAGTTCAAATGCCATGAATTTGTCAAGACGACTGAAGAGTACCTCTAGAACTATAGCAGAGTTTTTATGCTACTGGGAAAAGATTTTCTCAGTATTTCTCTGATAAACCTATCTTTCAGGTCAAGGATCCATGAAGTAGGAAGGATTTCCTCATAAGCCAATGAGCACTTCAAAGGGGCTTTTTGTCTCTTGTGTCAACAAGCACATCTGGAATAATGTTGCAGTTTTCAATATGATGCATCGTATTGAGCTGCATGATTTTTGTGGCAAACCTGGAGTTGACCTGATCTTTTACAAGGATAGCTTAAGCAATATTTTACTTTCTACTCTGGCTGACCAAAAGCCTCAGCTGCCCAGCTTCAAAGGCAAAGGTGAAGCTCAAAGTTAAATTAGACAGACTTTTGCAGGAACAATTTAAGATCCTAAATAAAATCAGCATGTTAAAATGCAAGACCAAATCTCTACACAAAATTATTATGTACTTTTATCTTTAGTTTGATCAGTTGTACTCCTCTATTTTTGATTTGAACGAAAGTTGTAGTGTCAAGTCTGAATCAAAATGTGTGATACCTGTCTGATATGTTAATGTGTTATAAAATATATCCTGCAAAAGTAACAACTCTGTAGGTTGCTTTATAACCTCATGTCTGTAAGGCGACCATGGCTGTTCTTGTAGCTGGGGCCATTCTCATTTCTGGAGTGACACCACAACCCAGTCTTGCAGTGATACCCTTGTATTGGCCAGGCACTGGGGAATATGGTTTTATTGATAAGCTTCCGTTTGACCATGTATTCTAATAGTTCCAAACCAGTTGAAAGAAACAAGGTACTGTCTTCAAGATCTGTTGGATAAGATCTGCATTTTGATGGATGCATTTACTGTCCCTGAGTTTGATGTACTAAACTCTTAAAAAATAAAATTCTAACCACAAACCCACCAGCATCAAAGATAAGAGGCAGCTACACTATACTGATTCTTGAGTGTGTTTTTTATATCATCAGCAGCTCTTTTGGGGAATGTAATCACGGAAATTAGAAATTGTTATCCAAACAGCGATTTGGGAATCATTTACTGAAATGGGTGCTCTCTTTGAGGAAAAGATAGGGAGGGGCAGAGGGAATAGGCAGTATGAATTCAGATTAATGACCAGAGCTTGAAATGCTGAACTGCTACCTAATGACTGAAAGTGGATGTCAATTGTATCAGTGTTAATGAACCAAAGAGAAAGTGAAACATATCAGAGTAAAAATAGTGTATCATTTAAAACAAAAACAAAAAACCAAAGCAAACCAACCAACCAACCAAAAAACCTACAACCAACAAACAAACCCCCCCCCTATTTTTAAAACCTTTTCTGCCTTCAGAATCCTTGCTATTCATAAAAGCACTTGATGTTTAAAAACTCATCAAGGCTTCCTGTATCAATGGGAATGTTCCCTCTTCCTGGATATGATTTAATCACTATGGTTTCTTACCATGAACCCTACTAATAGGGATCCTACACAGATTACATAAATTGTATTCACTCAAGTACTGTAAATGGTGAAGCACTTAATTCTATTTTTTTTTCAATTTAATTGAAATGGAACCATTTAAATAGAGCAATTATAAAGCTCTCTGGCAGCCCAAGAATAGTTAAGATTATCTGATTTTATTTTATTGTGATTGCTTTTAGGGATAGTAATCTAGACAGCTAGTTTGGAGTTATTTTTTATATTACATCGATTATTAATACCATGTAAAATACACGTATACACGCACGAACTGCATTTCATACAAATTCCATCCCGTGCCCTGACTTGTGGATGATGTTTTCCGTGAGCTGTTTTACTGGAGGCAGGTTTTTCATGTGGTTTTAGTGCTGTGCCTGCTTGGAATAAGCAGATTTCACCCACCACCTTTCTTCCCTTTCCTCCTCAAGCTGTTTATGACAAAGCCGAATGAGCATTCAGAACATGTGCATGTATTGTTGCTGTCACACAGGCCGTTTGGCATGAAGGCTTTCTCTGATCTACTTCTGTTAATAGGCTATTTAAGGTGCCATGGAGTTACATTTATTAAAGTTTTTGAGGCTGAGCTTGCTGTATTTTCTAACAATTTTCTGTAAAGGAAGCACACAAGGCATCATGGCTCTGTTTGCACAGTCTGTTAGTTTGTATGGGGCTTCCTAGCAATATAGCTCATTTATGGAGCTTAAAAATGTCTGATTGCAAGCTATGGTTTATAAATACAGAAGGTTTTCACAGAATTACAGAATGTTAGGAATTGGAAGGGGCCTTGAAAGATCATTTAGTCCAATCCTCCCACCAGAGCAGGAACACCCAGATGAGGCTACACAGGAATGTGTCCAGGTGGGTTTGAATGTCTCCAGAGAAGGAGACTCCACAACCTCCCTGGGCAGCCTGCTCCAGGCTCTGTCACCCTCACCGTGAAGAAGTGTCTTCTCAAATTTAAATGAACCTCCTAAATATACACCATTGTAATAATATGAGTCTAGCTACAGTTACTGTATATTTTATTGAGATTTCTATCAGCTGACTCTTCCTTTCTCTTTTGAACCTCCCTTCTAGGTGTATCTATTTAGATTCTAAGGTTGGGCATCCAGGATAGCTCGTAAAAGGAGCTAGGATTTGGACTGTATTCTGAAGTTCACAAAGTTCATTCAGCCTAATTTTCAAAATAAATTAATTTTGTTATCAGAGGCAGTTTGATCCTCAGTTGCTGATCCTGCCAATGGGGCTGGCAGGAATTGGTGTGGCCAACAGAGATTATCTTGCAATTTCACTTCCATTAACATTTTAAACTAATTTTTAAGATATGTCTCCGTAGTACATCTTAACAAACAAAAGAAGAGATGGTGACAGCTTGTTTTAGGGAAAAGATTTCTAATGGTTCAGCTACTCCTCTCTACCCTCTTTTTTTTTCTTCATTGACTGGCAATACATGAATATTTGTTAAAGTGAGTTATATCTGGACATTCTAGTTTGAAATACAAGTGTGACTGCAAATATCAGTGTATGCTAACTGCAAAAGTTTTGCAAATTATTCTTCATAAAAAGATGAGAGTATCAACACAGCAGCTGAGGATTCTAATTTTAATTTTCTCAGATTGGTTCAGTGGTTTTTTGGGGTGGGGGAAAAGAGAAGCAACCTTCTAAAATATCTAGAGATATTTCACAAAAAAACTTTTCTTGTAAGCCTTTGTAATCAGGTCTTTCTATGTGTTTAAACAGATTGAGTTAGTATCTTTTGTTTTCCTAATTTGGTCTCTCCATTAAGATAATGTACATTCACTGCTGAAATGCAAGTTACAGCAGAAAGCAGTTTTCTGTAAAAACCAGTATCTGAGATTTAGAGTTGATAGATCCATTCTCCTTGAAGGTCTGTAAATAGTTTGAGTCTTACAAAAATGATTGCTGTTGCAGAAGTATAAGAGGTTTTAGAAACTTCTGGGAAAGCCAGAGTATGTTAAGCTATGGTAGTGTGTTCTCATAGGTCACATATTGAGCAGATTTACTCTGATTTGTATACTTGTGTGTGCAATTTTACAAAGGTATATTTCACAAATGTAATAAATATTTTCTATTATTTCTGCATAAAATTACCCATCCTCTTTTGGCCATCTTAAAAGGTTTAAGTTGCATCTATAAGGCAGGTAAATTGTAGATGTAACTAGTTGTTCAATCATTGTGATATAAAATTGAAAGTTCATTGGTGCACTACATCTTGAACTTTGTCTTCTAGCTTTGTGTTGAACGGTCAAGCATGGAGGCAAAAATGTGAAAACATGCTGATTATCGCATCGTCTATACTGGATATCATTAAAATTGCATTGATTGAGTGAGAAAACTTGTGCTTACAGTAAAATAATTTGCACAGCACCTGACCTTTGCCTATGGATAGGAGGAACAATTATCATAAAAATTCAAGGTTGGTGGGTTTTTAGTATTCAGACCTTAAAATGCAATCAAAGGATTTCTAGAAATCGAATGCCTTCATACTGAGGCGAGCTGAATCTCCATAGCTTTCTGGGTGATCCTGTTTTAAACAGGAGGATTAAGACATCACCAAATACCAAGGCTGTTTTCCGTGAGTTGCTTCCTGTTGAGCTTTAGTTTTTTTATTTTTATTTAAATAATTAAATTAAGTTAATAAATTAAATTCATTAATTATTAATTTATCAATTATTAATTTATTAATAATAAAATATTAATAATTAATAAATTAATTTATTAAATTAATTAAATAAATTAAAAAATAAATAAAAAATTAAATCAGCGTTTAAAAACGCTGATAATTTATTTGCTGTTCTTAATGTTTTAAAGAAGGATCCTATTTAAGACCATCAGAAACCTATGTAAAATCTTGGAAACAAATAACAAAAGCAAAGTTAAATACAAAGAAACGCACGTCATAATATTGAGCTACGTGTGTTTTAATTACTATTTCTGGTCTCACCATCTAAAACACAGAAATAGAGGAAATGCATAACGGATTTGAGATAACACTATATAAAAAGTCTACTTTCCTCTTTTAGAGATATTTAAATTTGGTCTTGTGAATTCTAACTTTATCAAATAAGAGCAGCCTGGATCTAAAGATCCATGGGCACAGTCTTCTGTCTTACCTTGAAAAACAAATCCATAGTTGTAATGTCCTCATAATGACTTAGTCCCTTTCTTCCCCAAATAAATTGTACTGTTCTGAGTAATGCTATTCCTCAGCTATTATCTTCATATTTTAAGTCAATAGATGAAGATTTTTCTCAGCTCCTTCTAATCCTTCTATATATACTCTAAAGTTCCCCAGGCCACAGAGGCTTCTCCAATTCCTTCTCTGGTCTTCCGAGTGTAGAAAATATGCAACCCCATCATTACCAAAATGCTTACAAACAAACCATTCACAGAAGAATGCATTTTCGCGTTCTTTTCAGTGTAGTATATCCAGCTTATATCTGTGTTGAAGCACCTTATATCAGAATTCAAATAAGCAGCAGGAGGACAGTCCTCAGGATCAGTGTAAAGCATGTGCAGCTGAAACCTCACAAACTAGAGAAAAGTCTTTGAGCCAGCAATTTTTAAATCAATGTAAGGCTCGTTTAGCACAGACCAACTGTCTTCTTTCGACTTCTTACCTGCAGCCCTCCTGATTGTGTGGAGGATGTTAAATTGACTTCAAAGATGAAGGGTTTATTATGAACACAAAGTGAAGAAGGTGGGAAAAGACAGGAAAAGATCAGTAAATATTGCGTTTACCACATGAAAGCAGAGGTTTGTTTCTACTTTAACATTATTCTTATCAGACACTCGAGGCTATTTTCAATTCTACCTCTTAATGCTATGCCATGTTGTAACGCAGCAATGTTGTTTTCATAATCCTAAGAGAATGGATTCTCACATTTTTATTAAATGTGAAATTAAATCAATGGCACCTTTTTTCTTTTTAAAATTCCTTTATGGATAGCTGTCAAACTATTCGTGCAAGAAAGATAATTCTTGGTTTAAGTAGACATCTGGGGTGAATTTGGCTGTATTGTACAGTATTTCTGTGTTGCAGAATGTTCTGAAAAGTACAATAAAACCATTATGTTACAAACATCAAAGTTACAGTGCTGCACCCAGCTTTCGTTTTCTATTTCTCCATGCAAGGTAGCTTACCTTGTGGAAATCACAGAAGCCAAAATCATAGTGCTCAGGTCTGAGGTTTTTTTAAATTATATTTAATGATACTTTTTTCTTTTTAATTATTTTTTTAGAGTTACAGGTATTCTAGAGATAACAGAGGGCAGCTCAGAATTTACATCAAAGTCAATAGTCAACAGGCCGGACTGGTCTGTGAGTAGCTTGTGATAGGTCATTGGTAACTTAGTTGTCATATATTACCCTTTTATTAAAATGTAGTTGTGTATGAGTATGGATTCTGTCAGCCAACATCAAATAGGCTGTTAGAAACATCTTCATCTTTGAGAATAGTGCAAAAAATAAAAATCATTTCCTTTATTTAACTTCCAAGTGTTTTACACGCCCAGGGGAACAGTTTCTGTTCAGCAGCACCTTTTTAAGAATTCTTTTAAAGAGAATCCTCACAGAGGCATTTCTCTTTCATGGAAATGTTGTTGAGACCCAGCATGTTCAGAAGGTCCTTTGCCCAGCATGGAAATGGAAAATGCATCAGGAGAGATCTTGTTACTCTTTCATATAAAAAACCCACAAAGAATAAAGTTCATTACTGTGGGATGTAAGTCATCTCTTGAAAAACAGTAGTTCCTAAATCCTTCATTAGTATAAATATTATTCACAGTGAATCCTTTCCTTGTTCTGTGTTTCATGTCTGCTCTCTCTAGTTTATCAGATCTGTGCTGATAAATTCTGAGTTCTACTAGCAATGGAAATGGTATCTTTTCCATACCACAAGCTACAGGAAAACTAAAATCAACCTGTTGAGTGTTCCTCATTCCCACTAAGTAAAACTCTTATCCTAATGACAGCTCAGAATTCATAGTCTTCTTTTTAGGGTAAAGAAAATGAAAGGAAATTCTGGCAGTTTATTTGTAAAGGGACATTTGAAAACTCTTTGTGCCTGTGTGCTCTTTCAAATATTAAACAAGTTCCCAATAAACCAAGGAGTCAAGCTTAGAACTGATATTCTGTATTGCATTATTGTTTTTAAGTAGTTTCCTTCATTGAAGATATACTGTAATTCCCTACCCTATTACTCACTTGTGAATTTGTCCATAAATTAATGTGTTCAAAGAAATAAATAGGTGAGCTTGTTCATTAAAAACTAAGTAGAATGCTGTCAAAGATAGGTTGAAAATTCAGATAACCTTTGTTTCTGGACAGAAATATGACTAAAAGATGAGAGAATTTTCTTTTGAATGGTTTTTCATTGCTGAAGCTGAAAGAAAGAAGGTGGTTCTTACATCAGAAAGTGAAAAATGTGATATTTGGAAAGAGGTTAGGCTTAAAAATAGACATGAGACCTTAAGGAAAGGGGAGTGCTTGCTCTGTAACCTAGAAACTCAAATCCCTGAAGAAGTATCCACTACAGCAAGATCTGAAAAGAAAGAGAATTTTAAAAATCCAGTGAAACAAGCAGAATAAATCTTAAAAAAAAAAAAAAAAAAGTCATGATAAATGAAGTGGTAATCACAGGTAGTGACTTTGGTCTATAGCTTTTATTCATGTGGTCCTTTGCAGTGAGGCATTCTGTTTGGAGACAATTTTTTCATAACTGAAAATAGCTGTCTCTCTGAAAAAATATAAGGAACAGGATCTATAAATGCTTAATGTACAACTAAATTGCTTGTGTACCAGAATTTCATGGTAAGAATTCTAACTGTGTCATTCTGTGGTTTTCTGTATGTTAGAAAATAGGTCATCTTGCTACTGTTCTTTATCTAAAATGTTATAGAGCACATACAATTTTAGTTAGCAATTTAAAAATCAGATCATCCCTTCCTGTGCTTCCAGTAATGCCAAAGGGAGTTTGGCATGTAGAATTTGTCAGTAAAATTTGGCTGGACTATCTGGCACTTTGAAGGATGTAACGAAGTAAGAAACCCTCCTTTCCCATGCACAGCATGTGGAGTGGCCAACTCAAATTTGCAATCTGTGCACTCGTCTGGCAGTGAATGAAGGCTGTTGACAGATGATGGTAAGAAAGTAAAAGTGTTCAGTGCCTCTTTTTTTTTTTTTAATCAACCTTTACTGAAAAGTAAACTGAACAGAAGTAGAGGAGAAAAACAAAAACAAAAAAACAACCCACAACTAAACCAACCACCAGAAAACCTTTCAGTCTTCATTAAGGAAAGAAGAGAAAACAGAAAACAAACTGCTCTTACATTGGGTGAACCCGATGGACTTCATCTGTGGATACTTCTGATCTGCAGTTGTGGTTTTTGAGAACACGTGGAGGATTGGCATGGGGTGAAAAAATGAAAATATACATCTGTGATGTTTGCCTCTAAACAGGGGAAGAAGGACAAGGTGAGCAGTTGTGTACTGCTCAGTTTAATTTCAGGCTATACAGCTCAAGAAAGGATTGGGCTGTTGGATTAAAAGCAAACCTGAAGGGAGAGACCTACCTTGTAAAGATATAAAGGACTTAAAGATTTGTTTCAAGCCTCTTCTTTTAAGTTTTCTCTGTCTGAAGGGTTACATTGTTCCAGACAATCATAGTAATGACCAAAAACCCTTTAAGTAGAAATTGGAAATAATCTTCTAGATGGTGTGCTCTCTTTAATGAAAAGCCAAGGCAGCCTGACCTGAAGAGACTAATTTTGGCTTGGGGCCACTTCACATCAACACTAGAGATCTTTACAAGCAGGTGGAATAAATGTCTATCTGGAACAATATAAATAGAGTTAATCCTGTGCTGGGGCAGAGAGTTCCTTGAGTTCCTTCAAAATTATATTGATTTAGTGTGAAATTCAGAAACGAAACATGCATAATAAGTTGAACAATAACAACTTATAGGCAAAGAATTAATTGTTCATATATGCTAGCACATAATATCCTTTTAAATACATTTGAAATTATGGAGAAATGCATGGGTTGTCATTAGATCAGTGTTAGAAATATACATATGTGTGCTGAATATGCAATTTCATGATTAACAAATGTTCTAAATAACTTCATGATGCTAAAACAAGAAATTATTACATGTCCTTATTTACAGTTAAGCAGTATTCCAGCTGACTTGCATTCAGCAACTGAATTACAGGAAGGAGGTAACAGTTGAACCTGTATGTATGGTTTTTAATAGGAAACGAAGAAGTGACCCAGGTGGATTAAAAATTCATCTTAAAATAGCTAGCATCACTGTTGCCAATAACATATTCTGTAAAGCCTTAGAGGATTAGTTGTTTTTTTAATTAGTCCAATACATGGAGTTACTTTGAGATGAAAGACCAAGTCCTTCATTTTTATTTTATATTTTCTTTAAGTTTCTTTGTATTTTCTGTCAGTTTCTAGTAGTCATTTTGACAATTTGTTAGCATCAAGTGAAATAGCTCCACAGCCAGTCAATAATTAGGATGGTTCAGTCCATATTTAGGATGGTCTGTAAATGTGTAACTATTTCTAAAAATTCTCTTAATGTTTTGATTTTTAAACACTCAATGACTGAACTCTGTTCATAACAGACAGTAATTAGGGTAAGCTTTGTTTCCTTTGAGAAAATGTGTCTTGAGTCTGCTTATTGAAATTGGTGCTCTGATTTGAAGAATGTTGTGGTATGTTTTATCTGATTGCGACTATTGGCATGGCTTGACTTCCACAATGAAATATTTCTGAAGACTTAATTGTAATCAAAATTCTTTTTTGTTTGTTCTTTTCCAAAAAGAATCCTTAGTATCTTTTTTCCTCTAATAAGTTTATTTAATTTCTGTAATGGTTGAGAGTTGGGCAGATACTTGGACCTATAATTTGATGTGCCGAGCAGCAGTAGGAATAAAATGCAGTTGAGTTTTAGGCATTCAACTATATTCCCTTAGATTTTCACTCCTTGCATGTAAATATGCTGCCTCAGAGTTGCTGTAGTTAACCTACAATAAAAATAATGTTCTCTACCACCATACTTTTTCCTAAAAAACCTCAATATATCGTTTGTGTTGTGCACAATTTCTGAATTGTTCAACTTCCTTTTTCTATGTCAAGCTGTTTATTGACAGTTCAAACTTAAAAAAACCCCAGGTAATATCGTTACATAGCTTTACGTTTCCTAGCGAGGTGGGCTCTAAGAATTTGCTTTAGCAATCTACAAAGAAAAAAAAAATCCACAACTGCCAAACTATCTCCTTTTCTCTTGACCAGGTTGCCAGGTGGATGCCTGTTTTATTCAGTGGACAGAATTTGAGGGTAAGGACAGGCTGCAGCTGATACTTGTTGTTTGCCAGAGCTGTAGTTTTTCAGACTTGCACGTTGGTTAGCCCACATTTCCGCAAAACACACACAAAAAGATATTGATATTAAAAGAGGTACTGCTTGCTAGCATTTTTTGCTGAACTTCAGTACACTTACATTTGCTTTCTGTGTTGAATTAAGTGAGTGGTAAGTGTAGACTCTTTGTCAAACACAACCCAGCTCCATAGGTCAATGGAAATAAATAAATAAATGCAGGCAAATAGGAGATCCTGATTTTTGTGTCAAGGTAGCAGAAGTCTGGATTCAAGTTGTTTAAGTGACGCTTATCCAATAATGAAGACCAGGCAGAATGATGAATGTGCTTCAGTGTGGCTGTGCTGAAATAGGTTTATAAACAAGCACCTGCCATAAATCACAAAAACGGCTTTGTCAAAAGTAACTAGGGACCAGATGCATCTTTATAATTACCTGTGACACCCATTGTCCTGCTTTCATATCCTCTGTTCCTCACTTAGATAATCTGTTTTATTTTACCTGTGGTTTCGGTGATTTGCATTCCATTTTGAAACATGGGCTTACGTCTGGGAAGCTTCTCAAGAAAGTCTCTAACAATTGCATTAGGGACAGTAAAATTTGTGAGGTTCACAGGCTAAATGCTACAAATAGTTTATTCAGGAGAGAAGATGAAATTACTCACTTGCACTTTCATAAGAACTTTTATAAATATTTTCTTAGTTTAAGTATTTATTTGCTTCGTTTCTGGAGTTTGTTCACCTCTTTTTCACATTCAGTATGATGATGATGGTCTCAACTCATAAAGCTAATTTTAATCTGTAATCAGTTACAAATTGTAGCACTTGTGAAGACTCTTGTTCCTTGCATTTCCCTTTGAGTTAATATTGCAATCTGAGACTAATTGGCTGTTTGTGGTCCAGCTAAACAGTTATTTCTGGTTTAGCTTAGAGAGGGTTAGAATATGAGTTCTGTCTCTCTCTTACGCTTTGCTAATTTTTCTACCTTATTGTGTTATTAGGCATCTAGAAATAGCACTAATGAAAAAAATGTTAGGCTTAAAGCAGGCATCATGCAGGAAAAGAGATTAAAAGAAAAGGAAATATAAAAGCTTGGAGGTAAAAGCTGATTGAATTTGACTTTTTAAAATGTTTTTGTATTCCCTGCTGTGGCTACCGTGCTTAGCTGATGCACAATCACAGTAATGTGTTCCTTCATACTGGTTTACAGAAGAGCTTTGCAGTAATCATGGAATAGAAAGCACAGAGCTAGACAATAAATGCCTCTGCTCTTAGGTCAGCCCATTTAATTTCCCTTTCAAATCCAATTGTTCACCTGCCGTGCTTATTAAATATAAGCATACGGTCTGTATTTGAATACACTGTCTCTGCCACTTCAGCACTCTGTACCTGTTGCTTTGCCATTACTGATGCAAGTTGCCTCTGAGGATGATTGTAAGAATATGAATATATGGGGTTTTTTCTTTTTTTTTTTTTTTTTCTGCTGCTGTCTTCACCAGGCCATTTAATCTGTGGGTTTACGTTTTAACTATAGGTTCAAGGTCACAGAGCCTACCACCCATCATATATTAAAACATATTTTTAATCAATCTGTAACTTCTGGTCAAGTTAAGAGTCTACCTCCACACAGAGGAATTCACTATCCTCTCTGACCCTTCTTGAGGGATTACATATTATACGATGATGGGATTATGGCTGTTTGATTCTTCCCCTTCACAACAGGATTGAAAGAATCTTGAATACTGACAATTATAAACATGATCACATGTAAACTAACAGTGTTGCTGCCACGAAAGAGGATGACCCAATCCTGTATCTCACCTGTAATGAAAGTAGCCCTCCCACAGACAGCCACTTTACATGACAGATTATTCCTGTCTGGTATTTCTCTCTGTTTAAAAAAAAAAAAAAAAATCTTGGTTCCCTAAAAGATAATTTATCTCCAGGGAATCTATGCAAGACCTTTCCCCCATCAAACAAGGCAGACAGGGAAGAAATAGAGCACTTTCTTCTGCAAATTCAATGAAATGATCTGGGACAGAGCTCAAACAGGTGCTGTTAGTAGCAAAGAGCCACAGCCAGGGTCTGACCAGGGTAGAAGGATTCATCCCAGCTGTGAGTGTGAGTCCACCTTTGCAAATCTAGTTCAGGAAAAGAACTGCTTACTTACCTGACTTTGTGCAAGTTCTTCTCAGTTGCCTCCCTATCAATAGCAAAATACAGTCTTTTTAACTTCTTGCTAAAGAAATCATCTCTAAATACAGAAGGCAAGACAAGGTAGCAGTTAATGTGATCACCAATCCATATTAATTCATTTTCAGGATGGGCTTCTCACTGATGTAGTAAAACCACAAGGACTAGCAGCCCTTTGGTTTACATCCTTCCTGAATTAATGGTCATTTGGAATTGGCCTTAACTGAGTGTCTATTGTAGAGGCACATCCAAAGCTTAAAGTTACATTGCATTACCTTCTTCTTGCTTCAAAATTCCAACGAGGGAATGCAGGATAGGAATAGATCAGTAAAATCAATGCTGCCTGACCATTAGCTACAACTTATCCTTGAGTGCATCTGAGAAATAATATAACATGTAATTTTAAAGGCTAAATATGCGTAGCATTTCATTTTGATTTGGGCTTATTCAGATGCAGGTTTGTTTTAAAATTTTCATATGCTACTTGTGGCTCTGAAATCTGGCTATAACTGGCCAATTTAACATGCAGCATGCATACCTGAACTTTCATTTCCACCACAATAATATAACATCATGATCTCACTCTTAGCTGCTACGTAGAGCAAGAGCTGAGCTGCTTGGTAAAAGATTCTCTGTTTTCTTTCCCCAGGATCGATAGTACTTTATTCAGCGCTCTCACCAGTCTTGTCACACCAGTTCCAGTGTTATACCAAAACTGCTCTAAAATGGTTTGTGAAACTTTCATGTGACTACACATAAACTTTTAGCTCGCATGTGTCTTCATATAGCATGATGCAGTGTATGTTATATTTTATGTAGCTTTTTTTGGCAAAAGATTAGGATTCCTTGGAAACATTAAATTTTCTTACCATGTAGATGAGACCATGATTAAGACATAAATATGGCTCTTTTTTTCCTGGAGCTCTACATTGGATCTTTTGAGCTCTAGTGTTGCCAGACTCATTGTAGCTGAGACCTAGTATTATGGATTTAGAGATATGGGCAGTGTAGGTAAGCTCCTGCTTATGACAAACACATTCCTAAAGCAAATGTATAAAATTACATTAAATAAAGTGGGGCATTCTTGAGTTTAAGGAGAATATATTAGAAGAGAGAGTGCACTTTGCTAGTCATCAGTGATGAATTCAACTAGAAAAATCTGTGGCAATGCTATCTTAGAATGTCATATGCCTCTTCCTGAACTTTCCTTAGTTTGCTTTACTATGAAGTTAATTTATCCAAAGCACACCTCATTCTATTCCTGAGTTGCTCCCTAGGCTTGTTTCTCCTGGGATTAGATCTTCTTTTAGTTATGAACAAAATACATTTGAATTTCCCTTACAGGACTTCACTCCTTAAAAGTTTTATATATTAATGTATGTGTAATGTATATATGTTTGTATATACCACACATGTGTATAAACTGTATCTATAAAGTCCTTATTAGTCTATTGTTGCGGTTTAAGCCGAGCTAGCAACACAACCACGACAGCCACTTGCTCACACCCTCCTCCATCCCCCCCCAGCAGGGGAGAGAATCAAAAGGGAAGGGAGAAACTTGGATTGAGATAAACACAGTTTAATAAAATAACAAAATACTAACACACTACTAGTGTGTGTGTGTGTATATATATATATATATATATTAAAAAAATAGAAATAAAAGATACTCAAGGCAATTCCTCACAAACATGCTGAGCAGCCAGTCCTAGGAATCAGCACCTGGTCCCACAGTCGATCCCAGAGAGAGAAAAGAGAGGAAAAAAAAGGCAGAAAAGCCCAGAGGTCTCTGCAAAATGGCAAAAGGCCGAGCTAAATGTCCTGACTGAAACTCCCACAGCTTGTTAGCAAGAGCAAGGAATAGCGGAAGAAGCAAAATTGGAAGTTCCCAACTTCTCCTTAAATAATTAGCATGATGCTAGTGGGATGGAATACTCTTATTGATCAGTCTGGATGTCAGTCAAGCTCTGCCCCATCTCTTTGGGCAGAGCATTCAGAGTGTCCTTGGCTGTCAGAGCAGAGCAATTAAAAACATCGACTCTGTGCTAGCGTGTTACCTGCCTGTTCTCAACCAAGTCCAAATGAGCGTGCTAGCTATGAAAAAGAAAGGTTTCTAACTGCATGAAGAGAATTAACCCATTTTCAGTCAAACCAGCACATCTATATGATAAAGATTCGGCTTCTATTACGTGAACTTATGGTCACTAAAATTTTGTCGTGTGTTTGTGACAGTATAGCTGAACACAGAATATGTCCAGGTTTCCTCATGTGGTTTCCTTAGACTATATATTTCTGTTGTTTTAAAAGGAATTATTTCTTCTTTCTTAGAGATGAAGAACTAATGATTAATATCTTTAAAATATGTACCCATTATGGATATGACATTGCAATATTGATGAAGTCATTCAAATGCAACTGTCTGTGCGTACAGAATTGTTTCCCCTTTCTATTTCTAAGTGTACGTTAGTAGTACTAAAGAAAATAATCTCTACATATATTCTTAACTTTGCCTTTGCTATTCTGTGAGTATCTGCATTATGTATTTATGCTAGTATTCATTGCAGTTTAATCCCGATAGTAAATCCCATCTATTTTCAGTAGATACTTAACAGAAATACAAATAATTTTGCAGTAACTGGTTTATGTGAGTGTGCAGAAATAACATGCTTACATGATCTGGTGCCCTTGCAAGCCATTTCTGTAATGTTGCTAGGTGAACTCCATATAGAAGTTTCTGGAAAAGGTAGGACATTTCTCTGGGAGAGTTCTTTGTTCCTTGGTCTTCAAACACAACTGTTATTGCAAAACAGATGACAAACTGCTCCCGGCCAAAGATAGAACTTTTTGCTAAGATTAAACCTTTAATGAGCAATAGAGATGAGGCTTTCCTTTTAATCAGCTCTTGCCTAAGAAAAAAAGAAAACCAACTCTACTGAATCTTGTATTATTAACTGTACTTAACTTTTTGCAGTGTTTAGCAACTTCCTGTCAAAGTTCAACACCACGCCTATACTAAATTATTTGTTTTGACTCTCCTAGCCCTATAGGTGTTCTCTTGGCTGTGTATATGTAACTCCAATAGCAAGGGTAGCACCTTGGTACAGTTGGTGGTTCTGCCAATTGCTAATCGAAGTATGGATACAATATTTTAATTTTGTTCCTCAAAATGGTGCAAGTGCCATACCTGAATATGGTTTTATGGAAAGATGTGATGCAAAACTGAACTCATACACAAGGAATGAATAAAAAATAATATAATTTGCAGAAGAGGGGAAATACCAAACCAAAGTCCCAGACAACCTCTGGTAATCTTAGAGAACATATTTACATGGTAAATTTTCAGAACACTTAGGTTTTTCTTCATGTTTTTGCCACTGCTGCAATGTGAGTTTCTGGTTTAGTAACTGTGCTCACCAGAAACATTTTTTGAAAGTTAATACCTTGACCAAACGTTTATGAGGACTGGCAGAGATTTGATAAACTGAACTCTGTAAGCTAAGTTATAAACTTACTACACTGTGTGCAAACACACAGGAGCCTTGCAGAAACTGTACAAAAGGATAATGATACTTCCAGTATTTTTGTCATATGAGAAGTGAAATAAAAAAAAAAGAAACAAAAGCATTGTTAGGATTATTATGTTCTTTTATATAATCTCTTGTATTTACTTCATATCACTGGGAGAGATCACTAGGATAAATCATAATTTGGAATCTTCCTTTGCGTACTGGTTGCGAACAGCATCAAAATTCTGTGGCATGGACTGGGGTAGGTAAAAGCTTTCTAGTGCAATTGAAAAATTAGAGGTGGTTTCTAAGTAATGTTAGTTTTACTGGTGAAGTTGGAGCGTACAAAGAAATTATAATTGTCAGTCTGACAGTTTTAAATACTCAGGAGTCTGTAAACAAATAATCCCCATTCAGTTTTTAATAAGAAATATTTCAGCCTCATTAAATGTGCAAAGTAGTGGGCAGAGGAATTGACATAAACAAATCTAATAATGACCTGTAATCAACAGAATCCCATGAACTTCCTGTCCTGTTTTTTTGGCAAGGGAATACAGAAGACGTGTTGTTCTCGTTGCTGATGAGCTGAGAAGAGTATTGGTCTTACGAAAAATCTTATTTGGGATACACGCTTTTAAAGGAAGAGCAGATTTGTGCTAAGAGGGTATGATTTGTGAGATCAGGCATCAGTATTCTCCACCCGGAGAAACAGGTTTATTCTTTAAAGTCTTTCTGCCAGAAAATATAGGGGTTTATATATATTTTATATACACACAACAAAGTCAAAATGTCGTCATAGGACAGAGAATTTCCCTTGAGTGGCAGCTTTGTCAGTACAGACATCTGCACAGCACCACCTACATTCTGAGGCCTTTCACTTACATCTTTCTGTAATCAGGGTATATGATATGTTTGTGTATATATAGACATACGTTTATATAGGACAACTAGTTGTGTTTGTAGAAGGTCTGTCATCACCCAATCCATAGATTTCCTTTAAAAAAGCTTTAACTGCTCTTCGTGCCCACACCCCTGCATGTACACACACTCTGCTAACAAATGATGTTGTCATTCTCTTTAACCTTGTTCTGTCTTATTTGAGGCAAAGAACTGGCACAAGTTTTTCTTCAGTTTCACCTGACCCTAACGGGGCTCAAAACAAGAGAGACTAATGCAGAAGAGATATGCAGAATCCTGACAGATATTTTTGCAAATTGTCAGGCTGTGCTTTGTTCTTTGTAACATCTTGTTCGTGTGACAAGCTTAACAAAGGCAAGTTTTATTTAAAAAAAAAAAGACTGAAATCGTCAAGTTGGAAAATTTCAGTTTATGGCTTTCAATGTACATGCAGAACTTAGGACAATAATTTCTCCCACAGGAAAGTTATTCTGAATCCTGCACTACATGAGCTTTACACTTACTTTAGTGGATATTTTTTGTGTATAATGCTCCAAAGCCCCAAGAATGATATGATATTATATTATTACAAATAATATATTTTCTTCAACTCATTCATGTTTATTAAATATTACTGTATTATGAGCAGAAGATTTGACTGTAGCCCCAGCTTTTCCCCCTTGGTCTTTCACATTTTAAACAAACACGGTTTGGTTTGGCTCTGAATTTTGTTACCGCTTGCATAATTTTAAGTTCTGTTTTAACTGTGTTTCAAAGGTTATTTTGAAGTGGGAAAGACTGCCAATTAAGACTTTTCTTACTCCTCACAAAGGCAGTAAAGGGTGTTTCTTTGCTAACTCAGTTGCAAACCTTCCACCAGAATTTTCAAGTAGCCTTTAAGCAACTGTCAGCCGTTCTCCTGTGAAGAAAGATTTCAAGTTTTGTCATGCAATTAGTGAGTGTTCCAAAGGCCACAGCGTTCACAGGTTGAGCTCTGGCATGGAAGTCTCTGTACAGGCAATTCTCTTTCTTCTAAGCATACCTGCAAACAATCTACCCAAGACAGAAGGGCTCAGAATTAAATTAGAGATACAATAATAAAAATACTATTTCAAGGGGAGTAGTCAATGCTTTGAATTAGGAACTCACTTAAATACCTGAATAAGGTAATGTTTTAAAATACAGCCTTTTATGGGAATGTCCCAGAGCATATATACACACATGCACACACATTCATTTTTGCTGTTCTTTCAGCTCTGATTTAACTCTGTTAATGAGGAAAGAAGTTCTTCTCTGAGTGTAGATTGCTGTGGAAAATTTTGGTTCTAGTCTCATCTCATTCAAACTTAGTTTTCCAAGTGTTTGCCCAACAGAACTCCATTCTGGAAGTACTGTGACTGTCATTTACCAGATGCCTGGTAATTTGTTAATCTAGCCCTTGCGTTTTGCCTTAAAATTGTTCTTTAAAATTAAAGATGCTTGTTTAGTAAGGGTATGTTCATCAACTTGTAACTTATTGTTCCATGAAAAATTCAGAGACAAATGGGAGAAAATCTGGTGAACAGTTTTATGGCTGTTAAATCCCTGAGCTTTGGTGTTCTAGTAAAATACTGCCCCTAGTCGTAAGCAAATACTATCATAGGTTGTAGCAGAAGCATTCTAGGTGTCAAAAATGCCTGACATAAAAGGAAGGCAAATACATTTTTTATTCAGGCATGGAAGTTGTCATGTTTTCAGGTATGAGAACAATAGATGGCTAAGGTTTCAAGCCTCTGTTCTATACCAAGAGCTTTTAAAAAATATTCCAATCTGTTTTGTTATTGTTTCATGTTTTAAGACGTCTTTTCATTAATATACATTTGTCTAAAATATCAGTACTCTGTGGTTAACAATAAATAGATCTCCTGTAAGAATCTCTTAATTAAGCCATTCCATTAACTTACATAACAGACATGCATATTAGAGAATATGGTACTGTTTTCCAGGCTGGTATATCTTACAGGCATACTCTAGATATAACTTCCCTGTCCTCTGTCTTTTCTTTAAGAGCCGGGTACATTTATACGCACACAGATACGTACAGGCACGCATACACATATCCACATCCCCATGCGGTCCTGTGTTCCATTTTGGAAACTGTTTTCTTCCTAATTTTTTGTAAAGATGGAAAGGCATGATACATAAATAACGCTTTTCTTTGACTTTTTCAGAACTCAAAGAATTATATTTTCATAATTTGTAGGTTTATAGAGTTGGTTATAATAAGGAAAAAATACAACATATGTAGACTTTGGGATCTATTTATGTCAAATAAATGAATGGGAGGATTTGTATGAATAATTTCCGTTATCACTAATGGCCATTTTAGTTATTATATGCCTCAAAGAGATAAAATGCTCCTGTGAAGCTGAAGTATCTCTGATCTTCTAGTGAGTTACCTGTATGCAAACTTCCTAAATGGTTTTTAATTGGTGCATCTCATCATTCAGTTATTTTAACAAATCTGGTAGCTAATTTTCCTGAAGTCCTGCTGCTGATATTTATCTCTCCCTTCAGTAAAGAGCAGTTCATTGACACCAGCATCCTGAATCCTATTTATCAAAAATAGCTGCAAATCAGGATTAATTCCCCTGGTAACCTGCAATTTAATTTTACTGTTTGAATATGAATGCTTTCATTTTGCATCTGTGAAGAACCTAACTCTGATTAGGAACTCTTCATTGCAATTCTTCTGTATCATGCTGAGGACTGAGATCATTTAACTATATTGTGGAGTCCATATAATATTCAATAAAAAGAATAACAACAGATGCTATAAGCAGTGAAAGATCAGATTAAAACTCCTCAGATCTCAAGACAATTACATATACTGTCACTAAGCACTGTCTAGACTGATATTTCTTTATATTCTACTATAAACACTAGAGATCTGAGAAGTAATCACAGTAGACGTAAAAAAGGGAACTCACATTGTTCTTAATTTAAAGTTGCCACAAATTATTACAACTTTTGTTCCAGTCCTCTAGTTACAGGACAGAAAATATATTCTGCTTTGTGTAGCTGGAGTGGCAGGATCACATGGGCTCGACCTGCCTATTTTAGCTGGGTTTGGGTGATGAAAAATGTCAGTATCTCGTGAGCTGCTCTGATCCAGGGAGGGGCAGAGGAAAGATGCCCAACCATCCTGATTTACGCTTGGGAATGGAATGGTTCTCAATTTTGTCTGCAGTTCCTGGTGTAAACATGTGGTTGATGACTAAGAGAAAAACCTGCTGTATTTGAACTGTAATGCATACTGGACAGGGGTTTGTGCAGATTTGAGATTTTTGTCTGTTGGTTCAGTCCAGAAATGAAGCTTCAAATCCTGTAAGGGCAAAGGGGCTTAGTGTTGTTCATCATTACCAAACAAAGCAGGCTATCGACTACTACTTACTTAGACTGATACTAAAACATTTCCAAGCTGTAAGTTTATTTTGCAAGTTAAACTCTTTGCCTTTACAACTATTGTTCCTTTTGTTCTTTTTGAAACCTGAAAGCACTTTACTTGCTTTTTATTCATGTCTCAGTTTCTTCTTCTAAAGGCCTGGAGGACTCCATTGGCTAAAAGCCTAGGATCAGTATTTCAGGGTGATAATGAGCCATCACCTATGGTCAAGCTTGAACTAAATCGTGTACAAGTTCTCCTAAAGGCTTTGTTCATCTTCAGAAATAAAGTGCAGTTTCTCTTTTTTAAAAGTGCCTTTTCTGCATAAGTATAATGAAGTATTTAGAGCAATAGAAAGATAATTTAAATCACAAGGCAAAACTATTTTATCTTTTTCCCGTTTAAGTAATCAACCAGGAGCACTTGATGTTTCTAACACAGACATTCTAAGTTAGTGGTCTCAAACTGGGTGGGGAAAAAAAAAAAAAAAGCAAAACCAGCCAAACCAAAAAACCCACCCATTGGAATAAATAAGGTAGTTCATAACTCAGGCTTCTGTCTGCACAGTAGACAGACAACACTACAAGGCGTACATGCAGATCAACTTTTTCAAGGTTTTCTTCATAAATTTGAGGACATGGGAAATAATATGTAAACTGAGAAAAGTATCATCTCAGTAAATTTTCATATTTTCTTACTAATGGTTGTATGGTTCAGAGTCTAAACCAACAATGTAGTATTTAGATTAGGTCGGTTCTGCCCTTCTTTCATTTCTTAAAAGCGCCATACTGACATGAAAAATGACCTGTTTTCTGTCATAAAAATGCAGATACCTTTACTGGTGTACCTGCTAACCGGTGAGCTTGAACAGGAAAGGTTCAAAGAAGTTGCCAGCAGCCTATTTCTTGAATCTAAGTCTGTGTCAGGCCTGCCTGGTGGCACTTGGTTTGGTGAGTTCAGGGTCTAGCTGCTATGGATAAATGAAAAACATAGTTCCAGACTGCAGGTCATGTTATTGTGCAGTAACAGTGAAAGGGGATGTAACAGTTGCGTCCTTTGGGCAGCATTGGGCCATAGGAAAAGAACAGATTTGCCTACTAAGAAACCAGAATGCAATTCATGAGGGATGACCCCACTCCACTGCATCGGGCTTTTTTGCAAGACTTCTGCCATGGATGTCATAAATCAAAGGAGTACATCTATGATTGAGTCTAACAAGAAGAGATCTCAGAAGTGATGGATTACACAGCTGCTTAGCATCTCGCCTTTGGTTCAGGACTTGCATATCTTCCTCTGCATTTTTTTGACAGCAGCACAACGTGAAGTCTTAGAAGTAAAGCATTCTGTATAAAGCTGCTTTACATTAAATCAAAGCCCCTGATTCATGCTCTTAGGATGAGTTAAGGAGCCAGTCTGCCAAGGAAGTCACTATTGCCTTTAATTACATACCGCCATGCAGACACATATGCACCCATCCACGCAACTTGCAAGATTCAGATTTGTGTCCTGCTGCTGACAGTGAGAGATATTTGTCATTCTTTGTGTCATCTGGGACTAGATTGGACAAGCAAGTAGTCTAGAAATGACAACTGAATCCAAATATAGAAGATACATACCTCTGTTCTGTCGGTTTCCCTACACATCTTGCATATATGAGGTTTTTTGTTTGTTTGTATATACACCCACCTGTGAATGCATAGAGGATAGGCAAAAGTGTATCAATTTGAGAAGCTCTAGTTTTTAAACTATAATGTCAAGTTTTTCTCCTTGCTTCATCTTTAAAACTTCAGATAGATCTTATGCTTTTAAAGTCTTTTACTAATGTCTTAATGTAAGAGTATTAAATTAATTAATATAGGTAAAACCTTTTCTCATTCTTATTAGTATCGCTAGTATTTGTATTATGATAGTGGCTAGAAGTCCTGCTTAGTAACCATGGTATCTTTAGGCGAGGCATACTGCACACTCAAAATAGAAGATAGTCCAAATTCAGATCTAATCAAAAGGAAAAAAAAATAATTTCTGAAAAATAATGACCAATTATTCCTGTTGTACATACTAACAGATCTTAGAGCTCTACTGACTCTTGTCGAAGCCTGAGCTGTTTTGGTAAAACGTATTTTATGAGCTATGAAACAGGTTTGTTTCTTTTTGCTAGCAAGATAAATGCAACAATTCTCAATCAGAGGCTTTAAAGAAACTTGAGGTACCTCACAGAGGCTACACATTAAAGTACAGAGGAATAGACCTGTAAGAAATATTGAGTTTAGATACTCTAAATTTCTCCTTTTCTAGTACCTCCATATTCTGATCTAATTAATTAATCCTAAACAAACCCATTGCTGCTTAGATATTTCCAGTACAGACTTCGGTACAGACTTCTTGTATCCATATTATCCCTGACACAAGGTGCAGTTTATCCATCAATCATCTTATACATAAAGGTTATTTTGAATTCCTAAGTGGTACCTCTCTGAAATTGCCAGAAATTGCTTCAATCTGTACCAGTACCACTGTTATCGCTGCACTGTGGGAATGCACAAATCAAGCTGTAAGGATCTCTGTTCCAAATAATCGTTGCGTATGGCCAACAAGGAACTAAAAATAACATCTTTTTCTGGAGAAGCAATGCAAAAGGGAGGTGAGCAGAAGTGGTGTGGTTTTGTTTTGTTTTAAATGAACTAAATACATACAAGAAGTTTTCTGTGGTATTCACCCAGCTCGGTACTTGGAAGCCTTAAACCAAATTAGAGGATTACCTTGAACTGGCTTAACGTACCATCTACATTAATATCCAGCCAACCCTAGCTGAACTAGGCAAAACACTCCTAGCATAGAGTATTTTAGCAAAACTACTTTATCGTGTATAACTAATACCATCTGTTTCTTCCAGCCTTCCAAGAGGGCTATAAAGAAGCAAGAAATGTAGCTACAGGGTTCTTTCTGCCTGCAGAATAATATCATTCAGAGCGTACCCTTTTGTAGCTCTGACTTGGATATCTAGACTAACAGAAGTTTGTATTGCAGACATTGTGTAAGGGTGAGCTTCCTAACAATTCTACTGCTCAAACACTTAGGACGTCTTAGCACTTTCTCAAGAAAACATTGGTTTCTTTTTAAAGTAACTTCAAAGGAATAGGTAATTTGTGACATTTAAAAGGAAAACCTCATCCTTTCAAGGGTATGTAAGAGCTTCCTATTGACTTTTCTTCATTTTGATTCCACAAAAAAAGGTCAGTTTTTTACCCTTCTTTGTGTTTGAAAGAGACCCTCACAGATTGCAGGGGAACCATACTCTCTACAATTGCCCCATGAGATCACAGCAAATAAACTTATACCAAGCCCAGCTTAGCATTCTTATAACAGGCTTTTTCACAGTGTTAAAGCCTCTGGATCCATTTTCCTGCACAAAGCAGAGCGCCGAGAAGCTACAGCTTGTTCTGTGTGCCAAGGGCTACGTGCTAATTCGAGAGGGGAAAACAAACAACAAAAAAAAAGTCATGAGATGTTTTGCTATGAAGGAACATAGGGAACTCTGTGATATTTTGTTTTATCTCTTCTCCAGTACATAGAAGATTAATAGTTATAGATAATATTGAGTAGATGGAAGTGACAATGTCTTTAAAAAGAAGAAACTCAAAACATGCCAAAGAGTGTTTTACTCTGCAGCAAAGTCCATGATTTTGCATTTTACCCAGGAACTATTTGACATGAGATATAGGTAGCAAAATATGAGCCCTGAATGACTCTTTTTCTAGGTTAGGGTCCTACCTGCTAGAAAGGACTGCACAGTCATATTCTTTCTCCAATTTTCCCGAAGTATCTTTCATTCCAGCTTGCATAGCTAGTAAGGCTCAGCAACAGGAATGAAAAGAAATGGTATTTATAGATATATAAATAAATAAATATAACATTTATATATTTATTCTGTGCTACCTTAGTGGACTTTAGTACCATATACAAGTTCAGTGTATACTTCTTTGCACTTGGAATACATGCATAAATTGAGTCCTTCCAAGGTAGATTAATTGGAGCAATATATTCTCCTGAGGATAATATATAAGCTATTCTATACAATGCATATAGAAGTGCACATATTTTTGTGTATTTCAGTAAGCATATACACGATAAAATGAACAGTGGCATACTTCTAACCATAACAAACATATATTAAAATATATATGCTTGAATTAGTCTATTGTAATTGCTTGGAGACATACGGAAAACAGTTTTAATTATTAATGCCATCTTTTTTTTTTTTTTTTTTTGTTCACTGGTCATTAATAAAAAGGAGTGAACTTTTTTTTTTTTAAATTTCCTACTTAGTAGGTAACTATATACAAGCTGGCACAGGAAACCCACTTTAAGTAATGCATTTTGGAAATGTCTACAAATGGCTTAAAATTAGTTTCTGAAACCAAAAGTATTTTAGCTTCAACCTATCTATAAAAGACAAGGAACAAGTGCCTGGTTTTATGGGTTTTGTAGTGACATGCATTTCCTTTTTCAGTAAGGGAATATGTCTTTAATACTTAAAATCTCAGGATTGTTAATAATATGTTTTCAAATAGAAGGAGGGAACATCTATTTGGATTTTTTCAGCTAGAAAATGGTGGATTCTTAAAGGTTTGTAAAATTGAGATGTTAGACTGGTAACTAGAATTCCCTTGATGTAAATGCTCATTACTTTTCAAGGCTGAATGATATCTTCTAGATTGAGCTATTGATCTTAATTCCTTTAAACCTCCTGTAAGGAATGAAGGTGTTACTGTGAAAGAAAGACTTGAAGCACCTGCTCATTTAGCCCTTCCATTTTAAATTGCATTTGATGCTGCAGTTTCAATAGTTATCTTGATAGTCCAAATAATCACTCAGATGGAAAAGATAATGATAGCAACAGTAACTAATGCATAAATGGTAATGTACATACTGGAATAATTAGGGATTAACAGATGATCCCCTAACATTTGAAGTCTAATCCTGTAAGAGCATGCCAAATTCACATTTTATCTCCATTTTCCTGATATCACTCATTTTTACCCTCAGGCCTCCATCTTCATTTATTTCCTATAGTTCTGCTCCATTAAGTAGATCATCCTGAAATAGCCAGTCCCATTTGTCAGACTTTTGTCCTGGTCCCCAAGTTATCTGGTACCTTGGTAAAGGTTCTCATGCCCTTCTTCCTTGTGTCTTCAGTGAAGTTTATCATTCAGTATCTTACATTAGGTCCAGAATCAAATGTATAATTAAACAGTAAAAGGTAACTAGTCCTGAGCACTGAATTAGACTACCTGTTTTGTCTTCCTTTCTGGACCAATTTGGGATTTACGCTCATCCCGGTCAGACTTTGCTTACAGAAGTTTCTCATTTGTGTAGCATATTACATATTATTTCTATTTTTCTAAAGGCTGGTATATGAAGGATTAGACCCAATAAGGGACTTAAGCACTGCAATGTTTAGTATAAAACTTTCAAGCTCCAAATAAAATTTAATCCAGGAATTTTAGGACTCCAGGAACACTGGGATTAGGTTTTATTTTGAGAACAAAGCTGGGAGGAGCACTGGAGAAGTGGGAAGTTGCTGCTTTTTCCCCTCTGAAATGCAGCCAGAGGAAGCATTGCTGCTGCTGTGGTTTTGTACAGTAACGCATTGGCTGAGCACTTCCCCAGGATGTGTGGAATTTAATTAATTACTTATTCTCTCTTTGAGGAGAATCACAGTAAGTTCTTCACCTGTAGCAGGACTTTTAACCTCCAGATGATTCCAGGCTCTGGAGAAAGGAGCCTTTTCTCCCCAGACCTTCTGGCGTCTCAGGAGAAGTTCGTGGAGAGCTTGTGAGAAACCTTCAATTGATTGATCTCCAAGCAAGAGAAGGTCCCAGGTTCTGCTCCTACTCAGTGGACTGCTTCATGTGCTTTGGACACATGTAGTCACTAGATAAAGTGTATAAATAAACATCCCGGAGGATAGGTACCCATGGAGGGGGTTTCCAAATCTGTAACCTTTAGCTACCTTTTGGTAAGCTGCATTGTTTTATTTAGGATATAGATATTGGTCTATTAGAAGACAAATAGGTTTTGACTTTTTTTGTTGCGGTTTAATTTGCCCTTTAGCCAACAAGCTGAGGAGGTATGTACTGCCTTTCAGAAACAGCTCCCTAGGCATCTTGGAGCTGGTAGAGTGAGGAGTAGGCTGGTATGACAGCAATAAATTTGTGCTATACTGCTTCACTGATCTACCCTTTGCAGAACACTTCTCTAGGGCTCTCTTAAATTCCATCACACATGTTTCTGCATCCCCATTACATTCTGAATGATATGCCGCAAATCGGATATGCTGTAGCACATCCAATTAAAGAAGTAATTCAAAATGTGGAGACGTAAATGTGAACTCATTGTCTGAGTTTCTGGGAAGACTGACACACCTGAAATGTATCATTCAATTACAATTACTTTATTAGTCACATTAGCTTTCATTTGAATTAGTTCTGGAAAAGGAAGCGGGGAATAATTATTCGTTAATGTAGTCTCTTCCTGAAGAATGAAGGGAGAGATTTCTATGATTAGATTTTTTTTTTTTATTTGCTTCTGTATATACCTATAGTCACAGTGTAAGTCATAGGAGTTATTCAATACATGTACTTAGGGACAGGAAAAAAAAGATCTCCAACTGTGTCAGTATTAGCAATAACAATTCCCAGGAGTGTGAACATAATGTTAATTACCATAAATTCCTAGATCTTTTATTATAAATTAGAGCTAACTTGTGAGTCCGATGGCTCCTGTGGTACCCACTGTGGGAAGGAGCCTCACTGCCCCAGAGCAGAGCTTGGGCCAAACACCGGGTCAGCTTGGTGGGCAGGATGCGTTCTTTTCAAACATCTTCATTCCTCAGTTAAACAACAGTTGCCTGAGTTTGGAAACTATTTCCGAATTAAAGAAGCATGTTGTCGTGGTCAATGGGGCTGAGTCTGGTTGGAGTCCTGTATCTAGTGGAGTGCCTCAAGGGTCAGTTCTGGGACCAATACTATTCAATATATTCATCAATGACTTGGATGAGGGAATTGAGTGTACTATCAGCAAGTTTGCTGATGACACCAAGCTGGGAGGAGTGGCTGACACGCCAGAGGGCTGTGCTGCCATCCAGCGAGATCTGGACAGGCTAGAGAGTTGGGCGGGGAAAAATTTAATGACATATAACAAGGGAAAATGTAGAGTCTTGCATCTGGGCAGGAACAACCCCAGGGTCCAGTACAGGTTGGGGAATGACCTATTAGAGAGCAGTGTAGGGGAAAGGGACCTGGGGGTCCTGGTGGACAGCAGGATGACCATGAGCCAGCACTGTGCCCTTGTGGCCAAGAAGGCCAATGGCATCCTGGGGTGTATTAGAAGGGGGGTGGTTAGTAGGTCGAGAGAGGTTCTCCTTCCCCTCTTCTCTGCCCTGGTGAGACCTCATTTGGAATATTGTGTCCAGTTCTGGGCCCCTCAGTTCCAGCAGGACAGGGAACTGCTGGAGAGAGTCCAGCGCAGGGCAATGAAGATGCTGAAGGGAGTGGAGCATCTCCCTTATGAGGAAAGGCTGAGGGAGCTGGGTCTCTTGAGCTTGGAGAAGAGGAGACTGAGGGGGGACCTCATTAATGTTTATAAATATATAAAGGGTGGGTGTCACGAGGATGGAGCCAGGCTCTTCTCGGTGACAACCGGTGATAGGACAAGGGGTAATGGGTTCCAGCTGGAACACAAGAGGTTCCACTTAAATTTGAGAAGAAACTTCTTCTCAGTGAGGGTGATGGAACACTGGAGCAGGCTGCCCAGGGAGGTTGTGGATTCTCCATCTCTGGAGACATTCAAAACCCGCCTGAACGCCTTCCTGTGTAACCTCACCTAGGTGCTCCTGCTCCGGCAGGGGGATTGGACTGGATGATCTTTCGAGGTCCCTTCCAATCCCTGACATTCTGTGATTCTGTTGTCCTTCAGGATATACTCCCTTAGTACCTTTGTAAAACACGTGCTTTGATATTAAAGTGAGTTAAGGATCATGGGCATTTTCAGGCTCCTGATTTAAAATTGGTGATAAAAATGGGATGTCATCAGGCATTTATCAGAACATTTAAAATCTTTCCTTGAGGCCAGGATACAGATGCACAATTAATGTATCACAAGGGCAGAAGACAAAGAAGAAAACAATCCCACAGATGGTTATGTGCTTTAATATGGGTCTTGCTCTCCTAAGCTCCTCAGCTTTAGTTGCATTTACTAAGACTCTATTAGATGAACAAGCTGTTCCTTCTTTTACCCCAACTGCTATCACGGCAGTTTTGTAGCCAGATTTTGCCAGTATCAGTTTAGTATTTCCTGGGAAAACAACACATGAAAGTATGACTGGTGATCCGATGAAGCAATATTGTATAAAGTACATAATTCACACTAGCTGCACTCTCTCTTTTCTATTCCATTATGCAAAATTATAAAATGCTGAAGGACTATTGTCATTGCTTTTGTTTTACAATAGTGAAAGACATTAATTGGGCAATGATGATGAATGGTGCAGTCAATTTAGTTCACAGTAATTTAGACCAATTTGACTAAAATGAGAACTTGGAATATATAATATAGTTGCAAGAAGCAAATGGTTTACAGGTGTGTTTATTCACTGATAGCTGTAATATAGATCATAGTCTAATTCTGGTCAAGATAATATTTTCGTCTCAGATTAAATAATGAAAAAAGACTGAGGTTTATTATTTTTGAAGGACAAAATGGTATCCAGTAGCAACCCACTGGTAAGAGAAAGTTCTTAAAAATACTGAAGGGCTAGAGAAAGAATAGTAATGTGCGTGCTTAAGGAAGGAACATCCATTTTATGAAGAATGAAATTTCTCTTAATTATTTAGCAAAACAGTCTGCAGTAGTTAAAATGTGGATCAAAAATGGAAGCCAGGTGTGGAATGACATATATAGGTGAATGCCATATGTGCCCTTAAGACTGTCAAACTATGAAATCACAAGGACTGTCAGGGAATATTTAAAAACATCTCAAAAATATTAGAAGTTTGAAAAAAGATATTAAAAATTATCTGTTTCCTACTAAGACACTGGCCACAATACACAAAATAATAACTGTACTGGTAACTTCACAGAAAATGTGATAATAGTGCTCCAGCAAATATCATGTGTATCTAGGAGGTCACTGGCTTTTATGCCAGCTGAGGCAGAGAGCTTAAATGGGTCAAAACTTCTATAAATGGAACAAATTTTTTTTTTTTTTGGTTGGAAAGTTCTTCAGCTTCTTGGTAGCTAATAGGTTATTCAAGCTATGACCCAAATTTGGACTTTTTGATTTCTGGGTTAAGAAAACCCAAAGGCTGGGCTAGCTCTAGAGGTAGTGAACTATGTATGACAAGGAAGGATATTTCTGGCATGATATTTTAGACTTACTTGTAAAAATGTCCTTGTAAAAAAAAAAAAAAAAAAAAAAATGGCTGCTGTTCATGTTCTCATGTTTCTTTGTGCAATCTGGCCACGTAAATCTCCTGAAACAGAATGCTTTTCTGGATTGGATCCCAGAGCATAAAAGACACTAAGGGAACAGTAATAATCACAGTGACGCCTCATAGCAGTAGCAGAAACACTTCTATCAGCGGCAACAGGGTGAGGTGGGAAAAAATGAGATGTTATTAGTGCAATTGAGAGTATATATCATTGAAGCCATCTTTTATTCCTCTCAGCCGCATCACTGCAGAAGAGGACATATTTTTCACATCCTGGGGAGGGGGTAAGGAGAGGATACTCTTATAACGGAAAACCCAAATGCATCAATGAAACATTGCTAATGTATTAGAAATAGTTAATGGTCCAGATTACAGTTCTCGTGGATTTCTTCATTCAGCTAAGGTGGCTGCTTTCTCGTGCCCTTGAGAAACCTTGCAGTTTCCCAGAGCACAGCATTCTCTTAGAGATGAAAAGATCATGCTTGAAATACATGAGCAAAGCTTTGGTTATCTGTGGTAGCAGCACACTCTTACAGCTTTTCTAAGTTTTTTTTTGGCTTTCAGCAGGATATCCTGTGGTCTTTGCAGTATTTATTGTTGTGGCATTCCATACAGCGCACAAACAATGTGGAAACTGATGCGCACGTAAGGGAAGTAATTTAATGATGTCATTGAAAAGAGCAGATTCAAAACTGGGAGTAGAAATGGCCTAGTTCTGTCTTCTGAAAAGAAAATTTCGTTAAATAAGTTACAGCAGTTTTTGAAAATTTCTTTTTCAGCAGTTTTATGAAGAAAACTTTCCTTAGAAGGAAATGCACTGTTGCTGTTACTAAAGCTTCCAGCAGGTCAAAGAAAACACTGAGACCTAAGTAAAACATGAGATAATTTCCTTATTAGTTCTGTCCTTCAATTTTTCTCGTGTTCAGCTCGTTTTCATTCTGCTTTTCTGCTGAATGACAAGGACGTAAGGCCAAAGAAGAAATACATGCTGCCTATATGTTTCTTATTCATTGCGGTAGAAGAGTACTTTTTTGTTTTGCTAAAGAATTACAAACTTCTGTATTCTCCATCTTCTAAGTGTTCTCAGAATAAACTAAAAAATAGGAGCATACTCTTTCTCAAAGTCATGAATCTGAGTGTGGAATGATTAGCAGTACCATACTGCAAATATTATCAAAAGTAAGGTTGAAAGTCTCAGGAAATAAGCTACACAATCCTCCCCAGGTTAACATAAGGAATGTGAATCCTGACAGGTTTTACTTGTAATTTGAAATTTCCTGTGATTAAAATTTTGAGCTCTTTCTATCTGCTTCGCAGATATCCTTACAAGAGGAGTTTCCCAAAGTCCAGTCTGTACTTTTATTTCTTGCCTGACATGCTATGAAGAGTTGAATATTCCACTTTTTCTTAGCAGCAGCAGGTTACATATCCGTTCATTTTTTTATATATATATTGATCAATCTCATGGCTTTTAATCTCCGTAAGTGAAAGTTTCTAGGCTGCTGATGACTTCTCATGCCTCTCTTTTGAACTTGCCTTTTGATCCATGTATCTAAATTACAGTGTCCCAGATCAACCACAGTATTCCAGCTGAGGTCTTCTGGTGCTGTCTGATGCGCATAGGTAACTGCTTTTCATGGGATACTCCTCTCACGTGGAGATTTTCTTTTTGGATAAGATTAAGATGGTGACAGCTTCTGAAACAGCATAGTTGAATGTATTACCAAACATTATAGCAAAGCATGGAAGAAATCAGAGTTACCTGTTTCAGGCATAGTTCCAGAAGCTATCCCTTCACTGTAATAGTTGTCATGGTGCCAGCAGTGAAATAAAGGTCTCCATCCAACTCTCTTCCCAATGCTAACCCCACCTTTCCCAAACCTCTGCAGTCAAGCCCAGTCAAATCCAACTCTGTTATATCAATTGCAAGTCTCAGTAGTTATGTCACTATCTCCCTTTGCATGGTTTGATAGCCCATGGAGTTCTTTAAGCACTCTGTGGCTGTGTGCAGGTCTGCAGCAAAGGTCTACGGATTATCACTAAACACTTAAATGTTTCTGGTAAAAAATCATTAAGCATATAAGCATAAAAAACCCCTTAGTGCTCAAAGAGCATGAGAACAAATGTCACACAGCTCCTTGGCAAGCTTCTGTTATGATGAAACAAAGGAGTTGATCTTATTTCACTTTTAATAAAAACTTGTCATCTAATGTGACAGTACAAATAGCTCGCAGTGAATGGTCAAAGAGAACAGGTCCCAGGTGACTCATAGTATTTAGACAAACGGTTTGGCTGATTCTGCAAGTAAAAAGGAAAACTGGAGTTAAGTCACAGACAGTTTTGTAGATGAAAGGGCTAGCAGAATTTAAAAAGAATCTAAATTGGCTGTTCAACCTTTTCTACTCAGTGGGATCCACTCTATCAAAGAAAGGGATAACTGCCTTCATCTTTCAGAAACCTGGTAGCGGATATCACAAAAAACAAGGAGCTGAAAAAAGTGTCCAGGTAGAAGGCTTACCAAATCAATAAGGAGAATTTTGGAAGGAGGAATTTAGAAAATGACTGACCACTTAGTAAGCTTGAGACAACATCTGGACATAGATGACAATATCAGCCCTACTGCAAAGGCATCCATAAAGCCTGCTGGATTTAGAGTTCTCCTGAGCAATGAATAGGAATGAAAGGAACCTGGTAAACTGAGGAACAAGCTCTTTCCAAGTATGAAGCAGAGGTCTCTTTGTCTTCTGATTTGACCCTAAGCACACAAAGATTTGGGAAGGGAGATTTACAAGTTGTTCTGGTGGAAAAAGTCTCATAGTTTCTTATCCCCTGGTATCTCAAGAGCTAAAAATAAGGCCAAAGTTACTGATGTTACTAAAGCTGCTATGAAGATGTTAATTTAATAATTTAATTTTGCTTTCTTCCTCACACTTAACCTGACTCCAGAGGTCTTCCACGTACAACTGCACCCTTCCCCATGTAAGCCCTTGCTATGCTTTACTGACTAGCATGTCCAGCTCTATAAGAAGAGTTTGCAAATTTTCACACGGTCGCTGAGCAATGAATAAAACCAGGTTTCTCTGAAAGCTCTGTTTAACTGGCTTTAAATGACTGAAACAAGAAAAAAGTGTTGAAGGCAAGACAGTGACTTCAAGCACAGCCTTCAGCAGGAGCTAATGGTAAAGTTGCTCTTATCTCAAGAAAGTAAAAAGGTCAAATTATTAAAAGGATTAAATCACAACTTTAGTATTGCTTTTGGTGGAATTTGCCAGTGTTTACTTAAGTTCCTTCTCCACGTTTCTCTCTCTCTCTCTCTCAATATCTTTAACCTGACAGGTATCTGTGAGATAATGGCGATAGTCTTTTGCACCTTTGAAGTTATTATGTGACTGTCTTGCCTGGGTGGTTGGTTCAGCATTAGCTGGAAGGGTGAAGCCATCCCCTTCAACCCCGCCATGTAGTCTTAGGGACTGCAGATGGAAAGAGATGGAAAGAAATGAAGCTGTGAAGGAGATTCTAGATCAGATAACCCGTCAGAAGTGTTACGCTTGTTCTTAAATGTTCTATTTTTGAAGAATTATACAGATTATTAAGAAACAAATGGATAAATGAAATGGCCATGTTATCTGAATGTGTATCAACTGTCCAGAGATCGCCCAGTAATTTGACTGTTGAATGTTTGTGCTATATAGCTTGCAATCAAATTAATCTGTTTTAACTTTTTTTTTTATTTGTCAATGCCAGCATTAAAAATATGTTTTTCTTTTCTTTCTGACATTCCTATAAAGGACATATAATTCAGCATAAAACATTTGCTCATTTTTCTACACTTGTGCTTTCCAAATATTAACATACTAACATGCAAGCTACTGATATGCTGGTTCCAGGTCTGCCTTTCTTTCCGAGATACATAAAGAGCTGAAGTACTCCAAGAGTCTTAGTGAGTTTAAATCAACATAGCTCCACTGGTTTTAATGAAGTTATGCTAATTTACACTAGCAGTAGAATGTACTAAATGTCTCAAGACCAAATGTTCCTTTTGATTACATTTTGCTGTTAGGTATAAGCATTGTTCCATTCTGACACAACCACTGCCTATTGTTCTTTCTATATATGTGTATTCCCTCTAAAGTAAGCAATCATTACATAGTTTTGAATGTTCCTCGTCTGTGTACGTCCTTATAAAGACAATTATGAAATCACTTACATTTAATAGGGCTTGAAAAGGTACAAAGGATCTAAAGAAATTCCAAGGTTGCATTAAACTATTTCAGATTTTTCAAATCTTACAGTTGGACTAAGTCTCTATGAGCACACATTAAGCTTGATAAGTCCGTGGAAACATTCTCCAATCATACTGGGAGTGAGAGCTGGAGCTGAGTGTTGAACACCAGTTACTACTTTTCAATGCTGGTTAAAAATGTCTCAGCTAATAGCAATGACAAAAATTACAAGAATTACAAGTAAGTCTGCAGAAGTTCACATTTCTGTTCGTTAGCTGTGTTTGGTATCAATTAGGGTAGCAAAAAGCATTTAGCTGCATAATATGAAATGAAGTAAAACACCATGACTAATAATAAATAAAGACACAAGCACGGAAATAGTAGGGAAAAAGAACGGCCTAAACTTAAGATAATATCAAGTGGTAATGACCCATACATTCCTTTCTTTATTAAAGTACTGCTGTGTGGGGCAAGATCAGGTTGAAAAAGATTGAGTTTACGGAGGAAAGGTGGGGCAAGATGGTGATGTGCTGAAAGTGGTCCAAGAAGTTTGTGGAAGGAAGAGAAAACTAAAACTAAACACAATTTAAGTTCCAGACCCTCAGCAGAAAGCTGAACCTTGCTTTCTGATGTAATACTAAAGCGAGTCTGGGTTGTCCTTGAGGGCAATCTGAATTAATCTTTATTCTTCATTGATCCTAAAGCATCTAAAACCCAGCCATTGATATAATTTGAAATAGCCTCAGGTTTGCTTTATATTGTGTCTCACTACAACCTCGATGGCAAGAAATCATTGACTGAGAGCAATATTTGGGGCATGCCCCCTTCCTCTATTTGTTGCCCTTGGTATGCTCTCTAAAATAGGGTTTAAATACTATTTGTTTGCAAGAGAGTTCTGTGTGCTTACTTTGAAGTCTTTACGCAAGGAAACTTCCATCCTGTCTGCTTATTTCTCAGAAAAGTACAAGAAAAAGAAAGGACTATGCAACGTAACCAGTGTTTCAAAATCAGGTTCAAAAAAAAAGCCTGCAAAAAATGCGGAGAGAATAGAGAAAAAAAAAAAAACAGAGTAAAGCTATTGAATGGTACTTGAATGGCATGGGGTTTTAGATGATGAAGGAATAAGAACCTGAAAAGCAGAACAGACATTTTCCTGAAATCTGAGAAGGTGTAATCCTAGCGTTTTCTAACTCAATAGCTGGATGTAGAAGTTTATTTAGAATTTTTATTTTCCTCCTAGAGTTATACTGCAGGCCTAGTTTGCTTCAGGAGCGTTTTCAACTGTATTGTGCTGTGCAAAAACAGACAAACACACAAACAAACCAAAACAAATCAAAACAAAACTAAAAAGAAATTAAGGTGAAATAACCTAATAACAGAACGTACTTCCACTTTCACAGATCTCTCTAACCTCCGTATGCAGGGATGGTTTCACCCACCACTGAAAGGAATTGAGTGAGAGCATGTCAAATTGAAATCACAATGATTTTAGGGTAGTGAAGAGTTAATCACCTCCATTGGAATCTGGCTAGGACACAAAAGCTGTTAGACGATCATTTCACAACTGCTATGGGACTGTCAGTGGCAAAGACAGACTTTGTCTTAAAAGAGTTGATACTTTACTTACAGCGTATCATGTAATGGCTATTGTGTAGTTATGTAGGTGACTAGTGGAATATTTTAATATATGCAGAACCCTGCAAAATGTGCACTGAAGAGTCCTAACTTCCCATGATATCTCCCTTTGTTTCCGAGTGTTTGAGTGCAGGAGAAAATGCAAACCAGTTCGTTCCGAATCACAGAAACTGAAGGCTGTTCATCTTACTGGCTCTCCTTCTGCCAACGCATCTTTCGTTAGAATCCAAATCCTTTTTTCTGTTCCTCCTTTACATATCTGAAAAGGCGTCTGCAGCAGCATATTTACAAAACAATTGATTTGGCTGTCAGTGGAGTTTCCTAATAGCCTTCTATAAATTTCCCTTTTTTTTTTTCAAGGCCATGTCTCCTAGTCACAGCCCTTTAGACAATCCTAAATAGCACTGGTGAAAGTATAACTTGTCTGAGCAATAGAATAGCAGCACTATCAGGTTTACAGCCCTCCCTATGAAACATTAGGAATTTTGTTTAGCGTCAGCTAAACTGTAGAGTAATATGCTTTATTGCATGCATTCTTCCAGAATTTTCTTTCTTCTTCTAAGCAATGTTAACTGTGTCTTAGACTGCCAAGCTTAAGCCCAGTTGCCGACAGATGGTTTGGTGCCAGTAGGTCTGTATAATAAAAATGAAGCAATAGTGGCCTTTCAAATGTGTGTTACAGCATGGCTAGCTAGATTGTCTTTCAAAGAGAAAAATGTAAGGTAACGTACATGAAATATCATATTCAGTCTTTTATGAAGAATAAAGAGGGCAACATTTCCTTTCTGCTCTCCAGTGTGTACTCAGCGTGCTCATGTGAGTTGTAGCATAGCATTTCATTTACAAAGAAATGAAGTGAAATATCAAAATAATTGTTTACCTTCATTGGATGGCCTCAAAAGTATGTTGGATATGTTTTCAAACCCCTGTTCTTCCCAGGAGAAGGGAGCAATTGAGTAAGGGATTTCAGAAGAATGTGAAGCAAAAAAATTATTTGTATATGTGCAATGTGATACCTCATTGCACTGCATGTAAGAATAATGCATCAGTGTGTGGGCAGCAATCCTGTTTATTTATCATGACTGTGTAGCTGATGGAGTCAACAGTCTGCTTTGATTCTGGTGAACTCAGGTGGCTGTGAGGCGAGGTGTGCTTGAGTGATTTTTCTTACGTGAAAAACCAGGTAAATAAAATAAAATCAGGTACAGTTTCACAGGAAATAAAATAAGTATCTTAGCTTGTCCTCACAGTGAATCCCATCTAATGTTTCCTAAGCCCTGAGGCAGTCTGATAAATTCATTCTCTTTCTCCTCCTTTCTCACTTATAACTCACCTCATTCTTCAGACTCCCTGCTTCAAGCTTAAAAAAGAATGGTGCTGAGGTGTGATGAGAAGCAGTTCTCATGGTTTTCAAACTTCAACAGAAGAGTAAATACTGGAGATTTACCTCTCCTCCAAAACAATATAATGCTGTTGAATTTTCTATCAAAATCTAATGTGCTAAAAGCTAACTCATGGGAAGGTTTACTTAATAAGGAGAAATTATGTTAACTATACACATCAAATGATTACTGTACAACATGATAACATTGCGCAGATTTTTAAACCTGTTTTGTGGTAACAAAACTACAGGAAGTGTTGCACTGCGATGCAGGAACTATCACTTTTTGCACACTTACACTCATTACCCTGGTAGACTTCGTCAAGGATTCTTAAAGAGGATGACTCCTGAAAAGGGGTGCTCACACGTGCTTTTTCTCCATTATTGTATTTATTCATTATTGGTACACAGACTTCAAAATGTTACTTCATTATCATACTTCTAACTTTTCCAGAACAGCATATGCATGGAGATGCACACACTGCAATCAAAGCATTTTATAATGTTTTTTTTTAACAGGAAATTACCTTCCAGTTATGCAAATTACTGAAATCAAGTAGATAAATGCAAGTGTGAACAACAAGGAAGCATTCTTTGGAACTCATTTGTATTCAGGTTATCATATTCATCATCCTCATTGGGAGTCTGTGGTCCACTGCAGCTCCTAGTAGAGTTTGAACAATTTCCTTTATTTTCTGTTTCTTGTCATTTATCTTTTCTTTGTTGTTTTATCTTTGTTACTGTCAGTCAGCCTGGCAATAATGTATATAAAAGCATTAAAGAAACAAATAGTTGCAAGGGCATCTTTTGGCTGATAACTAGCAAAAGACGTTGTATCTTTCTACAACAATTTACGGTTTTACTGACAGCATAATACACTGTGACTTCATAGTTCCTAGCTAGGAGAGAAGAAATAATATGGCTAACATTACTACAAATGGAGGAGGAGACCAGAGTAATTAGGGAAAATCAGAAAAGGTGTAAAAAAAAAAAGTAAATTTTATGAAGTTGCACATGGTGTGAGGTAGATACTCAGTATATAAACTATAACTATGCTGATTTATGTTAGGAAAGAAGATGTCATTGTAAACACAGCACCAATTATAATAAATCAAGTGAGCCCACGATAACTACTAAATCATACCAATATTTTTATTTATAGCTTTGTCTCAACTGTCTGGAGTTTTAGGTAGCTTATTCGAGTTCTTTGGAAGGTGCAGTACTTCAATTGTGAGCTCTTATAACAGCAATGGTGTCTCTAGACTTCATGGGTTCCAGAAGCTGTTGCATCTGTCCTGTTTTTTCATTATGCTCCTTAGTCAGGACCAAGTTATTCACATGTCAGCCCTCAAGTTATTCAGGTAGGCTATAGCTTTTCTTTCCTTTGGAATAGATTTTCCTTATCTAAAATTATATATCCAGAGATACATGCCAACTTGCATTCACTTGAAAAAGCAATGTGTACAATTAAAAAAGCACTATAGTTTTGTAGATTTAATCAACCTTTCTGTTCAGTGTTGACAGTGGTTGCTCAGATTAGTTTATTGCTAAAAATTTCTGCTAAAAACTTTACTGGAAATTCTACATCTGTGGATAGACATGGAATTGTAAATACCGAAGTGACAGAAGTCAGATCATACATCATCACGCACCTTGTGTGTGGAAGCCCTCTTAGGATAAATTTTTGTATATGTGAAGATTCAAAAATATGCCTTTTTCTTGAATTTTTGTGCAACTGCAAAGGGAAGTACAAAAACTTAATGTCTTACATAAAATGATGTTTTGGTACGAAGTAATTTGAGACTTGAATTTGTGTGATTAAAGCAGCCCAACCTACTTGTTTTCTTGCAGCAGCAGATTAACTCATTCCATCTCTTATGAGCTGAGTCCAAATAAAAATGGGCAGATTTTGAGCTGGTTTCATTGTGACACTTTGCAGACCAGATTCAAGTATAACTGTTAGGTTTTCTTGTGTAAAGAAGTCCTAACTTTCTCAGAAGAGTTTCCTAAGAATATATTTTTGTCCTGACCAGAAAAGCCTGAATTCTCCATAGTTTCTACAAAACAAACTCAGAAAACTCAAGGAAGCCACACAGTTAAGAATTTTAAATTGTGAATATATGGTTGCAGACAAATCCTTAGAACTGAGTCCCTGGCTCTCGTATTCTCATCAGCTTTGCCACTACCTCCTGCAATAACATTCTTTTCTAGATATTTATTGTTGTAACTTCTGAGGTGCCTTCCCTTCTGCACATGTTGAGATTCTTCGCACAGCTGAGGAGACAGGGCTGCATAGAATAAGTTTGTAAGAAGCTCTGTGGCTGTACTGGTGAGAAATACAACACAGAAGCAACTTAGAGTAGGACAGTTGGTTTGGAGAATGAAAAATATGCAGTATGACAAAAGCTCTCTAGAGAGATAATCAGTATCACACAATATTGTTTACTTGTGAAGAGCAAGGAAAGGGCATAAATACCAAGTTCTTTGCTTTTACTATTGAGAGTGTCTTCCCAAAAGATGAAAAATAGAATTGGTTGCTAGGATGTTAGTCTAGGATCTTCAGACTGTGTTCACAGAAAGCACGTCTGAACAAATGGCACTGCCCCTTCAGAGTCACTGCTCTGCATGTCAACTGCTTCACACATAAGGATTGGAAATATGCCTTCTTGGACAGATCTGTCAGCTGTGCCCACCACGGGAAAACACTAATGCGGAATCAATTCTGCTGTGGTCCAAGGGACCCTTTCAAGAACATTACATTCCATTTTAAAATGAGCGCAGTCCTATCCAACATTTGTATCATTGCTTTCCATTACCCGTGTTCTCTGATCACAAATTCATGTGCAGAAGAAGGCTGAGCATTAGTAAGCTGTCATGGACCAATGTCAGAAAATCCCTTTTCCACAAATCTTACTGCCAGTGGTTCTCTTGAGGCTCTCACCAGAGATGCTAACAGCTCGCCACTGTGAACTTCTGTTTGTGTACGCATATTTTTAAGCAACTCAGAACAAAATCTATCAGATATCCTTATAGCTGCCCCAGTGGAGATGCACATTCCTATTCAGACATATGCAGCCACTCCAAGGTCCGTACGTCCTTAAAACTGACAAAAAGGGTGACAGAATGCTTAGGGAAAAGCCACACTGGCACTGTCACCTTTGTAACAATGTGCAATGTCTCTATAAGCTGAGACATGTTAGAAGTATGGGAGTTCATGAAAAGTCTGTAGAAATGATTGTTTTGGATCATTGCATTTGCCAAAGATTTTAGGCTTAGTTGTGTTTAGAAACCCCAAAGTGCTCTTAAAACTAAAAGGTAATGAATTCGCCCAAGACAGCCAATGAATTTACCTTAAAAAGTGTCTTCTTACTGCATTATCATTTAGAGAGTTGCACTGGCCAGGCTTGAAAAAGGCAAATTATTGAATGTACAATTTGTTTGGAACAAACACCCCAAAAAAATGGAATAGTCACAGCCACAGTGACCTTCAAACCATGAAACATAATGCACTGCATCTTCATGTGTCCAGACCTGAAGCTGTGAATGTGTGGGGTTTACTGATGCCTGCAGAATATAGACACATTCATCTGCTGCTGTTGAATTTACCACTGATTTTCGTGGAAGTATCAGAAGACTTTTCACTAAAAAGGAAATCTTTCCCAGCAGCAGTAGAAGTCACCCATACATACCCAGGAGAGAAGGCTAAAAGAGACAGTACATGCAAGTTTTAGCTCATAAAGTTCTCTTCTAATAGCAGCAAAGCCATCGCAAAGTCAGGGAGGAAATACTGACTTTGCTGCCATTTTAAATTGTTCTTCCCCAGCCCATGGGTTTGAGAGTCTTCAGTGTGGAAATCAGGGCACAGGGGAAGGGAGCTGATACACGAAGGGGCATGGGGAGAAATGCACCTGAACTTGAGAGCGTAGAAGTCATCTTGGGTCACTGGAGCTTTCGTGTAACTTGAGATCCTCTGGGCAAAAACTGAAAAAGAGGGTCTGTTCAGTTACTAAACCTTTTGTGTAAACCAGTCTCTTCACCTAAAATTCCTATCTTTTCCCTTTAGCATGTATACATGAAAAAGGCCCAATTTAGTCTCCTTTTTTAACTATTTTGCAAGACTTAAGGCTTTAATAGACATCCGTGCTTATGGATATGCCATAAACATTCTGCCCAGCTTTCAAAAATGTCTTTTCAAAGGCCAGAGTCAGATTAAGTGCTTAAAACTGCTGTCTCCCCAGCTGCCTCCAGATCAGATCCATGACATCTGATTTTTCTCTGCTTGCAGAAGCAGAAAAGATAATGTATGTTTGTTTTTAGCAAATTAATTGTTCCATGTGTTTTATAAAGGTTGACTCAAGCAATGAAGGAATAATTTCTCAAACGTACAGAGAACATGATTTTTGAAGGGAATTGGAGAACACAGCTGCACAGCAATGAAGCAGGGGGGTTGTTGCTGTAATTTTCACATAGAAACAACTTTTTTCAGTTTGCAAGTGTAGGTGCCTTAATAGACACTGACTGTAATGGACCACAGGTACTGGTGGATACGCCTTGTGGGTTTGGTTACCATAGAGACCATCTAGTGCATTAAAATATCCTAAGACAAGAGCGTATCACAGATTGTATTAAATTATGACTGGTCCTGGTATGCTTCCTAAGCTGTATTATAATTTCTTAGAATCAGTAGACCGTCAAAAGTTCAAGGTTCACAGGAGAGCTGAACTGTTAGCATATTAATTACCAGTCTTCTATTCAGTAACATTTCCCCATGAGCCCTGTCATACTTTAGCTTTTCATAAAGCTTTAATTGGTACCTCAGGTGATCTTAGTACTGGGTTTTGTTACTGCAAGGTAAGTAGGCAACACAATAAAAACCTGCTAAAAGAAACTAGTAAAATGAATTTAGGCAATAACAATATAGGCTGCTTTAATTGAATTAATAAATCGGTCTGAAGGAAATCACTATGAGAAATGCACTCAGAACTAAGGACTTATTTCCACTAAAATATTTGAGTTAGATTCATTACATTGGTCTTACAACGTATGGCTTTGATCTTTAAACTCTCCCCATAACTCCTTAGTTGCACTTAATGCTGCATATGGAATGAAAAACCCAGGTACAGGTTTTAGGAATACATAGCTGAGCTACAGCATGAAAGGAATCTGGTAAAAACTCATATGCGCTTATAGTGATAATTTTTGTGAAAAGGAGAAATCAACTCACTATTTAGCTTGCCAGCAGATCCTCCCACCCCAACTCCAAAAGAAAACCAGTCATGAAAAACAAACCCAGAAGAAAACTACACTCTTTTTTGAGACCACGGGTGTGAGCAACTGGTACAGTTATTGTGTCAGGATGCATACAAAAAGTATTTCAGACAGTGTAAAACTAAGCGTGGATACACTACAATTTTCGGCATGTCTCTGCATTGTGTGACATTAAAAGGTGAAACGCACCACTCACCTGGGAGACAAACCTGCTGAGTGTTAGTTAGGGGTTTCCTCAGTGTGCAGAAGTGGGAAAATATGTCAAGTTTTGCTAAATTCTGCATATTCTGCTTGACTTTAGTTTTACGATGCCACCTTAACACTGGCTGGGAATCTGGGTTTGAATAGTTAATGCAGTATATTCAGGCACGATAAAAATGTTTATCTTTTTGGTTTTGTTTTTTCTATTAGTTTTCTTGCAGATGCATGTATGCATGAGTACAAGTATATATATATGTTCTCGTTACACCTGTAACACCCAGTCCCCCCCCGCTAGCAGAGACAGATCAGAACTGATGTTGAATGTGGAAAGTTATCACTTGCACAAATAGCTTCTTACCTTTGGCATTGTTTGCCATATATATCACACAGGTGTAAAAAGCTATGAAATACACTGAAACAATACAGACTAGGGATTTATCACTTTTTTTCTGCTCAGTTTCTACCAAAATCGCTAGCAAGTATACTCCACTCTACTCTGGGCAGAAACTGGTATGCAGCATTTCAGTTTGTCACATATATGATTTAGGTGAAAACGAGACGATTCAAATAGCGAAACTGAATATTCTGGTAAATAATCATGTTTCCATCAGGTTTCCAAGGACTATGAACAAGTAGTGGTTTGGCCCCAAACCATAGTCATAGGAGTAATTTTAAATGCTTTGGCTGTGTGTATCCTGCTCACCAGTAGCTTAAGCTCAGTTTTGGCAGAAGGCAGGGAGATGCAGAGGGGTCGATCGTATAGACCACCACTGGTAAATCCAGCATGGGCCATATATGAGAGCACAGTGGGAACATGCTATCCACGGGCTGCCACTGGTAAAGGAGGAGAGCGTGCTCCTTGGAGAAGCTGTGAGCATCAATGAAGATCAATGGTCATTCTCACAGAAATTCAGAATCAAAGCAGAGATTAGGAACTGCTTGGTTTTGTAAATCCTGACAGAAGTGAAAATGAGGAATAAATTTTGGGAAGAAAATATGTTGAGAAAAAAAAGGAGATGCGTGCTGACCATGGTATTGAGAGGTGGTGAGCAGATATAGCTGTGTCCCTGCACTGGCCTCTGTTTTGATCACAAGGAGCCGTTTTTCCAAGGATTAGGAGTATTTTGTTTGAGCCACCCCTGTTTCCTGAGCTGTAGTGACACATTGTGTTGGGTACTGTGTAATACTTTCTGTTCAGCAGCCACTGGATGTGTACAGCTGCCAGGATTAGGTTGCAGTGGTGGTTTGTAACCAAAAAAATCCCGCAACCCAACAAAGACTTGGAAAAGTAGAAACAAGAAGCCACCTTGAAAAGTCTGCCCAGGCTGTGTGCCAGGTGATCACCATACAAATATAGGTGGCAGTGGGACCCTCGTGAGTATGTACAGCTGGGGCCATTGATTTACAAATGTCTGCTTTGAACCTGAGCCCCTTTAAGCAGTGCCTGTGCTGGCTGTTCCCTTCTTCTGCCAGTATTGACTTCTACATTATTTAATACAATAATTTGGGATATTGCACTGGATGCCAGACAAATCGATTGATTCCGCTTCAGAAATAATCTTTCATTTCCTCCTCTCCTTCCAAAAAGAAAGGTAGAGAAATATTGGTTTTATACCTGAATCTATGCAGTGAGCAGCTCTACATAATTGTCGTGTAAACAATTATGTATATAAAGGAGGGAATTAATTATTTTATATGCTGCTTTTGCAACCAAAAAAGAAGTCTTTTCTGAAATGTCTGCCTCAGCACTGGATTTGGAGTCTGTCACAGCAGCATCCAAATACAGGTACACCACAGAAAAAGAGTGGTCTTCAAAGTGCTTGTTTAGCAATGTATAAAATAAATAAAGTGAAATAATTGCAATTCTTATGCTTTTTTAAGAACTCCCGTGCCATTGGACTACTGCGATCTTTTTGGTGGCTCCAGAGCTTTCAGTTACAATTACCTGCTGACTGTCTCTCATTGCTTTTACTCTAAGAGTGGCTATTAGTGGTACATACCTACTCAGTTGATCTTTCTATATGTGTATAATGCTACAGCTTAGAAATTCAGGCTCAGCAGCAGGCGTTGCATTTAGAAACACAGCTCTTTCAGCATCTGCTGCTCACTGACTCAGAAAGAGCACTGACAACAGCTGGGATTGTTTGCTTGCCTTTTTACTTGGAAGAAAGCTGCTGTGGTAGATGCAATACAAGGAGGAAAAGGAAGATTTGAGTCAATCCCTGAGCTTTGCGACTTTATTTAATGAGGGTATGCCACGTTCTTCCGTTTCTGCCATTTGAGAGGGTTTGGTGGGAAGGGTTTGATGCTGGCAGACTAACATGGCTACTCATTGTATTTACTTGTGGGCTTTCACACAGGCAGTGTAGGGAGGGCGGCCTACAGCAGGCTCTGATCTCAGGAAACAGGCAATATTTTATATTTACTCAGCAGTAGGAGGGCAGATTTCAGCTGTGCCAGTAGCAAGCTGTTTTTATTAATGCTTTAGTTGGTGTCAGGGAGAATGGGAAATTCAGGAGTCTTTTTGTTACCTTAAATGATAACATATCTTTAACTAATTTCCATATACTGTAGGAAAGTAGATGCAGAACTTTGATGGAGCCTTATCTCCTGGTAACCTTTTAGCAAATGCTTCATAGTTAAATGCAAGATGATGTTCGGCTTCCCTTTCTTAAACTTTCAACTGTATATTTCCCAAACCTGAAGTGGCTGTCCCAGCACCACACTGCCTGTGTATCTCTATAAAATTGGTTCATGAAGATGAGGAGCATCCCAAAAGGTTTTATTGAGCTCCTCTTCCTTATATTGGGAATACAATAAGTGCAGTTGTGTAAAAACAAACACAGTGGTTATGTTGTTTGTGCTCCGCTGGAGCCCTGGCAGGTAGCTGGATATTAGCTGCATTTCAGAGACAGATTGAGACAAATATCCACTACACAGACAGACTGTTAAGGCTTATTGTTCTAGCTGCGGCTCCGTCCTGAGTGACCGTCATCGGAGATGTGAGCAGAAGAGCGACTGCGGGCATGCAGAGCAGCCAGCTCTCTCGAGCTGATGTCAGCCTGTATTTCATGCCTATTTTAAAAGAAGTAATAACTGCTGTTTAGAGAGGATTTGGTTATGCTGCACACAGCTGAAGAGGCACAACTCTCGCAGCTACTGACTACTCTGCAGAGGGCAAGGAGCTTTCCTGCCTGCCTTGCAGCAATTTGCAGGGGCTAATCCCAGGTTGTTAAATCATATAAAGCAATGGGAAAAAATCACAACAGTGGTTGCTGCTCACAAGCAGTTAAGTTTTTCTGTATCTTAAAGAGCAGGATAATATATTTATACCATAGCATATGCTCAGTCCAAAGTTACATTTTGAAGCCTAGGATGTACCCTGAGGGGATTCTCTGGCTCTGGGCACGTAGTTTTCTAGTGCGATGGTACTGCTGCTTAACCAGAAAAGTTAGTGGAAGGAGTCCCTTTGTTTCGGGCTCACTGGCAGTGGAACACTTAACATGGTAACAAACTTCATTATCCAAACTAGAAGAGTTACAGAAGGGCATGCATCTGTTCTCCGAGAGTTTTCCTATAAAAAGTGACCTTCCTGTTTTTTCCTAAACTGTGTGGTGAGAACACTTCCTTCCTCGCACTAGTCACAGCAGGTCCAAAGTGAATGTCAGAAATATCACCCCAGTATTTGCCCTTTTCCCGTGTGTGTGTCCAGTAGACAGGGACCTATGTACAAAACACAATGTTAACTGCTTTTATTCGTCCACAATATTAGCAAAATAAAATCAGTTGATGTGGACAGTGAGAAAAATTAAACGCTGATATTGCTTTGAAAATATGGTATGGGTACCTAGTTCATATTTTAGTTTTTCAGCTGGTAATCTGGAATCTGATCCTTTCCCAGCTCCTGCTGGATGGAATAAAGTTCTGGGCATGCACTAACTGCTTCTGAAAAGCAAGATTTTGATGAAATGTTCATCGCCAGTGAATTGTTTTTCATAATAGTATTTTCAAAACACGAATATAGAAGTAGGCCTGCAAACACTGGCAAAATTAAAAATTACTTGGCTCAGCCAATGCGGCACAAATAAGCAAACATGTTGAAACTTGTGGAGAATTTTTTGTGTTTTCATTTTCACAAGTTTTGCTTGTTTTCAGGCAGGATCAAGATAAGCTGCCAAATAATAACAGCTCACATGAGAAGCCAAATAAACAGGAACAAGAGAGGAACAAATCCTTCCTCAACAGAAAACACAGCTTCTCCTGCTCCCTGTCTGGTGACTCTAGCACACTGTAATATTCTACTTTAACCAGGTATTGCTGGGGAAAGAGCAGTAAATAAGAAGTTCCTAATGAGTACTCCTATTGTACTATGTGCCTGCATGTATAGTTATATTTACACAAACATATCTGTGTAGATGGACATATGGACACATAGACATGTACATGTAGATAAATATAACACTTTAGCATTAAAAACATCAGCTTAAGTAGTAGGCATCTTAATGTGTGAATGTTTTGAAAGGTAATATTTTTCACTTTTTTTTTTTTTTTTTTTTTTTTTTTTTTTTTTTTTTTTTTTTTTTTCCCTGACGAAAATGCTGAAATGAGTCATGAGAGTTTACTGTTTGAAAATAGAAATTCAACAAGTCCAAGTTTGGATTTAGACATGGATTGAAAACAAAATATCCTGAAAGGCGATGGTGCAAAAATTCATCTTGGTCTTGATTCCTGCTATCTGAAAGTCAGGAGACAAGTCTTCAGTAACGGGAGATTACACATATTTTTCATAGATGTTTTTATAATAGACCCAAAAATGATGCATGGCTTCAACAGTGTTTAAAGGCAGGGAAAACTTTCTAGATCCCAGAATAGATAAATTTGTTATTGTAGTGTATCTCATAGGATTCTCCACAGAGCATTTTTGGGGATAAGCAACCATCTGATGATATTTTGGGAAAAAAAAGACTTGAAAGTCTCCTCTCTGAAGAGAGGGATGTGTGAATATCACCGGGGGAGGGAGCAGCAGGAGGCTGGAACAGCTGCACTGGCCTTTGCTTTTTCTCTCTTCCCACTTCCAGTGCTTGCTGGAGGAGGAATCGTAGAATGTCTCTGAGAAATTTAGATAATAATGAGGACATTATGAAAAAGCATCCAGACTTTTAAAAGCTGAGAGGAAAAGCCATAAAAAGTGTAGAGGTTTGAGAAGCAAGTGAACAGCAGCTTTGGAGAATAGCTTCATGATGGTGCAAAATCAGTGTACTTCTAAAAAATCATATCTGGCACTGTTTGGGACTTGGAAATTGGGGAAAAAAAGGGTAGTTTTTCCTGGCAAAAAAATGGTTGCTTTTCTCTTAGAGAGGGAAGCCTAAAAAAGAAAAAAGGCAATACAAAAAAAACATTTCTAGGACCCATCTGGAGAGTAAGTGGGAGACGGAGCAGTGAGGTGGGTAAGATGGAGATTAGTGTGGCGGATTTAGCATGTTTCTGAAGCAAAACAGATTCTTAAATGTCCAGAGTCAGGATTATTAAGTGTTCAGGAAGCTGTCGAAGAAGAGAGCAGGGAGGGCAATATGAAGAGTGTGTGGTAACTTGCATGACAATATGAATACGCTTTTAAGAGCAAATCTTGTGGGAGAGGCTGAGTTAAAATTAATGTGGAGGGCAAAGTGTTGGCCAAAATACCTATTCTCTTCATTTTCCCTTGTGTAGCACATCATTGCTGAATCATGTGAAACATTGCAAGGTGCAAGAAAATCTTATTTTTTGTTTCTGTCCATACGTGGTTGCAATCGCACAAGCCTACAGACTTCTCCCTAGTATGACAACCCTCTCCATTGTCCAGCATCTTACACTGTAGAAGGGTCGTGGAGAAGGTCTGGCTTTTTCACAGAATTTTAGTGTCTCTCTCTTTCACCTGTAACACCTCCTACGCCACTGAACTGCAGCCACATATAATCTTCACCATAGACATGCATTTTGAAGCCACAAAGGAGTCCAATTAAAGGAGGACATACACATATGTGTAACCAGGTCTTGCTTTGTGTGAATGTCCTTCACCACTATTTTTTCCAGACACCTTAACTGCCTCATTTCCCCACCTTGGAAGCAGTCCGTACAATATGCACATGTGATTTTTGTAAGCAGAAGAGAGTTTTCCTGTTTTCTCTCTTCCAGGCATTTCTGTTTCCATGTGTGACAGGTCTCTAAATCCTCTTGAACACTGGTAGAACCTGTCAGAAGTTAACAGGTGATCAAAGTGATCAGCAGTATTCCCTGGTAAAAGAGCCTTTTTGGTGTCTCTTAGATAGTCTCAGGCTATGAAATAGTGCATAGTCTCCATATGTCAGTTTATCAGTCTCCAGAGCTGTTGCTGGCTGGGAACCAGATCTCACTTCTCCATCACACCTTGGGTTGCTGCTAACTAATACTTCACATTTCAGTCATTACTGTCTGTTTTTCTAATGGCTTATGGTTTTGCATATTAGCCCTTTCTGTCTCCTGTAGACACAGCTGACTCATGACATTTATACTGATTTATAATCAGACTTGCTTACCTACAGCGGCCAATACCATATTGCCAATGAGTAGATCAGTGAGGGTCTTTCTGTGGTTTTTGACCCCCCCTCATTCTCAGGTGGCACTGTACATAATAATATGGCTTAATGTGGTATCAGTGTGAGGAGCAGGTGATGGGTTTCCTATCATCTACAATTGACAGGCCATAACAGGGTATGGTTCGTCACCCTGTACGTGTTTCTAGCACAGTATGTTTAGTCTTTAGGGATCGCTCCTCAGAAGCAAAGTACAACTCAGTGTTTAATTCCAGCTGCCTTTCTTCCCAATTTCGGTGTTGTCATTTTTAATATAAAAAATTACACTCGATTTTAATATCAAAATAAACACCTCAGAATAAAATCCTGATGCCTAGTAGATTAAGCATTTTTGATTCATGTAATTAGATTAAATTGACCATTGATTGCTTCAGCTAAGTTTAACTCACTATGCTAGGTTTAAAAACTGTTGTAATTCACAAAAATACTGGCTTCAAGATACTTGCACCACCTTTTTTGTTTGAGCAAGGATATAGCTTTAAAATGTTGCCATGTGTCCCTCCTGTTTTCTCCAGTGACATTGCTGCTCGCTAAGTTGTGTCACTATTTTCCAACCTTCAATCCTATATAACATTACTGCCACTTTTCTGTCTTATTCCATCTGTCCTTTTGCTCCAGCTGAGATATTTAACTTCAGTGTACAGAGGATTTGTCTTACCACCACCTGCCAGGTTGTCCCCAGGTACTGTAGGTGCTTCGCTCTTCCCTGCTGCTCTTCATGCCTCACAGAAAACCACAAATGTTAAGCCAGCCTTGGGGTTAATGGCCACGTTAAAAAACATCCCTCTGTGAAGCATGAAAGGCAATACAAAGCACCAATGCAGCCCCTAGAGACAGATGGGAAAGAAGCTGACTTTTTGAAAATCAGAAACCTGATTAGCAGCCAGGCCATGAGTCGGCCCACCTCATAGAAATAAACTCAACATGTCCAGCAAATAACAGCTCAGGAAAGCTTTAAAAATAATGGTGAGACCCACAGGCTGAAGGTGACTGTGAAGTCAAGGCAGAGCCTGGACTGACCGTGTAGGAGCAGGTTCAGCTCCCACCTGTGCCTCACAAGTAGCTTCATGAGTGGGATTGATTCATGCACATTGTCTGTGTACATGCCGGCCTTTTTGACATCAAATTTTTTGTTTCAGATGAAAAAAGGCTAGGTAGAGTGGCAAAATCCCTCAAGTCTTTACTATTATTAGTACCAGAGAGTAATTAGAAGATTTTTCCAAGGTCCATGTGGAAGACATAACTATTTTTAATAGATATGGGACTTTTTGTGGTCATATGTAAATTGGATAAGGTAAAAAAACCCTCAACAAAACAAATCAAAGACCATCTTACCGATACCGAAACATCTTTTTGTGTTTGCTTTGGTTGACCGTCAGATGAGTACTTTGTTTCGCTAATGGAATGGCCATTTTGAAGCAGAAATCACTGCTGACTTACCCTGTTCAAATCAATAAATGATTGCAAGACTATTTTCTTCTGATGTTCAAGTATTTTTTTACAAACCTGAAATTAAATGGGTTGCCAGTGTCCACACTATTGTGTTCTTACTGCTCATGTAATTAAAAGCATGTACCCAGCTTAGTCAGAAAATGCTATGGACTTCGCACTAGAAAATTTGGATTAGTAAAAAGCAGAAACAGTCTGTATACAGTTTACCTCTATTCTCAGCAAACTGAAACCACTGGCCAAAGGAAAACAAATAAATGAAAAGGAGTAGTAATGGGGGTGGTAGATGTACAATACCTTTATATCCTTTTTATTGGTGGAAAGTATAATAGCTAGTACTAGCATAACTTTCTGTACCACAGTCATTTGTTATCTTAATGGTCTCTCATTCTATTCCTGTGCTTTCTCTCTCTCAGAACACCTCGAGACTAATTATTTGGAAGAAATATTAAAATTTGTGAGTTTCATCTGCAATAGAAAATTTATTGAATGTAAGGTTGCACACCGGATGCAATGCAATAGGTGCATTTTAAAAATGCCATGGAGAAAGGAGGTCAACTGTCAATAGCTTATGAAAATAGTGAATTGTGTGACTAGGTCTTCATGCATTAATTAAGACAGGTGTATTATTTTAAACTATTTAGGTACATTCTGCCTTCTATCAGCCTGTCATCTGGGCAATTGGTGGGTAGATTATTCAAAATCTAATGTCAAGGTTCTTAATGTTTTCCCCATTCATAAGAAAATTTTACAATGGCATTAGCAGAGGTATTTGCATTCCTATCTGTAGACAGAAGGATATCTTCCAGGTTGTAGAAAAGGGTTGGAAAAAAGGTTATAGCAGGCTTAGCAACCAGAGCTACGGAACTGGCAAGTAACAATGGATTAAATTATACCATAGAAGAAAAGCTATGCTCTTTAATCAGTAGTGGGTGACCTTCTGTGATACCTACTGTATCTAGTGCAATTTCAAACTCAGAAATCAACTTTTGTCTTTGAGACTTTCATTATGGAAACAAAAAAGCCTATTCTGAGCTACAGCAACAAAAGACTCACTCTAACATACTCAGCAATCGATGAGCGCGGGTGTGCGAAATGCCAGGGAGTCTGACCGGGTGTTGCCTATGAAAGCTGGAGGGAGAGCCTAGGGAAACACGAGGCAGAGTGCTGAATGGATGTGTCAAGGCCAGACTTATACAGGTATGGAAGTGTGTGTTTATACAAAATAACAGGAATTACTGGAATTGCACACATGCTTGAAGCACTGTATGTTAAATCTGTGCTGGTTCAGGGTGCTAGTTTCTTAAGAGTGGTGGAAAGGACTGCAGACTTTGACACCTTTGATCTGAGCCTAAGCTACTGATTCGAACCAGCTCCCTACAGAGAGCAAAAGGCTTAAAGCCCAGTTTCTGTGTTCAGCAGCAGATGGATGCTATAAATGACTTGTGTATCACCAGGAAGTCGTGCTCCTCTGCTTCATCCAAATGCAGTTGATAGAACTGCTCCCGTGGGTTCCCTGTCACTGGACAGAACTGCAAAGTTTCTTCTCAGCGTGGACACACAGCATGATTTTTATGTTTTCATCAGTAGCAGTGTTCAGGACTGGCTTCAGGACTCCTAACTTAGGATCCCAGCTAAGTTTCTGAAATTGGAAGTAGTCAAATTACATCTCCTCTAACCCATGAATAGAGGAAGATTAATCTGGAGTGTATCATTTGACCCACCCATGGTACAATTTTAAAGAGAGATCCTTATCTCCATGGGTTGTATGTACTCCCAGGGTAGATATTGAAAGTTCACGCTTTCTGGGTTTAACCTGGACATTTACATGGGAATGAGTAAAGCAAATGTCAAGTGATTTGGGGAAAGCCCCCCAGAACCTGATGAGATAGAAGTACGTCTGTTAAAACATTGGTATTCCAGACACAGATATTGTAATTTCATCTAACTAGGAATACAACAATGCACCTCATGAAAAGTCAGTGGCTGCTTAGCAAAGCAGCTTGGTCTCATCACATCAAATCTGTCTTTGGCTCCCTGCACCAGGTCTTCTAGTAAAAAATCCTGCACAAGGAATGTGCACCCACATTCCACCTGTAGTTCGGGAGTGTCTCTCGCTGCTTGTGCTACAACCTTTCAGCTGTGATCACAGTTCTTGGCAAGAGACAGAAACACTGGGGGCTGAAGGAGACCCTGGGCTTGTTCCCTGTGTGACTGTGGAACAGGCTGTTTCTAGAAACAAGGTCAAGGTGGAGAAAAAACATTTCTGTGAACTCTTTCCATGCCACAAGTAAGCCACACCTCGTTCTTCCTCACTGCAAACAAGGAGAAAAGAAGCAAAAGCACATAAGCTAATAAAACTGGCTTAATTGCACATTGAGAAGGAAATAAGACATATCATAATTTCTGGTTTTAAGAAGTTTTGAAGCTTTTGCAAGCTGAGGATGTGGGAAAAAGAAATCATGCTATATATATTTTATCAGTTTTGCAGCAGATGTCATGATCCTATCTGTATTTTCCATACCACTTAGTTGACTGGAAGTAGTCAGCACCACTGGGGATGGTCATATTCCATATAGAGATAATTTAAATTTTTGTTTAAATTCCAGTTTTACTCAGGAAGTATCATATGAGAAAGTATGCTTTTTATTTTTTTCCAGTTATGTAATTTTAGTGCTTTTTACATAAATAACTTCATTAGTTTTAAACTGCACTATACCCAAATACCAAGAAAATGGTTGCCTTTTGTGCTGAGAATATAGTCCTTGTTTTTCACTTGAGCTAGTGACGACGATCCCTCTGGAGGGATTTATTTCTGAATAATAATGGCTGTGTAAGAGAGAGACTGGAAACACAATCAGAAGTGGAAATACTTGAAGCAAGAGCTCTAGAATGTACTGTTTCCCACTGTAATCTCACTTAGGAAAGCATCTGAAGTGTGTACTTGAATTTTAGTAACTCCAAAAGCAATAAACATTCATTTTCTAAGTAAGAAGGATTGGCTCGTACTTAAAATGTGGCTTATGGTTAATGTTTTGAAGAATCATGGTCTATATTAGACCAGTGTTAGAAAGTATGATAGTAATGAGGACTGACAACCGCATTTTACGGCTTCTTTCCCTGTCAGTCTATGACTGTTCCCTACCTACTATCTTTCTGTGTTTCACCTGTTTCTTCTAATTGCATGAATGGCCCCAAGGATGTAGGTGGATCTTATTGGTCAAGTAGAAAAACATCGTCGTAAAGAAGCATGTGTTGCTCTTTTAAGATGTTAGTCTGGAAAAAGGATGATATAGTCTGGTGGAATGATATTCTTAACTCTTTAATGGCTTCTTTTATTTATATATAGATTACTTTTTTATATATTATTTGTTGGATACGTAGGCTACAATAATTGCTTTTAGACATTCCTTAAAATGGATGTAGTAAGAAATGTACATTAAAAAGTTGTTCAGAAGTGAATGGCAAATTATTCAAATAGTCTCTTCACGTGATTCTTCAAACCTTTTGACGCCGTCACAACATCTTTCTAGGAAAAAAATGGAATTTTTACTCTGAACTTGAAACGTCATAGGAAACAAACCTGGGAACTGGGTAGAAGTTTTTTCTCCAACCAATTTCGTGTAATTCCACTATACAATTACATGTGACAAAAAGGAGTGTTCCCTGGACAAGATGTATTTGGTAGCGTATGATGAGGTCTAAAGGTCAGGTGCCATAAAATTGCAGCTTTTTGCCAGTTTCTAGTTTACTAAATGTTATTAAAGAGAACTAATCCTTAAGGAAAAAATAACTCTAATATCAATGTGAATTTATTTAATCTGTTGTAGTAGCTTTACCAACGTTTCCCTTAATATCCTTTGCGCAGATGACTTTGGGGAAAAAAAAAGCATCTGTTTGCATTCAGATTACTAATATTTTTATCTTAGAAACAATTTTACTTATTAAAGGAAAAGCATGTATTGAGTCTTAACTGTATTCTCAAATAAACATCATTCATATGATAGTGTTTGTTAGAACTCTGGGAGAAGTAATTAAGATAAAGTAATTCAGAAACAAAGACAAGACTTTGAAGGAGGAGTGCTTGGTCAGACCCCAGGCTTGCCCTGTACTTAGAGCTCCCGCTGGCATCTGCTGTCACTGACATTATGTCTTATCCCATCTAATACGTATGCTTAATCAAATATTCTGAGTTAGAGGAATGGGTGTGTGTCAGATGGAGAATATTATCAATAGCTGAAGTTTTCAATTCAAACTCATGAAAATTAAAGGTTGCTTTTGTAGGAAAACAACAGTTCTAGTGCATATGCAAACCTAACATTAAAAACTTCTGAGGCCAACTCAGGACAGCACTGATGTTTCAGCAGAATTAGGATTTTATCAAAGATCTTTTTTGAGGCATTGCGCTCTTGCAAAAACAACTGCCTTTCACCTCAGTGCAGCGTTATTGATAATAAAACCTGTCACAATAGTATCTTCTCACAAAAAAAAGTCTGAAATTAAACAGGCATAATGAGAATTTAGATGATGCTGTCGTGCCTTAGCAAGTTGCTGCCCTTTTCATCAAAATTTCTAGAAACCATTCAAAACTGCATACCAAGAATTAGAATCTCTTCGTCCACCCCTTACAATGTGAGAAAGTAGCTCCATGAGGAAGAGCAGTAATATGCATGACAATAAGCTGTTATTCATTTGCCCAAAAAGTATATCCGGAATAAATGAAATATTTAAATCCATCCTTCATTCCCAAAAACGCAGCAGTGAAAGTTCAGCAAAGAAATGTTTTTATTTCAGCAGTTAAATACAACTTGATGATGAGAAAACAAAACCATAACAGAACAAAACTTAGAATAAGGTCTGACCAAGATTAAGGAAATATTGCAAGGCTATGGGCTATGGATTAGAATGTATAAAATGGGAATTAAGACTGTAACTGTTAGTTGGCCAGCTACTTTCATTACTAGGTTTACATTTGGCACTATTGGCAAATTCTTTATTAGAAATTGGCTTACTGTGATTTAAAATGAAAGCAGTTTTCTGTGTCACCCTGTGGGGGTCTTTGTCCTAAATTACAAATGCTCTGTTAAAATATGAGTTTAAAAGCCAAGGGTTTTGTGAATCAGAGCTACAGATTTATTACATCATGAATATATCATATCCACTGTATGAATAAAGTTTTCTCTGGTATTAGCCTTATTGAAATGATTTTCCTGACAGCTTCCCACAGTTAGGTTGGAATATTCCCATAATCTAGCTGATCTCTTCTGGCATCCTCTCTCAGCCTCTTCCTGGCATGAAGCTTTAGAAGTCTGTTCTCAGATTCCATCCAGGTTCTAAAAGTCAAGATGTCAAATACACCCAACCAACATTTAGGGTTTTCTTTAATTATTACTATTTTATTTAAGAAAATGCCTGTGAAACCTTGGCCAGACAAAAATGTTCTACTTTTATCACTACAAAAGTTGGTTTAGAATTGTCAATTGCTGATTGTTTCTTTGGAGCCCATCACCTCCCTTTGTGGCCAGGGCACCTCAGAGCAGCAAGAGCGAATGTTCACTCTTGGGGTGATGTAGCCAGCCTGTAATTATCCCTGAGGGCTGAATGCTCAGAGACTCTTCAGTTCTCAGTGGAAATGGTTTGAATATACCTGCTAATTGTTTGGCCTTTGCATCCCTGTATTGCAATATTATTCTATGCTAACTATTTACTGTCCTATTTAAGGGTTGGTTTTATAGAGTTAAAGTTTCAGTGTATAAAACAAGGGCCTTTGGGAAGAAGCTATTTTGGCTTTTCACTGAGGGCTTACAAATTGTGATTTACTGACACCTAGATAGTTGCAAAGTCCAGGAGCATCATCCCCAGCAAGCCTGCAAACAATGGCTTTAAGTTTACCCAGTACTCCTTCCAGTTTATTCCAAATTTCAGGAATTCTAACTAATAGTAAAAAATGAGACTGTTTAAACATCTCTAAGAAAATGGTAGGAAAAGTTTTTTCACCATAAAAATCCTCAGAATTAATTGCAAAATTTGTGGCCTCTTTGCAGGGGTGAGGAGATTTGTCTGACTGATACATCCAGCTAGTGCTCAACACATCCCGAGCATGTGAATTTGTTTGTGTCCTGACACAGAACTGGGTGACCTCTTTTAAGCTGAGACTTGAAGCAGCTCTCCTGGCACCCAGGTTCATTATCGCACTTTTCATGGGATTAGGACAGCAATCTCCAGACTTACAGAAAATTTCACCCTGGGAAATGACTTTAGCCCACCTATCTTCCCCCTGCTCCTTTGGAGAGAAACAATATCTTTCTTTTCTGAACAGTCCTGATATAAACTGTTGCATTGATATAACACATTTGTTCCCTGATGCATCAGCAGAAGTGGAGGTTCTAGCACTAAAAAAATGACTACTGGAAAGACAAGATGCCCAAAAGCACAGGCTGAGAGCAAGACCTGCAATATCTAGAAGACTGAAGGTGCCTTCCAGTCTCCCCAATGACTTGTGATCCTGTCTAGTAGGCTAACATTGCTAAAACATGTCTGCTTAGTTGTAACAAGGAAATTCTCCAGGAATATTGCTGTATATATAAGCTACCACACCTGGATATTTTCCTTTGTTTTATTATTTCTTCTGTAAATAAGAAACACACAATTTTGCATGAGTATTTCTATATCGCTTACAATAAGTTGATGGGGAGGTAGGGGTGGGCATTTTAGAGCCAGACAAATACTCTATAGAGTTTTTGTAAACAAGAACATGCAAGGCACCTGCATCTTGATGTGCCGTCTTTATTTTAATGTGGTACGTTTTCCCTTCCTGTGTGAACTGCAGGCTTCACCGTATTTGCTTTGTTCTGAATGTCACCATGTACCACTAACACTCCTTGGGCTTTGATCTACAGGGGTCACACAATTAGACTGTAATTGAGCAGCTGCAAATCCATGGGAGGCTGTAGAAACCCTATCTGAAAAAGGATC